>NC_057920.1:56174642-56504248 GCF_018873765.1 Telopea speciosissima
AAATGAATGGAACGCTGCTTCACTCTGCTAGATGCGTCGGATCCCGTATAACAAGCGAGCTCTTTACCCTCAAATTCAAACATGTGGGCGCAAAATGCTATCCTGCTCTATTGTTGCATAGCAATAGAATCCTGCTCCGGCTCCGGTGGGTTCCCTTAACCAAGCCATTGCCTACGAGTCGCCGGCTCATTCTTCAACAGGCACGCGGTCAGAGCCCTGGTCTCCTCCCACTGCTTGGGAGCTTACAGTTTCATGTTCTATTTCACTCCCCAATGGGGGTTCTTTTCACCCAACTTTTTTTTTTTTAATTCTGTGTCTTCTTCATGCTTCGATCTACATCAATTCCTTCTTCCTTGGACCGAAACTGATTCACGATAGAACCAGCACAGCATAGTTGTCAAGGTGTCATCTAGGGGGCACCTTGGTGGCCTTGTTTGTGTTGTCTTGCATCCAGGCCCCCCTCCAATGCCTTGGGTCTCCTAGACGCCATGACAACTTTGACCAGCGGAGACCCAAGCTTAATTCAAGAGTGAGATCTCACTTGTTTGAAGGCCAATCAATCTAAAACTTCAGGGAAAGGTTCCTAACTCAAAACCCTATTGAATCCGACCAACTTTAACTGAAAATAACCAAGAATCTGTCCTTGGATGTAATTAAGAAGAATTCCTTCTTCCTTGGACCAAATCTAATTCCCGATAGAACCAGCGCAGCATAGTTGTCAAGGTGCCACCTAGGGGGCACCTTGGTCACCTTGTTTTTGTTGCTCTGCATCCAGGCCCCCTCCAATGTCTTGGTTCGCCTAGACGCCATAACAACTACGACCAGCGGAGACCCAAGCTTAATTCAAGAGTGAGAACTCACTTGTTTGAAGGCCAATCAATCTAAAGCTTCAGGGAAAGGTTCCTAACTCGAAGCCTTATTGACTCCAACCAACAAAGCATCTGAGTCAACAATCAAAAAATTAAATAAAATTTTCTGCAAAAAAGTCTAATGGGAAGAGCATGAGTCAGCTCTGGTCGAAGACTTGGTTCTTCTCACAGGAACTATTTCCCGACCCCAAACTCCAATATCAGAATCACCCCCCTTATTTATGAACACCCCACAGAATCTCAGGTCGAAAGATTAAGTTAATAGGGGAATCGAACCAACTTGGTGGTCTGCAAATACCGCCAGCTGCAGAATACTGCAGATTAAAAAAAAGGCAATTACTATCACTCCTGTACACTTAACCTATATTTACTAAAACTCCCCTAACCCAAACTTTTTTTCTGCTTCCCCTAACAATGCAAACTTCCACCTCACCTTCTCCCCTGGTCATTCAAAATTCCGGGTTACCCCTGGCCACCAACCCTCTCCTGCTGTGATCACCCCTCCAGCAACCCACTGCTGTCCCACCAGCCACCACCACCCCTACCTCTCCCCTTCCCTCTACATCTCCCCTACAACCCCACCCCACCCCACCCCTTTCCAGCTTGCAACCACCCTCTCCCCTCCCCACCATGTTCCATGCAAAACCGCCCTCACCCCAGTCCCAATCCTCCCAAGCCCCACCCGTCGCAATCCCTGCCCCCACCCCTATCCCATTATGTTGTGTACATAAGGAGTTTGTGCTATCAGCTCATAGCTTAGCACAAAGGGTCCAAGCATGAAGGGCAAAAGGGAAGTTCTCTTTTGACATCAACTCTGTATTTGTATCTGTTTCTTAATTAATTGAAGACTGGTTTGACATTTAAAAAAAATATATGAAGTGTATCCAAACTCCACATCGTTTCAAAGCTATAGTCAAAATCTGCAGGCTCGGAAAAGAAAAAGAAAACCACTTGAGAGGGGGTCAAACGGTCTGGTTTGTTGTAGAAAAGGCAACCATCCTTGACTGCATCTCCGAATTCTTCCTTTAAAACACGTTCAATCCCCATCTTCATGGTGGTTGCCGAGCTACAACAGCTCAGATAAGGATTCAATACCAAGATGTCCTCAGCAAAATAGCCCATCGGCCCCAGCCCAGATGAGAAAAACCGAGAAGAAAAAGGGAAATTTTCACGTACCTCTGCTGAGGTTTGCCTTAATTACACTTTCACCCATGAGGTTTGGAAAATCTCACATACCACCCCTGCTTTCCAAACTAATTGACAAAAAAACCCAGTCCGTTAACTGGTGACAGAAAACGTTAAAATTGTGTTTTATTTGACCAAAATGCCCTTCATGCTAAAATGAACCTATTTCTTCATTATTTCCCTTATTTCTATTCTTTAAGAACCCTAACCTGCAACTCATCCTAAAAGCTTTAGTTTTTTCCAATGGCAGAACAGGGGAGAAGAGTGAATAACATCACAACAAAAAAAACATTCAAATGGATCCCTCAATCAGTGATGTTGGATGACAAAGCATGAGTTTTTCCAATGGCAAAATAGGGAAGAAAGAGAAACCAAGTTCATTGGTAATTCGGGGTGTCTTCTTCTCAGAGACAGCAATACCCAAAACCAAAGCCACCTCTGTTTCCACTCCCTAGAGAAGCTCTCATGCCCAACAACTAATAGGAAGACAAGTAAGGTTAGAAACCAAGATCTTACAGCAAAGAAGCCGCAGCCTTCTTGTAGAAAACCTAGGACCTGTAACCAGTAACTTTAGAGAGGAGAAAAGAGAGAACAAAAGATGGAAGTTGTAATGCTTGAATGCTTGAATTATTTAATTGATAGGTAAGTCCCTCTATTTATAATAGAGGGGAAATTACAAAGAGACTAAACTAGGCGATGTGGGACTAAAACCCACATAGCCCACTTACACTTAATAACATAAGAAGAATAAAACTACCCCAAAAATACCAGAATACCCCCACGGTGTTTTGGATTATATATTCCAACACTCCCCCTCAAGCTGGATTATACAAATAAGTAAAGAAAGAAGATCCAGCTTGAACTAAAGAAAAAAAACTCCTAATAATGCTAGCACTCCCCCTCAAGTTGGCGCATACAAGGTACTAATGCCCAACTTGAACAAAATGGGAAAAAACTAAGTTGCAGCAGAATCCAACTTGACATATGAATGCAGCTCCCAAATAAACCTTCAAGAACTTGAAAAAATAGATCTTCAAAACTTGGACAGACATGATCAGTAAACCGGGACTGGAATGTCTTCCAAAAAAGGCAACTTTCAACGATCTTCAATAGCTAACCAGTGATGAATCTCAGATTGTCATAATGACATAAAATCTTGAAGTTAAATAACTAGAGCAGCAAGCAGCGGAAACAAACTAAATCAGGCAGCGGAAAAAAATTTGTATCAACCCAACTGAAAGTCCTCAAATAGGCAACAACCAAATATCTTTAATACTTCAATCTCCCCCTTACGGCAAACTCAACCCAATAACAAAGTAGATACCCATTGGCAATGGTGAAAACTCTGATCTTCTATGTTTTGCACCGAGTGTTCCTGCAAGTTCTGCTTCTACAATATCTGCAGGTGTACTGTACATAATCCCCCCCTCACGTATAGTACACGTGGACATAACAGAGATGATGTAAGAGATAGGGCAAAAACATAATATTCCAGATTTTTCCAAGAGGTGCTAAGGCTAATGGAAAAGGAAGAAATGGCAAATTAGAGAATACCATTAACTTCCAAAGGGGTTATGGGTATATGCCAAATGTATGGGATATGAAGGGAATTAGAATTATTGAAAGGGAACGGTGTTGGAAAAAAAAGATGGCATGGCTGTAATTTGGTGGAAATCCACTTTTAAATACAGTCCAAGCCAAAGGGTAAACTGGTAATAAACCAGAATTTGCAAGGGTCAATTGGGTAGTCAAATAGGGGAATGTATTAAAAAGTAATGGCAGTTCTGTAAATAACCAGAATTTTGCAAGGGGCCCTTGGTAAATAAGAAAGTAATGGGTCATGTATGGAATTAGATTTATAGATGGGGACACACTTGGAAGGAACAAACTTTTAATGGCAAGACGTAAATAATCATTAAAAGGATGGGTAATAATTAAAAGAAGGGTAATAGAAGCATTAAATACCAAATAGGTTAATAAGGGAGAATGAACCATGAGTATGGAGAAGCCCATCGTCTTCAACCTCAAGGCTCCAAACAGCAGCGGAAACCAGGGAAGAAGAGGAACCAGCGGCAGCGGCAGCTCTTTGGTTTCAAACCAGCCGAAAACGATGGCAGTAAACACAGAGATCAGAACTAGAGAACCACATCACACGGCATTGAAACCCATGATGACTGAGTGGAGAGATCCTTCTGCTGAAACAAAGGATCGATAGTTCTGAGAAGAAGCATTGGAAAATAAATCATGGGCACCAGACCCAATCACTGGTTACTACTGCCCAGAGAATGGTGCGAGCGAAGTCGACAACCAAGGCGATAACCAAGGACTAGCAGCACTTCTCCAACAACCAGCGTGAATCAGCCGGAAACCACCAAGGCACATGGCAGAAAATCTACACTGTAAGAATCAATGTATGTTCTTCAAAAAAACCAGATCTGAAACCTGGAAGACAAAATCGAGTTTGGAAATCTCTGCATCGATTCTTTCTTTTTTTCCAGATTCAATCTGGAATTTTTCACATTGGCTGGAGCGGTAATTAATCGCATAGTCTTCTTCCATCTTCTCTTCCCCTCTTTTCTCCTCTCTAAAAGTTACTGGTTGCAGGTCCTAGGTTTTCTACACTTCTTCAGGTAATACTCCAACGAAGCAGGATTCGAGATCGGTATTGACAGAACGGTTGGGTCTGAAACCTGGTGATCTTTCAAAGGAAGTCTCTAGGGTTATGAAACCATACGTTGGTATTGAGGATAATAATGAGAAGTTATCACGATCAGTTTTCTATTGATCTCCTCCGCCAAGCAGCTTGCCCTTACCCAAGTTCTCTCTCAGGCCCAAACTCAGCTGTAATGCTGAAGCCGGAGGGATCGACGCTGGTGCGACTGATGATCTCCAGCGACTTTATCTTCACTTCTCTTTACTTCTCTGACTTAGCGGATTAGTATGGTGGTAACCTGCAACTGAAAGTCTGAAACCCTCTTCACCCCTTCACTACCTCTTCTCCTTCTTCTAAAACCTAATCGAATTGCCGCTCCACCATCGCCACCACTACCAATGCTGCCCAGTTTAAGGGGAAAGGCCCAGCTCTGCAGATGACCTTAACAAATAAAAACCAATAAATCCAATCGATCCACACATCAGGACATAATAATGACCACTTACAGCTTTGTTCTTTCAAGAAAAAAAAATCAAAATCAAACCTTCTTCAGACAATTTTAGATAAACCACTAAAAATTGAAAAAGAAAAAAACCCCAAGTCATTTGTTCCAGAAAATAAGAGTGACCCCAAAAATCCAACCATCAACCCGAAATCTGATCACTTATTATGAGAATTTCAGCTCCCAAGTCATCTGTTCCAGCAAAAAGTCCTTCATTTTCATCAAAATGGACAATTAACGGAATGTGGATGGGGGCCTACTGCAGGAACTAAAAACGATGTGCAATTCAAAGAATCGGTGCTGGGTAGAGAATAGAGGGAAAAAATAGGATCTAGAGCAGCAGGTGGCGGATGCTCTGTTTTCTGGAACAGTTTTTGTATTTTAAGTTCAAATCACCGAATGAAACAAGAACGGGGGATAGGTTTCTCTTAAGGTTAGGGTTTTTATAGATTGGGGCTAGGGCTGGAGTTTGTCCATTTGCCGTTTGGGAAGACGATTACCTTGGGATGAGTTCTTGGGGATTGTTTTTAGAATCGGCCAGGAAGAAGAAGAGGACATTAGTGCCATTTTACCCCATCAAAGGTCTATTGGTCATAACAGGACTTCAAAATTCCTACCGTTCCCAACTAATGTGTACAATTAACTGACTAGGATTTTTTGTCAATTGGTTTGGAAAGCATGGGTGGTACGTGAAATTTTCCAAACCTCACGGGTGAATGTGTAATTAAGGAAAACCTCGGGGGAGGCACGTGAAAATTTCCCAAAAAAATGGAAACTTGGGAAACCCAATCCGTATGAGAGATTGAGAGTGTAGAGGAGAGAAGAGAAGATGCAGCTATGCTAACCTTGAACCTTCAGATAGATGATTCCATCTTGAACGGATATGACATCGACATTTCCACCATCCACTATGAGGTAAGGTCAAACATCCTCGAGCACCAAGTCCATGTTATCTATCATGAGCTAAAAGGTTTAAGCAAAGTAGAAACCAGGAGAACTATTCGTCCTTACTTTCGCTTTCCAAGGCCTAAAGCGTTGAGGGCTTCATTGAAACTGTAGAATACGGAACTATTGACCACCACTTGAACTCTAGCAAGACAAAAGGGAATTGGGACAGGGTGTGGGAGGGGGATTGCGACAAGGACGGAGGGTAGGGATGAGTTTCCAGGGAGCATGGTGGGGCAGGTACAGGGGAGAGAGTGGGGCGGGGAGGAAGTTGCAAGCAGGGAAAGGGGTGGGCAGGGTTGTAGGGGAGATGCAGAGAGCAGGGGAGGGGAGGAGTAAGGGTAGTGGCGGGAAGGCAGTAGCTGCAGGATGTTAGCAGAACAAATTAGAGCTGTAATGCTTGAATGATTTTATGATCACCCCCAGCCTCTTATTTATAATGAATGAAGAAATTACACAGGACATAAATAACCCTACTATAGCCGACTCTAATAAGAGAGTCGATTGTACATAAACCACAAAAGACCAGAATACCCCACGGTATTCTAGTGTACATAATTCAACACTCCCCCTCAAGTTGGAGCATAGATGTCAAACATGCCCAACTTGACTAAAATAGGATTAAACAATCTGCCAGTCAGTCCCTTAGTAAAAATATCAGCTAGTTGGTCACCAAACTTCACAAACGAAACACAAACCAGTCCTTCCAACTTCTCCCTGATAAAATGCATGTTAATCTCAATGCATGCTTGGTACGATCATGTTGTACTGGATTATGAGCAATGTTGATCGTTGCCTAGTTGTCACAATACAGCATCATAGGAAGACAAATAGAAACACCAAGGTCTTGTAGTAGACCCTTTGAGCCATAGCAACTCACAAATACCTTGTGTCATAGCACGAAATTCTGCTTCAGCACTAAAACGAGCGACCACATTCTGCTTCTTGCTACGCAACTACGCAAGGTGACAAGATTCCCACCTACAAAGGTGCAGTACCCAGAGATAGATTTTCTGTCGGGAGAACCATCACAATCAGCATCTGTATAGGCCTCTATCCAAAAGTGATCATGAGGAGACATAAGAATCCCTTTCCCTAGAGTTGACTTCAAGTAACGAAGAATACGAAGAACAGCCTCCATATGAGAAGAGAAAGGGTCATACATGTTGAGAATTAGGGGTAGGTTTGTCATTGCTATTTTGGGTTTTTTTGGGTTCTATGTAATTTTCTATGTTTCAAGTCTTCATTTGTTAAGTTGTAATAGGTCAGGTCTTAGGGGTAATTTCCTAATAAACCCCTAACCAACTTACCTTTTTTACTTTGACTTAATTATAAATAGAACCCAGGGCCTGCGATAGAATCCATCTTCTATCGCAGGCTGTTGCTTCCTTCTCACGGCAGTGTGCTCCTTCCTCTTCTCTTCTCTTCTCTTCTTCTTCTTTTTCTGTTGGAATACGTAATCCAAAATACCGTGGGGGTATTCTAGTCTTTTGGGGGTAGTTTTATTCTTCTTATGTTATTAAGTGTAAGTGAGCTATGTGGGTTTTAGTCCCACATTGCCTAGTTTAGTCTCTTTGTAATTTACCTATCAATGAATACAACATTATTTTCTCTCATTCTCTCTTTCTAACCCACGATTTTGCCAACATGGTATTAGAGCTGATCTGATCTCGGTTAGAAAAAAGAGAAAAAACCCTACTCCATCTCTCCAATCGACCTCTCCTTCTCTCTCTCTCTCTCTCTCTCTCTCTCTTAGCTTCTCTTTCTCTGGTTTTCTTCTTCTTCTCCTTGTAAGGGGGCAGCACTAATGAGGTAAAATCCCTGACCAATGATTTAGTTGCTGCCCTCCTCCATTCTATCTACTTTTTTATAGTAAAATACTGCTGGAATCATCTTTGCGATTTGCGGTTTTCCAGAATTTTTTGGAGTTCGACTTCCTATTACTATTGAAGGCTGACCTTCCACCATTGGAGCTCCCTATGCATCCTTCTCCAGCCCCTTTCTACCCTATTCCATTATCCTCATTCGCTATTTCCTTTTTCTCCAAGCTTTAATTAATTCCAGCCACCATACCCTAATCGACCTCAACTTGTCAGGGTTTTTCAAAACTCTGACTCCAATCGATTTTGGTGTTTCCTTTTTCAGATGCAGCTGATCTTTTGGGGGTGATTCCCTATTACTACAAGCCCTACTTGACCTAATTTTGGACCCTTCCTGATGGCTGGATTTGTTTCTACAGCAAAAATTCCTTAACCTGCTAATTTGGTTACCTGCCAAAAACCCTGACTTTTAGGTTTCAGTTTTTGCTAATTTTTTGAGGGCTGATTACTCCCACTTCAAGGACCAATTAACCTCAATATTGCACCTATCCAAGTTTTTGAAGACCCCTACCCCAATCGATCTCTTCTTTTCAAGATTTTCCAAAACCCTGATAAAATCGATTTGGGCTAGGGATGTTTGCTGCTGTTCGATTGCTTTGGAGGTGGTTCTAACATTAAAAGAGAACTCTCCTTCATCAGTTTAAGGCTTGAAGAAGGTCCTTTATTCCAGTGTAGTCTTTGTAATCTTGTAATGCTGCCTGCTCTACTTCTGCGATTTTTGGAGTCTCTCCCCTTTGAAGATCGAGTCTCACTCTTACTGGAGATTGATTGTTCACCTTGGAGGTTCCATTCTAGCAGCCTTGGTCAACATCTATTACATGTCTACATCAGCAATTATAGCCCCCTTTCCGTAAATCGATCTCAATTTCAGGGTTTTCTAAAACCCTGACAACAATCGATTTTAAGGTTAGGGTTTTCCTATCAAGCTCATATTTTGAGGAGAGTCTTATACATATCAGAGGAGTATTCAACCCATATGTCAGCATCGTTCATCAGTTATTTTTGGAAAAAATTCAGGTTCATTCTTATGGCTCGATTTTTTCATTTATCAACCTATTTTCCTTGTTCTTATGTGGCTGGCTGCTTCAACTACCTATTGGATCTACTGAGTGATTATCTTATATTTGCTGGTTCTATTGAGCTTTACTACCTACCTCGCTGGTTCTATTGATTGGCTTCTGTAAGCATGACTGGTTGACACGTTACTGCTACCCTATTATTGAGACTGAGTATCCTACTATTGGAGATCGAATTTCTTTCATTATTAAAGACTCGAATCTATTATCCTGGAGATCAGCTTATTTGGGATTACAGCAGTGTGTTCCAAGGTTATTGGTTGCAACTACGAACCTATTCAGTTATGTGAAGCTTTTTTGGTTCATATCCGGCTTACTTTGAGAGCTTGATCTTAGCCTTATTCACTAATTCAGATCTGATAAAAGTTTTTTGTTGAAGCTTCTTACATCCATTGCTGTCCAGATATCTTCGTCAATTCTATTTAGCATGTGGGAGTTTATAGTTTGGAATTTTGCACACTGGTTCTTCCTTGTGTGAAGATCGATCAAATTTTTTAAGAATGGTGCCTTCTCCTTCTAAAAATCTGACCAGTTTTTTTATAATTCAGATCTGATCATAGGAGATTGGTGTTTTGGACTTAGTTTGATCGATTGAAAAAGGTTGAAGATTACTGTGTTGCATTGTTTTTGTCCATGGTTCATTATCCCATTGCTCTTTTCATTTCACCACCTCCCAAAACATACCTTTGGCATATACTCATAACCCCTTTGGAAGTTAATGGTATTCTTTAATTTGCCATTTCTTCCTTTTCCATTACCCTTTGCACCTCTTGGGAAATTCTTGAATATTATGTTTTTGCCCTATCTCTTACATCATCTCTGTTATGTCCACGTGTACTACACGTGAGGGGGGGATTTTGTACAGTACACCTGCAGACATTGTAGAAGCATAACTTGGAGGAACACTTGGTGTAAAAAATAGAAGATCAGAGTTTTCACCATGGCCAATGGGTATCTACTTTGTTATTGGGTTGAGTTTGCTGTAAGGGGGAGATTGAAGTATTAAAGCATTGAAGATGTTTGGTTATTGCCTGCCTATATGAGGTTCTACAGTTGGGTTGATTTTTTCCGCTGTTTGATCTTTTTTGCTGCTTGATTCATCTGCTTGATGCCCTAGTTGCTTATCTTCAAGATTATCAGTCAGAGATTCATCACTGGACAGCTATTAAAAATTGGTGAAAGTTTGCTGCTCAAGTCTGCCCAGGTTTTGAAGACCTATTTTTTCAAGTTCTAGAAGGTTTATTTGGGAGCTACATTCATCTGTCAAGCTAGATTCTGCTACAACTTCGTTTTTTCCCTTTTTTTGTTCAAGTTGGGCATTAGTACCTCGTATGCGCCAACTTGAGGGGGAGTGTTAGCATTATTAAGAGTTATTTTTTCTTTAGTTCAAGCTGGATCTTCTTTCTTTATTTATTTGTATAATCCAGCTTGAGGGGGAGTGTTGGAATATATAATCCAGAATACCATGGGGTATTCAGTATTCTGGTCTTTTTGGGGTAGTTTTATTCTTCTTATGTTATTTAGTGTAAGCGGGCTATGTGGGTTTTAGTCCCACATCGCCTAGTTTAATCTCTTTGTAATTTTCCCTCTATTATAAATAGATGGGCTTACCTATCAATGAATACAATATTATTTTCTCTCATTCTCTCTTTCTAACCCACGATTCTGCCAACATTTTCTTCTGCTGGTTAGCTAGTTCTGATTTCTAACATGGTATCAGAGCGATACTAATCAGCTGAAGGATCTTCTTTCATCTCCTTCTGCTGATTTCTCTCTCAGTTTTAGTTTCCTGGTGTGCAGCCACCCATTGCTGCTTCTTTTGTTTGTTGATGGATTGAAGACTCCATATACACATGAATGGAGTATTTAGGTGTGATAATTATTGGTGATTTACAGACTATCCATTGAAGTTTCCATTGGAGGATGGAAAGTTACAGTTTTCTGCATCGATACAGTTATGTTTCTATTCTCAGAAAATGGAAACAAGTGAAGATTCTTCGAGATTTTTGTAGCTCTTTTGGTTCTGATTTTTTGAAGATTGCTTGTACCAGACTAGAGGAAGACTTGACCTGATCTGTTTCCTGTTCTGGTGAGCTGGTCGAGTGCTTCAGCATCTATTGTTTAACACCTGCGGATGCTCTGTTTTCTGGGTATTTTTGAGCCACATAGTTGGCCTCACAGTTTTTAATCCAAGTGGTTGCTTGGGCTGGTCTTTTGGGGTTTCATTCCCCTCTCCAGGTACTTTCTTCGATCCATTTTTCAGCCTCTTTCTCCCTGCTGATTGTAAGTTCTGCAAAAACACCTCTATTGCAGCCGGAAGTGCTCTGTTTTTTTTTTTTTGGTTCCTGGATTCTACCTCTATTGGGACTCTTTCTTTATTTTTTTCTCTGCTGCCTATTACTCTGGAATTCTGCAACAGTTGGTGCCTTGTTTGTGTGTGGTTGAGGCCTCCTTTATTTTTTTCTCTGCTGCACATTACTCTGGATATCTGCAACAGTTGGTGATTTGTTGTGTGTGGTTGCTGTCCCCTTGTTGGTTAGCTGTTCTCTTGTGGTACTTTTATTTGACTGGTTTTATTTTTCCCTTTTGGTGCTATGGGAGAAAATAAAAATAATCCAGTGGTTACATCTCAAACTGACAATGTAAATGTCACTATTACTTCTATCGAGCTGAAAGAGAGTTCGAATTATTTGTTATGGGCTCAAGCTGTGAAGGTTTATATTATGGACAAGAAGAATCTCAAGTATTTTACCTCCGATCCACCTACATCTGATTCAAAAGATTATGAGGATTGGATGCAAGATAATGCCATTATTTTGATTTGGTTATGGAACAGCATGGAACCAAAGATTGCTTCAAACGTGATGTTTCACACCATGGCTAAGGATGTGTGGGATGATTTGAAGGACACCTATTCACAGGAGAAAGACATGAACCAAGTCAGTGACTTAAATGAGAAACTTTTTCAGCTCCGGCAGTCCAAAAAGCCTCTCCAAGACTACTACAGCACTTTTAAAGGTCTTGTTGAGGAATTAAATGTTTTTCAGCCCCTCACCACCGATATTGACAAATTAAAAGCACAGCGAAATGAATTTTTTGTGTCTAAATATCTGGCTGGACTAGATTCTGATTTGAAATCTATGAAGGGGAATATTCTTGCTGGAGAAACTGTTCCTACTCTTGTTGATACGTTCTCCCGCCTATAGCGTATCTCTCTTCCTGGAAAAACTGACTCTACTCCCAAGGAGAATTCTGCCTTTGTGGCTGGTCGTGGATGTAACTCAGGGGGAGGACGTCGTGGTGGTGGAGATGGTCGTGGCACTGGTGGTCAGTCAGGTGATAAGCCTTTTCGGAAGGGTACTCACTATGGCAAAATTGGTCACACGGTTGATTTTTGTTGGGACAAGCATGGCAAACCCGATTGGGCACCTCAATCTGCCAATCATGCAGTGTCTGACGGAGGTAGAGATGGTGCTGCCCGTAGTGATCCTCCACAGGTTTCCCTACCAGATAGTATTCTACCACAACTCCTCACCGTGATGATCTCTCCTAGATATTGCAGCGTTTACAACACTTGGAGGCATCCAGTCTTACATCCACCGGGCCCTCATCTTCTTCTGCAACTCTAGCTCATGCAGGTACACCTGCTCTTCTTACCACTACTACTCCATCCTGGATTATTGACTCTGGGGCTTTTGCTCATATGACTAGTGAGTCATCGTTATTTACCACTTATTCACATACACATTCATCTTCACCTGTTATTCTTGCAAATGGTTCTTCTACTGCAGTTTCTGGGCATGGTACCATCTTACCCAATCCTTCCATGAGTCTCTCATCTGTGTTACATGTCCCTCAATTACCGTTGAATCTTCTTTCTGTCAGTCAAATAACTAAAGCTTTACATTGTTCTGTGACTTTCTTTCCTTCTTATTGTGTTTTTCAGGATCTTCACACAAGGAAGAAGATTGGTGGAGGGTGTGAAAAAGATGGACTCTACTACCTTGACCATGGTGCTCCTGCCTCGTCTGCCGCTACTGCTTCTATTGGTGGGGTGTCTCTGTTCCAGTGGCACTGTCGTTTAGGTAATTTGTCTTTAATTAGGTTAAAGTTGTTATTTCCTTCTTTTAAGTCTGTGTCTCGGCTAGACTGTTAAGCCTGTGAGTTGGGAAAACATCACCGTGCCTCCTTCCCTTCCCATACTATGGCTCGTAATTCGTCTTTATTTTCTTTAGTCCATTCGGATATTTGGGGTCCTTGTCGTGTTAAGAATCGGAGTGGTTTCATGTATTTTGTCACTTTTGTGGACGACCATTCTCGTCTCACTTGGTTATACCTCTTGAAGGATCGTTCCGAGTTTATATTTGTATTCCAAAATTTTTATAATGAAATCACAACTCAATTTAGTTAACCTATTAAAATTTTTCATTCTGATAATGCTTTGGAGTATGTTCAACGTGGTATTTCTGCTTTTTGTGTCTCATGGAATGATTCACCAAACTAGTTGTTCCTACACTTCACAAAAAAATGAGGTGGCGGAACGTAAAAAATAGACATTTACTTGAGGTTGCCCGCACTATCATGTTCCATATGCATGTTCCAAAGCAATTTTGGTGTGAAGGGGTGCTTACTGCCTGTTACTTGATTAATCGAATGCCTTCTTCTATTCTTACCGACAAGTCACCATTTTCCATTGTTTTTCCTGGTCAGCCCACTTTTCATTTACCTCCTCCTGTTTTTGGGTGTATTTGTTTTGTTCACAATCTACATACTCATTCTGACAAACTATCTCCCCGGTCCACTAAGTGTGTTTTTCTTGGATATTCTTGTACCCAGAAAGGGTACAAGTGTTATGACCCTGTCACCCATAGGTATTTTGTTAGTGCTGATGTCACTTTCTTTGAGGATCATTCTTATTTTTCTTCCTCCTCTTCTGTCTCTGAGGATGAGTGGCATGTTGATACTCCTCCTGTCCCTACTCTTGTCCCATTCCCTACACCACCATTGCAGGTTTATCAGCGACGTGACAGGACAATACCACAGGAAGAGGTTCCAATGGCATTTAATTTTGATTGGCCCTTGATTCAGTTGGTTATTAAAAACGCCTTCTTGTATGGTGATCTTCATGAGGAGGTGTATATGGAGCAACCTCCTGGGTATGTTGCTCAGGGGGAGACTAGTATGCGGGTATGTAAATTGCAGAAAGCAATCAATGGCCTCAAACAATCACCCAGAGCATGGTTTGAGAAGTTCAGTACCGTAGTTGTATCGTGCGGTTTTTCACAGTGTTATTCTGATCATTCTGTAATTGTTCGTCGTCGTAGTGGCAAGTTGGTGGTTCTGGTTGTGTACGTTGATGATATTATTGTTTTTGGTGATGATGTGTCAGGCATTGCTGAGGTAAGAGCTTACTTACAACAGAATTTTCAAACCAAGGATTTAGGTGATCTTTACTACTTTCTTGTCATTGAGGTTGTGAGAAGTAAGAAGGGTATTAGTCTTTCCCAGAGGAAATATGTGTTAGATCTTTTGTCTGATATTAAAATGCTTGCATCCAAGCCAGTGGATATTCCCATGGATCCTCATCAGAAGTTTGGGGTAGATGATGGCGATCTTCTCAAGGATGCACATCAGTACAGGAGTTTAGTTGGAAAGTTGATTTATCTTACTGTCATGAAACCTGACAACTCTATTGTTGTTGGTGTTCTAACTTCTAAGCCAGTTTATGCAAACTCCTCAGAAAGCTCACTGGGATGCTGCCATTCGTATTCTTCATTATTTGAAAGGTGCTCCTGGTAAATGGCTGATTTATCGTCCTAATTGGCATATGGATCCGGTTGCGTATTCTGATGCAGACTGGGCAGGATCGGCAAGTGATCGCCATTCCACTACAAGTTATTGTACGTTTGTTGGGAGTAATCTTGTCTCGTGGCGTAGTAAGAAGCAGACTACTATTGCTCGATCGAGTGCAGAGGCAGAGTATCGAGCGATGGCCCACACTACAACTGAGTTGATGTGGCTCAGGTCTCTTCTACTTGAGATGGGGTTACCTATGCCTACACCGATGAAGATGTACTATGACAACCAGGCAGCTATATACATTGCTAGTAACCCTGTTTACCATGAACGGACTAAACATATTGAAGCAGATTGTCACTTTGTTTGTGATGCCGTCTTCAAAAAGCTAGTTGAGACTCCATTTGTTTCGTCTTCGAATCAGCTAGCTGATGTCTCCACCAAATCCTTGTTTGCTCCTAATTTCCGCACCTGTTGGAACAAGCTGAGCATGGGAGACCTATACGGCTATATGCTCCAGCTTGAGGAGGAGTGTTGAGAATTAGGGGTAGTTTTGTCATTGCTATTTTGGGTTTTTTTGGGTTCTATGTAATTTTCTATGTTTTGAGTCTTTATTTGTTAAGTTGTAATAGGTAAGGGCTTGGGGGTAATTTCCTAATAAAACCCTAACCAACTTACCCTTTTTACTTTGACTTAATTATAAATAGAACCCAAGGCCTACGATAGAATCTATCTTCTATTGCAAGTTGCTGCTTCCTTCTCACGGCAGTGTGCTCCTTCCTCTTCTCTTCTCTTCTCTTCTCTTCTTGTTCTTCTTTTTCTTCTGCTGGTTAGCTAGTTCTGATTTCTAACAATACATAAGCTGACTTACAAGACTCACAGCTATAGCAATGTCAGGACGTGTATATGACCCTACCAAACGCTAATATCGACTCTTATCAACGGGTTCCAAGGTTCTAAAACTCGGATCTCGGAACCAACTCGGTTCTGGGAAAAACCGAGTCGAGTCGAGATCTCGGCGAGTTTGTGCTTTTTTTTCCGACTCGAAGCCTCATCTCGGTGGGTTTTAGACCTAGTTTGGGTTTGAAACTTGGTATTCAGCCTATTTTAGGCCATTTAAACACAATGGCACTATCAGATTTTGCAAAAACAAAGTCCAAATATGAGTTTCACTTAGGACCATAGGTTGGTAGGCGTCGAGGGCGACGACGTACTAAAATACCCTACTCTACACATAAAATGGTAGATGGGCATTAAAGGAGTAACTTAGGTGGGCATTAAAATGGTAGATGGGCCATTAAAAGGGTAGATGGGAATTAAAATGGTAGATGGGGCATTAAAAGGGTAGATGGGCATTAAAATGGTAGATGGGCCATTAAAAGGGTAGATGGGCATTAAAATGGATCAAACCGAGATATCAACCCGAGATCCGAGATCTCAGCGAGATATGGAAAATATGCCTCATAAAAATGGTTCAAAACGAGATCTTAAACCGAGATCTCAGCGAGATCTCACACTTTTAGGACTCGACTAAGGTCTCGTCTCGTTTTTTCCAAAAATCGAGAAACTCGGCGAGATCTCGCGAGTTCTCGAACTATGACGGGTTCACCCTCCTCCTTGAGTCGCACATTAGCATCCATAGGTGTATCAGAAGGCTGACATCCTAACAATCCAGTTTCAGACAATAAATCCAAGACATACTTCCTTTGAGAGAGAAAGATGCCCTTTGAAGATCGAGCAACTTCAATTCCAAGGAAGTATTGTAGTTTTCCCATATCCTTAATTTCGAATTCCTGTCCAAGAAAACTCTTCAGCCAACTAACCTCATCACCATCATTTCCGGTTACCACAATGTCATCAATATAGACTATGAGAATTTGAGAATGGTGATCTTATCACCAACCTTTTTGATAAACAAAGTATAATCAGCATTACTCTATTTATAGCCTACATAAATCATAGCCTTATGAAACCTGTCAAACCACGCTCGAGGTGACTGCTTCAGACCATAAAGTGCACACTTCAATTTGCAAACCTTGTCTTGGGTTTGGTCACATGAGAAACCTGGTGGAATATCCATGTATACCTCCTCAATGAGCTCTCCATGGAGGAAGGCATTCTTCATATCCAACTGTTGCAGACCCCATCCCAGATTTACAGCACAAGACAACAATACTCAGGCAGTGTTTAGTCTGGCAACTGGAGCAAAGGTCTCCTGATAATCAATCCCATATGTCTGAGTGAACCCCTTGGCCACAAGTCGTGCCTTATATCTATCCACAATGCCATCCACTTTCTGTTTTACCACAAACACCCATTTACATCCAATTGGTCTTTTCCCTGAAGGAAGAACCACAAGCTCCCATGCAAAAAATTTTTGTAAGGCTTTCATTTCTTCCATCATTCTTGCCTTCCCCTTTCCATCTACCAAAGCTTCCTACCAATTCTGAGGAATATGTACAGAAGAAAGAGAAGAAACAAATGCATGAAGAGATGGAGCAAGGGAGTCATAAGCATAGTACTATATCTCGCGATATATCGGTATCTCGGGCCTACCGAGATATCCGAAATATCCGAGATATCATGAATATTCGAAATATTGCATTTTTCTCGCAATATTTCGGGGTCCATCTCGGGGTATTTCGCCATATTTAGGCCTCGAAACTTCATGGACAGCCTTATTTAAGCTTAATAAACACATTTAAACCATAAAATTGTAAAAATGTGAATTCAAATTGGTGTTTTGGGCTTGCACTTGATTGACATACTACGCCGACCTTAATGTATAAATAGTTAAATACACATAGATTAATGAAATCACAACTTAAGTTACAAATTACAAGTGCTAAACTCGCTAATAGTAGTTCTTTGTGCCTCCTGGATCAATCCCACTCATGCCTCGGGAGTCGGCGTCCATTGCTCTGTTTGAATGACATATGTGGACCACGGTATAGAATCGGAGAAGAAACGAGTGTAGTCATCCACAAGTGTCACGTAAATGGAATCATCAACGTCTGTAGGTAACCTATCCTAGGATATAAACTAGGGTTACCAATCGATCGATCAAATCGTGAAGAAGATGATCCACTGTGATATGATGTTGGCGCCGGCGCAAGATCCACTTATTTATTTCTGTTTTTTTTTTATACCCCCCCCCCCCCCCCAAAAAAAAAAAAAAAAAAAAAAAAAACAAAAAAACTAATTTTTTATATATTTTTCTTAATTTTCGAAAATTAAAAGAATTATTTAAGAGCAGAAAAATAAATCCGATAATGTGAAGCCGTAGATCGGCCATTGGTGTCTAACATATATTTAATTCATTACCATCTAAGTCATATTACCCTTAATTATTTCCTATTTTAGTTGTAGGAAAATGAATTTTTAAAACCAGAAAAAAATAAAAAAATACATATGGGAAAAAATTTCGACACCGTGAGGTCAGATCGGCCTCAGGTGTCTAACATATATTAATATCATCAACATCCAACAACATTTGTACAAAGTTTTTTTTAAAAAATAGTTTTAGAGAAATATAATTTACCTTAAATAATGAAATTAGGCTTGGATGATGAGCTTAGATGACCCTCCGACGTCTTCCCGTGACAAGGAGCTTAATGAGGCTTGGAAGGGAGGAAGAAGAGAAAATTTCATTTTCAGCAGCTCTCGGTCGAAATATCGACCAAGAGCTGCGAAATATGAAATTTATAAGGATTTTGAATGTGACACTATATAAGCTTTACAATATCTCGCGATATATCGTGATATCTCGCGATATATCGTGAGTTCCACGATATATCGTCGAAATATCTCGATATATCGGCAGTTATTAATACTTTTTATTTCGACCTTGTTTAGTATCTCGGTCATGTGAAATTCTGAAATATCGCGATATATCGCGATATTTCGCGAGATTTTATACCATGGTCATAAGAGACAACATGAGATATGGGGTGTTGAGTACAAGCCCGAGTACCTTTGCGAACAGCAATAGGTAACTCAGAAGAAGGGGTCTTACCAGATGGAGAAGTAGGCTCTAGATCCAGGGTTGGTACTGGATGGGTACTGGTGCTGCAGTGGATTGAAGCTGCTTGCTTCTGGTACGGCTTTTCTAATAGACTTTAAGATTAGAATCATCAATTCTCCTCAAAAACTCACCAATGGTTTTCTAAACTAGAGTGAGCTCCCCCTGAACAGGAACTTCATCATCACCAATATCCATAGTCTCTCCTATATAGGATCCCCTTTACCCGCGATAGAAAGAGGGGCAGAAGTAAGTGGAGCAGGAGGATCAGTGTCAACAATAGGAACAGACTCGGGTAGGGCATACTAAAGAGGAGCCTCAAGAGTCAACACATCCTTACTAAAATTCTCCCCTTAAAGAGGTGGTGATGAATAATAAGAAAGGGCCTCATCGAAAATAACATCACTACTGACCATAGTACATCTGGTGGGAGGAAAGTAACACTTGTATCCTTACTGTAACCAAAAAAATGCAACAAAGCCCGAGGGGCTCAAGCTTACCAGAGGATCGGGTATCCCGAGCACAACAGACACAGCCAAAGACCTTAGGGGGAACCACAAAGGAGGAGGAGCCATGTAAAAGCTCAACTGGTGTACGAGACCCGAGTAGGCATCCTATTAATTTATGCTGCAGTGAGGACAGCATCCCCCCAATATTGCACGGGAACATAATGGGCAAACATAAGGGCCTGAGCCACTTCCAATAAGCGGTGATTTTTCCTTTCGGCCATTCCATTCTGGGCTAGTGTATCGACACAATTGGTCTGGTGAATAATCTCATGGGCAGCTAGGTATTGTTGGAATTGACCTTCCATCTATTCTTTGCCATTGTCACTCAATATTTTGAGGGTGGCATTGAACTGGGTCTGAACCAATTTATGAAACTGCTGAAAACATGAAAAAAAAAAACCTCTTTTAGTGTGCATCATATACACCCTGTATTCCTAGAGTGACAATCGATAAGGGAAACAAACAAATGGATAGAAAGAGAAGGCTTACGTCTAGGACCGCACACATCAGTATGAACCAAATTAAAAAGAGAAAGACTTCTTTTATTGGAAACTGAATAAGTTGAATCTATTTGGCCAGAATACAAGCCTTGCAAAAAAAATCATCCTTATTACATTGCTTAACTAATGCTGGAAATAAAAGAGATAAAGTTCCTAAGGGGGGGTGACCTAATCGAGAATGTCGTTGCTGTAATTCAGAGGAGACCGAGGATTTCTGATATAGTTGAGAGGGTAATGCAGTTGGGGGATGACAACCATCATCAAGCAAGTACAATCCACCATGCACTCTACCACATCCAATCGTCTTCCCTGTTACTAGATCCTGAAAAACACAATGGGACGTTGCAATTCAAATCTCTAGTGAGACTACTAATGGAAAGAAGATTAGCAGTAAAGTTAGGAATATGCAAAATGGAAGATAAAGTAATGGAAGTGGAGCAGCGGATGGAGCCCAAGCCAGAAACAGATGAGAGGGAACCATCGGCTACTCTGACTTTGCCCTGGCCAGAAGTGGAAGAGTATTTGTGGAAGGCTAAAGGACCCAGTCATATGATCAGTGACACCGGAGTCTATAATTCATGGACTGGAGACTACCGATGCACAGTAACCCACAAACGAATTACATGTTCCCTGATGGGGTGAAAGAATTGGCAGGTATCAATGTAGTAGATGCAGCGGAAGCCTT
The DNA here is from genome assembly GCF_018873765.1 of Telopea speciosissima. NCBI lineage: Eukaryota > Viridiplantae > Streptophyta > Magnoliopsida > Proteales > Proteaceae > Telopea > Telopea speciosissima. Next base: position 56,195,264 of record NC_057920.1, read on the forward strand.
TAACATACGACAAAATTAGTCCGTTAAGAAGCATAATGGCTAGTTTTTATACTATTGGAACTTTCTCTATAAATAAGAGAACAATTAGGATTTCATAAGAGATACTTTGGACAAATTGTGGAAAACCCTGCAGGAATAAAACTGGAAAATCCACAGTCCAAGTGAGCTTAAACTTGCAAATCATATGAGTGATTGATCAAAAGCTATTGAGATTCAAAGGGAGTCTCATATCACATGTTGAGAATAAGCATCCAAGCAAAGGGATCAAAATATACGAGAGCTTCAACCTACTTATCTGCCTATATAAGAGGAAACTTATATTTTGGCCTATGAGCCATTGTTTACCACTTTTATGGTGATTGTGTGGTGAAGGTTATTGAGGCCCTGTTCCTTGTGTAATTGATCACGGTAGTGATCAATGTGAGGTGTTTCTCCTACCCTCCAAGGAGATTGTGTTAGTTCCAAGCTGGCGCGGGCTTTGGGAGTAGACGTAGGATGGTATTGAGGCCATGCGGAACCACTATAAATTGGTGTGTGCACTCTCTTCTTCTTCTCTTCTTTCCTATCTCCTCCATTACTTTTTGTGTATTTATTTAACTAACGAATCATTGGAAGTTTAAGATAGTGCGATAAGAAATCGAAATGGGGCTAACATTCTGCATTACCCAATTCACCCCCCTAGATTGCCTATACGATCCTACACAGCTTAATAAAATACAGTTTAGGTTCTGAATATAATGCGATAAAATTTGTAGCCACACAATCTTTATGATAGTGATGAGCATCAATACACAGTATGTTAACAACCAACATGTAACATCTGCTGAAATTACTTCAGGATCCACCATTGCTTTTACAACATGTGCCTTCCTAATCAAACAAATGCCACACAAACAAAAAAAAAGGAATGAATGGCTTCTCAAGTAACTAGAACTAATACACTTGAGCAATTCCATGTTGCAGATAGACCTGGAAATACTTCTACTACTAAGAAACGTTTTGTATACTTATTATTTCTTTCTTTAATGCAGATGCACCTGGAACAACACCAATAATTCAGCAAAGACTTTTTTTTTTCTTTCTGCCTATATCCTGAACCATATTCCTATATTAATAGGAAAAAGCAAGGTAATACAGAACCTAAAGACCCAAATTGTGCCAACTGCCAGGGCTATCGAAAATCAGTAGTAGAGATCCATTACAATGCACACTGTAGAGCATTTCAATGCATCAACCCAATCACTACAAGACCAGCAGGCCAATCTAGGACAGAACCAGACAGCTTTCAAAACTTAGTAACACACTGTGAAGAACAGATACTGAAGCAAGTAATAAAACACCAGCCAACAAAGCAAGGCTCCCTGAGATAAATCTAACTTTTCCCCTCTCAGAAAAGGACAATTTGAGAAACAAAGGCAGATAATCTAACTCTAAGATCCTAGAGACATGCCTATTGTTAGCACGGGCATAATGAAGCACCATGTGCATTTTTAATGTGATACAACAACTTACAAAGTAAGACAAATATAAGTATGCTACATAGGATCTAAGAAAAAGAACCTCTCGAGTGTTATTATCAAAATCTACCACAAAGAGTGTTATTATCAAAAGAATAAGCAATAATTGTTACAGACAACCAGGCACAAAAAAAAAAATCAAACAAGTTCAGTTGCAACACCTGTGAACAACGTTTCGATCGTGAAGATATTTCAAACCACTCAGGATCTGCCTCGTGTAGGCTGAGACTTGGGAATCTCCGAGATGATACTTTCGATAAACATTTACCAGAGAACCTCGGGTTACAAGCTCAAGAAAGATACATAGTTTTCCTTCATGCTGCAAAATTCATCATGGCAACACGTATATAATAAATACTACAGTACAATCCTCATAATCCAATAGTTGTATACAACAGAGCACAGAAAAATAAAACCTACAAAGTTACTAGGAAGCTATAAACATGATCAACTAGACAATTCAAGCACAACAAAATCCATTAAGAAATGTTTATTATGGGGGGGGGGGTAGATTGTGGTGTTTCACAAGTGTAGGATGTTAAAACTGCAGCCCTCATGTATAACAAGCTAAAGGAATGAAAGCTTTTTAAGAACCAAAAATAACTAATGGAACAAATAACTCATATTAAAAAGAATTATATTCAGACCATTAGAAGCATTAGAGAAACTTCACATTCATATAACAAAAAATGTCCATGCATGCATAGCTTGGATTCGTACCATAGAAAGCAACCAAGGCTCAAGGTTTTCTGAATTCATAACTCGGAAAAAGTTGAAGACGAGTGTAAAAGGCTGAAACAAATTGATTAAAATTGATAGGGAAAAGGCTGGGCACGCTGCCAGGGTGCCCAGCATTTGTCATCCTCTCTCCTTCCCCCCTTGGAAAAGACCTCCTTGCCCTCTTGTGTCCAGCCCTGTGATTGGTGTATGCCGCTAGCTTACCAAAAGCTGGCGGCATACCCAACCCTCTTCTAAAATTGATAAAATCATAAAACTGCTGCTTACATCCCTGTTTCAGGTCCTTTATAAAACTGAAATTGATAAAACCATAAAACTTTGTCCTTGGATTACCATCAATGCGTGAGCGTTATGATTCCATATTTGTGGTGGTTGATCGATTATCCAAGATGGCACACTTCATTCCATTCAAAAAGACACTTGATGCTAGCCACATTGCCAAGATATTCCCAAGAGACTGCTCGTATACATGGACTGCCAGAATCCATAGTTTCTGATCGCGATGTGAAGTTTATGAGCTATTTGTGGAAGACACTTTGGATGAAGACGAACACAGGTTGAAGTTCTCAACGGCATTCCACCCTCAAACAGATGGGCAGACAGAAGTGGTCAACAGGAGCTTAGGGAAACTACTCAGGTGTGTTGTTCGCGACCATGAGAAGACATGGCCCTCTCTTTTGGACATAGCTGAGTTTGCATATAACAGCTTTGTTAATCGTACCACTAGACGAACACCGTTTGAGATTGCACTTGGCCTTCAACCCAAGAGACCCGTTGATTTAATGCTACTATCACCTCAAGCAAGAGTTAGCATTGAGGCCGATGAATTCTTGAGGCACATCACTGAAGAGCATGCTGATGTTAGACGACGCATTGCCCTCAGCAATGAAGACTACCAAGCTGCCACCAATTGCCATCGAAGATAATGTTGAGTTCCAACCAGGTGATATGGTGATTGTGCAAATTGCTTTTGAACGTCTCCCTCCAGGTGCCAATCACAAGCTTCAGCCAACAAAAATGGGGCCTGTCAAAGTGCTGAAACGCATTGGAACTAATGCATACATGTTAGAGCTGCCACCAGACATGAAGATAAGTAACGTGTTTAATGTGGCTGACCTTACCATCTACCTTAGACACCATTCAGACGAAGGTGACATAGCACATGCTCTTTGGCTTCCCCAATTTGTCACTCCAACTGAAGATGTGATCGATAAAGTGTTTGATGACAAGTTTACCATGATTAGGGGTGGTAAAGGATACTATTCTTTCCTAGTCAAGTGGAAAGGTCGACCAGTCAAGGACAGCACATGGATACACGTTGATGACTTCAAACGCCTTGACCCGGAGTTGTATGAAGGTTACCTGTCATTCCTCCATTCATCAGAGGCGAATGATTCTAAGAGGGGGGGAGCTGATGTAGACAAGTTGATGTTTGGCAAGCATTATGCTAGAGTAAGCATAAGAAGAGGGTTGGTTCACTTAATCAATTGGTGGACCAACCCATTGAGCCATAGGGCCAACTAGTCAAGTTGGGCTAGTGATGTGGGTCAGAACCAACAATATAGGCCCAAGTATTATTGGTCTTAATGGACTTGGCCTAGACCCAAGACTAAGGCCCAGCCCATGTAAGTTGAATTTGGTAAATCTTTGTTATTATACTGTAAGATTAGAGCATGTGTTATGTGTGGGTGGTAGGTGGAGAGTTGGTGAAAGCATTGTCAATAAAGGATGCCTTATTGTCAAAGGGGATACTTCATTGCCAAAAAGAGGGGCTCCATTGTCAAAGGAAGGCTCCCTTGTCAAAGTTAGATAAATGTTTGGTGACTTTGTTAGTAGTTTGTCTTGAAGGGTTAGCCTATGAATAGATGTATTCTCTTCAAGAAGAATAACAACATGAATGAAGAGTTTATTTGCTTTTGTGCAATGTTATTATCCTGGTGAGAGCATGAAGGACTGAGAGAGCCAAAACCCCTATTCCCCTTTCTATTCCTATCTTCTATCTTCTATCTTCTCTTCTATCTATCCTATCTTATTCTTCATCCCCTACTCGATCTCCTGCTGTTTCAGCTATTGTGACTGCAAACAGTTGTTGCTGCTACTTTTGTAAAGTCTTAGAATCCATCTAAATCATCCACAAAACCTGTTGTTGCTGCACAGAGGCATTGAAGGACATCTACCACCTGAGGCTGTATTATTCCCCTAATTTCTGTAGTTGAACCGAAGTCTCTGATTCAGCAACCTTTCAGCTATATTGGGCTTTGGCATTATAAGGATCCTGGCTGCAATCAATCTCCTGCTGGTTCTCACCGGTTCGAGGTCGAGTTTGCATTATTTGGTATCAGAGCTATGGAAAGGGTGAGTTCTAACAACCCTAACCATGCTCCGTTGAATACTAATGATGCTCTTGCTATAGTTATACAACAATTGATGGACGAAGTTGCTTTTATGAAGAGAGAGATACAAGTGATGAAGGAGTCCACTAGAAATACTAATGGACAACAAACCGCGAAGAGGTTTCCATGCTATCCTCCTCGTCCACCTCAAAGAATTCCTTGTCAACCAAACTTGTACGAAGACGAAGCTACTGACTTTGGTGTTATACGACAAGATGACCAACACAAAGTCAAACTGGAACTTAACGAATATAATGGGAAGGCTGATCTCATTCTATTCTATGACTGGCTATGTGTATTAAACGATTATTTTGATTAGTTCACTATGACTGAAGAGCGAAAGATGAAGCTGGCCCGTGCAAAGCTTATTGGGGCAGCAAGAGAGTGGTGGCGAACTTATGAAGAAAAGCTGCGTCGGCAACATGATGAACCTACTACTTAGGAGGAGATGAAGGAAAAACTGAAGGAGAAATACCTAACTTCCACCTTTCGTAGGAAGTTACATGACCAGCTCAACACCATCCACCAAGGCACCTTGGCCGTAAAAAAATACATGGACAAATTTCACAACTTGCTGGCCCATATCGGTATTGATGAGGATGATGACTAGTTTATATCCCGTTTTAAATTTGGATTGAGAGCTGATATACGTGACAAGATGGGTATGGTTTCAATTCTCAGCCTTAATGATCATTTTGAAAAGGCTCCTAATGCGGAAGATATGTTAAGGTCAGCTCCTCGTCGTTTCACACCACAAGCAGTTGAAGGGAAGAAGACTTTTACCCCTTTTAGATCTAGTGGACAACCTACCCAAGTTACATTTCCTTCATCTCGTCCCAAGTAGTGCGTTCATCATGTTGTCGACACAGCTTTTCTTCATAAGATCGCCACCATTCTCTTGCTGCCCCAATCAGCTTTATATGGACCAACTTCATCTTTCGCTCTTCAGTCAAAGCGAACCAATCAAAATAATCGTCCAATGCACATGGCCAGTCAAAGAATAGAATGGGATCAGCCTTCCTATTATATTTGTTAAGTTCCAGTTTGACTTTGTGTTGGTCATCTTGCCGTCCAACACCAAAGTCAATAGCTTCGTCTTCACACAAGTTTGGTTGAGGAGGAATTCTTTAAGGTGGACGAGGAGGATAACGTGGAAACCTCTCCACGGTTTGTTGTCCATCAATATTTCTAATGGACTCCTTCATCTCTTGCATTTCTCTCTTCATAGAAGCAATTTCTTTCGTCAATTGTTGTACAGCTATAGCAAGAGCATCATTAGTATTCAACAGAGAATGGTTAGGGTTGTTAGAACTCTCCTTTTCCATAGCTCTGATACCAAATAATGTAAACTCGACCTTGAACCGGTAAGAACCAGCGGGAGTTTGATTGCAGTCAGAATCCCTATAAAGCCAAAGCCCAATACAGCTAAAAGGTTGTTGAATCAGAGAGTTCGATTTAGCAACAGAAATTAAGGGAATGATGCAGCCACAGGTGGAAGATGTCCTTCACTCCTCTGTGCAGCAACAACAGGCTTTATGGATAACTTAGATGGATTCTAGGACTTTACAAGAGTAGCAGCAACAGTAGTTTGCAGTCACAATAGCTGGAACAGCAGGGGATCGAGTAGGGGTAGAAGAATAAGATAGGATAGATAGAAGATAGGAATAGAAAGGGGAATGGAGGTTTCGGCTCTCTCAGACCTTCATCCTCTCACTAGGATAATAACATTGCACAAAAGCAAATAAACTCTTCAACCATGTTGTTATTCTTCTTCTTGAAGAAAATACATCTATTTATAGGCTAACACATCAAGACAAACTACTAACAAAGTCACCAAACATTTACCTAACTTTGACAAGAGATCCTCCCTTTGATAATGGAGCCCCCCCTTTTGACAATGAAGCCTCCCCTTTGACAATAGGGCCTCCCTTATTGACAATAGTTCCACCAACTCTCCACCTACCACCCACACATAACACATGCTCTAATCTTACAATATAATAACAAAGATGACCAAACCCAACTTGTATGGGCTAAGCCTTAGTCTTGGGTTTAGGTCAAGCCCATTAAGACTAATAATACTAAGGCCTATAATATTGGTTCTGACCCACATTACTAGCCCAGCTAGGCTAGTTGGCCCTATGGCTCAATGGGTTGGTCCACCAATTGATTAAGTGAACCAACTGCCTTCTTATGCTTACTCCTAGTACAATGTTTGCCAAACATCAACTAGTCTACAATTCTACATCACCAATGGAACAAATAGGACTCTGAAAATACACAAAACAAAGGACTAAAGAATCCTAATTAAGCCAGGGAAACAGGTCAAATAAAAAACAAATTCTTGGAAAATTGTAGCCATCATCCTCTGCATATGAACTGTTGGAGGATCCAACCAAAAACCTTAAGGCATTAGGTGGAGAAAGATCCTAGAGAATATGAAGGCACCAAGTATGTGGGACTATACCTCTCAACATGTCAACCCCCCCCTCCTCACGTGTAGCTTCGGCATACCTGGCTCTACACGTGGACAGAGAACTTAGGGAGGATAACAAACTATCAAAGGGACCGGTGCTCTGATACTATGTTGGAGGGTCCAACTCAAAACCTTAAGGCATTAAGTACAGAGTGCTCCCCAAGTACATGAAGGCACCAAGGACCATAACAAACTTAATGTAGTCCTAGATAGACAAAGGTCTACTAGGAGCCAGGCAAGTCTGGATCTTCTAAAACAGTTGGCCGATTGAGCAAAACTGTAATTTTTGGTCAAAACTAGGGTTATGTTTAGGGTAGAGGGTTGGGTCTTATTTGGTAATGATAGGCAGGTCTAGGGGAAGCTAATAGTGAAGGTTTGACTGATGTTTAAATGAAAAATTAAAATTCAGAAATTTAGGGTTAGGGTTTCGGGTTTTGAGAGAGAAGGGGGTAATGGAATTTAGGGTTTAGAGTGAGAGATTTGGACTGAGGTTTGGGTCGAGTGCTAGGGACAGTGTGGGGGGAGATTCGGCTATAGTTTGGAAGGTTTTGGTTGGTTGACTAGGTCTAGACAGATTTTGGGCTTTTGGGTTTTAATGGGAATGAAAGGGGGCTAGGGTTTAGTTGAAGGTTTGGGGGTAGAAGCTAGGATCGAGTGTAGGTAGGACTGTGAAGGTACTGAGGTTGAAATTTGGTTGGATTTGGCTGGTGGAATTGGGCTGGGCAAGTCAATGAATATCTAGGGTTTATAGGGATCGAAGGGGATTAATGGAGGAATGAAACTGTAATTGGTTTAGGGTTTAAGGAATTCAAATAAAATAAAAGGGGGGATGTTAGGGTAGGCTGTTGAGGATTAGGAGAAGGGAATGTCTGAAACTAATAACTAACTTACTGGATTGTAGGTTCTTCAATGGCAGCTTGAGCAGGACCTCCCGATCTTAACAGATGCAAGGAGTCGATTGGAGTCCACCAATCCCTTCCACCTTGATATGATTTACAAGGCCTCCTTGATATTACCCACAAGGAACACTCTCAAAGAGCTGAACAGCAGCAACAATGGCAGCAGCATAGAAAACAATTTTTTTTAAATCTGAAAATTCTGTAGGGGAACCTCCCACGTTTTATTAATATAATAGGCCTAAGGGCCTGATTCCTAAAACAAATCTGATTCCCTCTCTCTTCAGAAATCGTGGAGAGGTGGGAATAAAAAACTTAAAAGCAATTAAAACACCTGAAATCTAAAAGATTCCTAAGTAGCCAATACTCAATAGGATATAAGATCCTAACAGCCACTAGGAACATTTCACTTAAATTGAACCAAGTATGAACCGGTTCAATTAAGTTTACAATTAAACAGAAGAAAAAAAAACTAAGTATAGAATGCAGAAAATTAAAACTAAGGCTAAAATAACTAAGTATAAAACTAGTCTAAGGCTCCAACACTAGGCCCTCTGATTAGGGCAGCTTGTCTTCCTTGCGGATGCTTGGATCTGCATCAAAACCAATGTGGGACTATAGTTCTATACTCCCAACATCTCAATATGATCTAATACTAAAGTTCAATATTGAAGGAGGTTCCAGCAGCTTACTAATTAAGATCCTGGTGGTAAAAAGGCCACTACAAGCATGGGGCAAAGCAGAGAAACAAGCAGTGAAGCCAAGAGAGCAATGGAAAGTGAGCAACAAAAACGAAAAAAGGAACAGCACCGACTTGATAGAAACTAATGAGAAAATTCCTAAAACCAATTTGGGAAATGTTAGAAATAGTTAACAAAGTAAAGGCTATCTTCATTCTCCTGGGTTCTGAGGTTGCTGCTTCAGCTTCAATCATCTTCCAGAAGGTACTAGAGCCCAATATATGCTCTATTGCACTCTACCTTTTATTTAGGAGGTTGTATACTCTGGATGGCTTATACTGCTCAGGGGCCAATCTTTTGCCCCTCATCCGACCACCACTTGGTTTTGTGTGTGTTTAAATAGGCCCCAAGAAGAATTGAACTCATGAGTCATGACCTTTTAGTTGTGAGACGTGATCCTTGCAAACTGACCAACCCACTTGGGCTTAATATTTATTTTTAACCATTAGCAATAAAATTTACTGGAAGAGGAGGGGGAGAAGACGGGGAAGCAGGACGGAAAATGGAGATTCTGAAGAATTATCATCACAAAATGTAAGGACCAAGAGTACTAGATTGTGGAATTGCGTAGAAAGCCGTGTATCATCCCGCTTGTTTGGTCTCGTCAGCGTGACAAGCATAGTTGTCAAGGTGGCAAGGCGACCCAAGGCGGTGGAGGGGTACCTAAGCGCTTAGGCGATGCCTAGACGACCAAGGTGCCCAAGTGTTATTTTTTATTTTCCCTCTTTCTAACATTATTGAGTATTTTACAATATATATTTTATATCATAAAAAATCAACATTAAGCCACATCAAGTAATCAATAATCAGCATTAAGCCACATCAAGTCATCAAAAATCAACACTAAGTCGCACCAAATCATCAAAAATCAATAATAAGCCACATCAAGTCATCAAAAATCAAAATAGAATTAAAAGACAGCAGAATTGAAGAAGCAAGCTATTGGAAGTTTGGAACAATCAAAACATACAGTTGGTTTATACAGTTCTTGGAATTGGTCATTGTCATGGTATACCTAGTCTCACATTTAGTTTATACTGTTCTTAGAAAATATGATCTTATCTATAAGTAATTAAACTGCTCTGATTTTGAGAAATGTTCTTGTATCTCTAAGAAGTATGACTGGTCAAATGATTTTATTTTTACATGAGACTTTTTGTATTAGGTAGAGCATAAAACCAGCTTGACAACAAATAAAAAATTGCTTAAATCTGACTTATATTGAAGGAGTTATGTTCCAGTCAAACCTTATTTGTTGTGCGCAAATGCTGTCAAAATCATTTTGAATGAAAATATTTTTTTTAAATATCAAAACAAATGAATAATTTACTGCTCTTTTGGTTTTTAGCAATGGTTTGCCATATTAAGATTTATGGTTAGAATTCACCCAAAAAAAAAAAAGATTTATGGTTAGAAAGTTGAAAATTTCACCTACCGCCAAAAATCCAGTTTTTGTTCTTAAACTAGGATGTTGACTTTTTATCCTTTAGGAATTCGATTTTTTAACTATTTTTATAGGATTCAAATAGCGGTGTATTTTCTTATTTATGAATAATATTTTTAGTAAACGAATCATTTACTTAAAAGATATTTGGCATAAATAAGGGCCAAGGCGGTCGACAGCACTAAGGCGACAACCGCATAGACCCCAAAAATCCACCTGGGCGCCTATGTGACACCTTGACAACAATGGTGGCAGGAATTTCATTGAGAAGTTCATGCATCTGTTCAGTATCAGCCAAGGTTTCTTCCAATAATTTATCTAATTTGCCTTTATTCTTTTGCTGAATTTCATGGAGTTCGTTGTATAGCTTGTGAAGCTCAAGATTGGTGATATGGCAGGTTCCTAACAAGGTTTAAAAAAAAATAATAATAACAGTGGCACTAATAGTCTAATACTAATGTAGTTCAGGGTTCTAAAGATTGTTCTTGAAAGCAAACTAATTGCTGGAACCAGAAGGGAGAGGGTCATAGAAAATGTATAGAACCAGAATATGGACAGAATTGATAGAGATATTAGGAGAAAATATCTCACAAACCAACAATTGGATTAAGCAAAAATCCAGGTTGGGTATGAAGGTTTATCAGGACTATCAACTAATGTAAAAATCATGAAAATCAGATAAGGAACCTGTAAACAGCATTGGAATGAATGCTTGAGTGATTGGAATCGATCACCCAAGCCCCTTTATTTATAATAACTTGAAGTAAACTAATCAAAGTACAAATAGGAATAATAACACCTCAGTCCTAGTCCTACTAGGAATTCCTAATACAACTAGGAATGCCAGAATAGGACTCAGCTGAGGATAAAACAATAAAAATAAAATAAAATAAAAGAATCCAATCTGACTAGTACTACTCCTAACATGACTAGGACTAATCCTAATCAGCTAGGACTAGTAGGACTAATCCCAATCCAACTAGGACTGCTTACCCCAATTGGGTAAGCAGCCTATTTCAACACTCCCCCTCAAGTTGGAGCAAAGATGTCGATCATGCCCAACTTGACTAGATTAGGATGAAACAATTTTCTAGACAATCCCTTGGTGAAGATATCAGCAAGTTGATCCGCAGATGTCACAAAGGGAATACAAATCAGCCCAGCTTCTAACTTCTCTTTGATGAAATGCCTATCCACCTCAACATGCTTGGTACGATCATGCTGTACTGGTTGTGTGCTATGCTGATAGCAGCCTTGTTGTCACAGTACAGCATCATAGGAAGACGAATAGGAACACCAAGATCTTGTAGCAAACCTTTAAGCCATAGTAACTCACAAATACCTTGTGCCATAGCTCGAAACTCAGCTTCGGCACTAGAACGAGCAACCACATTTTGCTTCTTGCTACGCCATGTAACAAGATTTCCACCTACAAAGGAGCAATACCCAGAAATAGACTTCCGATCAGCAGAACCAGCCCAATCAGCATCAGTGTATGCTTCTATCCGTAGATGACCATGCGTAGACAAAAGAATTCCTTTTCTAGGAGCTAACTTCAAATAGTGCAAGATACGAAGAACAGCCTCCATATGAGAAGAGTAGGGATCATGCATAAACTGGCTCACAATACTCACGGCGATAGCAATGTCAGGACGCGTGTGTGAAAGATAAATCAACTTCCCTACAAGTCTTTGGTACCGGCCTTTATCAACAGGCTCACCCTCTTTCTCCTTGAGTCGAACAGTAGGGTCCATAGGAGTATCTGAAGGATGACAGCCTAGCAACCCGGTCTCAGCCAATAAGTCTAAGACATACTTCCTTTGGGAGAGAAAAATGCCTTTAGAAGATCTGGCTACTTCAATCCCAAGAAAGTATCGTAGTTTTCCTAGATCTTTAATCTCAAATTCTTGTCCAAGGAAGGTCTTCAACCGTCTGATCTCATCGCCATCATTGCCAGTAACCACTATATCATCAACGTAGACTATAAGAACAGTGAGTTTTTCACCAACCCTCTTTATAAAGAGTGTGTGATCAGCATTACTCTGCTTATAGCCCACATAAATCATGGCCTTGTGGAACCGGCCAAACCATGCTCGAGGTGACTGCTTCAGCCCATAAAGTGCGCGCTTCAGTCTGCATATTTTTCCTTGGTTTCTGTCACAAGAGAACCTTGGTGGAATGTCCATATACACCTCCTCATCAAGTGTTCCATTTAGGAAGGCATTTTTTACATCTAGTTGCTGCAAATCCCATCCAAGGTTGACTGCACAAGATAATAACACACGAACAGTATTTAACTTTGCAACAGGTGCAAAAGTTTCCTGGTAATCAATGCCGTATGTCTGAGTGAACCCCTTGGCCACGAGTCGTGCTTTATACCTATCCACAGTGCCATCCACCTTCTGTTTCACTACAAACACCCATTTACATCCAACGGTTTTCTTCCCAGGTGGAAGAACCACAAGCTCCCATGTGTTATTTTTCTTCAAGGCGTCCATTTCTTCCATCATAGCTGCCTTCCACTTTACGTCTGATAAAGCTTCCTGCCAATTGTTAGGAATACGAACAGAAGAAAGAGAGGAAATAATGGCACGAAAGGATGGGGAAAGGGAATCATAAGAAACAACATGAGATATGGGATGCTGAGTGCAAGTTCTGACACCTTTGCGAAGAGCAATAGGTAAGTCAGGATCATTACCAGGTGGAGAGGCAGGTTCTGGATCCGGGTTCGGCAATTGGATGGGTACTAGAGCAACAGTTGATTGAACCTGCTTATGTTTCCTTGCATAGGTCTTCACATTACTGGCATCAATCCTCCTCTGAAATTCACTAATAGTCCTTTGGATAGGAGTCTGGACCGAGGTAGATTGCTCCCCCTGAATAGAAATGGTCTCCCCCTGTGTAGGAACCTCTTCCCCTGCCTCAGGGGGAGTACTAGGGGCAGGCCGAACTGGTTCAGACTCATGGTAAACAGACTGAAGTGGAGGTGGAGAGTCAATAGTCAGCACATCTTCACTAACACTCTCCCCCTGAAGAGGTGGGGACACATAATATGGAACATGTTCATGAAAGACAACATCCATGCTGACAAAAGTCCTGCGGGATGGAGGGTAGTAACATTTGTACCCCTTTTGGGTAGCAGAATAACCCAAGAAAATGCAACGGAGGCTACGTGGGTCAAGTTTACTAGGGGACCTTGTATCCCTAGCATAACAAACGCATCCAAACACCTTAGGTGGGACTATAAAGGAAAAAGAGCCAAGTAATAGCTCAATAGGGGCTTTTGAAAGAAGAACCCGACTGGGCAGCCTATTAATTAAATAGGCTGCAGTAAGGACAGCATCCCCCCAATAAAGGGAAGGGACAGTGCGAGCAAACATAAGGGCCCTAGCCACCTCCAGGAGGTGGCGGTTTTTTCTCTCAGCCACACCATTTTGGGCTGGAGTGTCGACACAGCTGTCTCGATGGAGGATTCCATGTGCAAGAAGGTATTTTGGAACCGACCTTCCATATACTCTTTCCGTTGTCACTCCTCAAAATTTGAAGAGTGGCATTAAACTGGGTCTTAATCATTTGATGAAAGTGTTGAAAACATAAAAAAACTTCACTCTTTGCGTGCAGAAGGTAAACCCAAGTGAACCTAGAATAGCAGTCAATGAAAGTGACATACCACCGATGGCCAGTCAGGGAAGCTTTCCTACTAGGCCCCCACACATCAGTATGAACAATATGAAATAAGGAAGAGGATCGTTTATTAGAAATAGGATAAGTGAACGCGTCTGTTTAGCCAAGACACAAGGCTCACAAAAAAAATCTTCCTTATTACAGTCTTTAACTAATGCTGGAAATAAATTGGATAAAGTACCTAAGGGGGGATGGCCTAGTCTAGAGTGCTATTTATGTAAATCAGAAGAGAAAGATGCCGAAGGCAAAGCCGGAGTTGGATCGCCATCAAGCAGGTACAATCCGCCATGCACTTTACCCGATCCAATCGTCTTCCCCGAGTCCAGTTCCTGAAAAACACGGTGAGTGGGAAAAAGGTCATTTACAATTTAAGGATTTAGTGATCTGCTAATGGAAAGAAGGTTAGTTGTAAATTTGGGAATATGCAACACAGATGACAGTGTAAGGGAAGGAGAACAACCAATGGATCCTTTCCCTGAGATGGAGGAGAGGGACCCATCAGCAATTTTGACTTTACCCTTACCAGAGGCAGGAGAATATGTATTAAAAAGGCTAGAAGAACTCGTCATGTGATCAAGCACCGAGTCAATGATCCATGGAGTGGATACTACCGATGCACAATGACCAGAAAAGAAATACTACGGGCAAAGAAGGAACCTGAATTGGGAGACATAGTAAGGCATTGATGTGTTCAACATACGACGCAAAGCCTGGAGTTCTTCCTGGGAGAAACCAATGTCGGTGGGAGTTGGAGCTACACTTTCAGTATGATTGGCTTTGTTTTTAGACTTAGCACGACCACGTTTGGCCTCAAAATCAGCTGGCTTTCCATATAATTTCCAACACTGAGCCTTGGTGTGATATGGTTTGTGACAATGCTCACACTTAACGAGGCTCTTTGGTAGTAGAAGAACAACACTCGTCGGAAGAAGCAACAAGAGTGGGGCCAGCAGTTTGTAAGGCTGATCTCCCAACTTTGGGAGTAATCATCATGGCAGCCCGTCGTGTCTCTTCACTGTGAACATAAGAAAAAGTCTCCTCTAAAGTGGGGAAAGGAACCCGTCCAAGGACTTGCACCCTAATAGGATCATAGTCATCATTGAGGCCAGCCAGGAAATCATAGACACGGAATTGGTCTACATAGGTGTGGTAGGCAGTAATATCAACAGTAGTAGTAGGCTGAAACCGAGCATAGTGATCCAATTGCTGCCATAAACATTTGAGGGCAGCATAGTATTTGGTGACAGACATCTCCCTCTGAGTAGTGGTTTGGAGTGTCTTCCTGATTTCATAAACCTGAGCACCACTTCCTGAACGACCATAAGTGCCCTTGACAGCTGTCCATATCTGTGTAGCAGTGTCAAGGAGAAGATACTGACTAGAGAGGTCAGTGGTCATAGAGTTCAGAACAAAGGACATTACCATTGCATCATTGGCAGCCCATTTAGTACGAGCAACACCTTCTTCAGTAGGTTGTTTGGTGGTGCCAGTGAGGTGGCCAGTGAGTCCCCTACCAGCCACTGTTAGGGATAATGATCTGGCCCAAATCAAGTAGTTTGTACCATCAAGCTTAATGGCAGCAGCATAGGGAAGAAAATCAGACCTAGTTTGATCTCCTCCAGAAGTAGCAGTAGTCATCTCTGAGTCACCCATGATTCAGCCAAACAGAAAAATCAGATCTGTAAAAAAAAACTGATTCGAATGGGTTTTTAATTTGCAGAGTTTTTCAGCCGTCAGAATGGGCTGAAACCTTGGTCGAGTTCCCTACTAATACCAGGGAAGATAACCTCCAAAAATTAGCTCTTTCTGATGAGCCAATAAAAAACCCTAAATTTTGACAAATTTAGGAAGAAGCTTGATTGCAGAAAAACTGATTGCAGGAAATTGCAGAAAAGTGCAGCACTGTATCTCAAACACTTCTGCAGTCTTCAACTAAGGGCTGGTGTAGACCAATAGAAGCAGGGAACAATCTCCATAAAAAAAGAAATCAAACTTCAGGTGTAAGAAGAGCTCGATCTCCAGGGATGGAATAATCCTGCCGGCAGATTTAGGTCACACCAGCTGTTCTTCGATCTTCAATGAGGTGACATTGAGGGCAGCAACTAAAATTGCATTAGATCACCTCACAGTTGCTGCCCTGATGTGGAGAAGGAGGCCGAGAGTGGTGGAGAGAAGAAACAAAGGAAAAAAAAAGAGAAAGAAGAGAGAGGAGAGAAGCTGTTTCCTAGATCAGATTAGGCTCTGATACCATGTAAACAGCATTGGAATGAATGCTTGAGTGATTGGAATCGATCACCCAAGCCCCTTTATTTATAATAACTTGAAGTAAACTAATCAAAGTACAAATAGGAATAATAACACCTCAGTCCTAGTCCTACTAGGAATTCCTAATACAACTAGGAATGCCAGAATAGGACTCAGCTGAGGATAAAACAATAAAAATAAAATAAAATAAAAGAATCCAATCTGACTAGTACTACTCCTAACATGACTAGGACTAATCCTAATCAGCTAGGACTAGTAGGACTAATCCCAATCCAACTAGGACTGCTTACCCCAATCGGGTAAGCAGCCTATTCACAGAACCATAGATGATTCCCAAGTTGCTTAATTCTCAAGTTAAGATCAAGAACTGAAATATTATATCAGATATTGATGATCAGATCTAAGGAACTGATTATGCCTTAAAACAGAATTCAGAGTAACAGATTTGAGGATCATCGCAATAAACAGCAAGAGACAATCAAGAATTACAAAATCAACATGAAGAACAGAGGAGAAGAGATAGAATTCAATAGAAATATAGAAGAAGAAATAAGAAATATCACCCCTGTGAAAAAGTGTCTGAACTGATGCAGAGCAGAAAGAGAAGAGAAGAGAAACCAGCTGGCCATAATAGGATCTATTCCAAGTCCATGCATGCACACACACATAGTCGTCCACTGAAACCTTAAAATAAATATTTAATTTATAATCAACACTCTTTCCGGTCAATGGGTGTCACATAACATAAATAGACTCTTTAAAAGATAACATGACTCTTACAAGTACTCCTAATCAGACCCTTGGACTGAATAAAATATTCAAATTCAAAAGAGGACTCAAACCTAACCTGCCACCAGCCTTAGAAGACCCTCAAATTAACTCAAACTCAACTAACTTTTATCTAAAACACTTAACTACTACTTATCTCATGTACAGAGTTGGACCCAAATAGGGGCTTATAAATTAGCCTTGTTACGATGTTACCCATGAAAATAAAGGCCAAACTACAATATAACAAGCCCAATTTTCATTATTAGCCCAATCTACCCCTGAGCTATCAGCAGCCCCTTGTAGGCTTTCCAAGCTTGAGCTTAGACCTCCTCAGTGGATCATATCAAACCAACCAGTCCAAGGCTTCAGCTGCTGCATCAGAATTCCCCTATCAAACTACTTTGTTATTATTTAGGAACAAATGAAAGAAACTAACAAAAATGTGCAAGTTGGAGATACTTATGTATAGGTAAAACTTGTCATCATCTTAAATAACATATTGCTAGAAATAGAAGAACACGTCACCAAAAAGATAGGAAGCAGTACCTTGTCTGTTCCAAGGTATTGGACAATATTCTCATGTTCAAACTCCCTTAAAAGAGCAATTTCCTGCAATAATATACCGGGAAGTTAGAAAAAAGAAAATTCCAGTTGCAAAATCATCAGCACTGCCAAAGGTAAGAGCAACTTGATAAATTTTTTATGTTCACGGTCAGATGTGGGAGAAAGATTAAATGGAGATGGAACAAAAAGAAAAGCCAAAAACTAGTCATCAGAATTGAAACTGTCCCACCTGCTCAAGCTGTTGAATGCTTTGCTGACTTTGGTCAAGCAAAGAAATCTCTTTTACAGCAAAAAAGAATCCATCACTGCAAAGAATAATGTTAATGAGATTATGGGAGAACATCAGAACTAATCAATTTGTGTGAAACACAATCACAAGATCAAGAAAGTATTCTGATCTTCAAAACATCAGAAACAATCAATATGAGTATAAAAACCAATAAAAAAGGGCAACACCTTCTCATTCAATGTAAAATCCATAGTTGTCAAGGAGGTGGAGGGGTACCTAAGCACTTAGGCAACAATGCGCCAGCCTAGGCATTGCCTAGGCGACTAAGGTGCCCCAGTGTTATTTTTTATTTTCCCTCTTTTCTAACATTATTTAATATGTTACAATATATACCTTATATCATCAAAAATCAACATTAAGCCACATCAAGTCATCAAAAATCAAAATTAAGTCACATCAAGTAATCAAAAATCAATATTAAGCCACATCAAGTTATCAAAAATCAACATAGAACTAGAAGACAGTAGCACTAAAGAAGCAAGTTATTGAGAATTTGAAACAATCAAAACATACAATTGGTTTATACTGTTCTGGGAATTGGTCAGTGTCATGGTATAACTAGTCTCACATTTGGTTTATACTGTTCTCAAAAAATATGATCTTATCTATAAGTAATTAAACTGCTCTCAATTTAGAGAAATGTTCTTGTTCTCTAAGAAGTTTGGCTTGTCAAATGATTTTTATTTTACGTTAAGACTTTTTGAATTAGGTAGAGCACAAAACAAGCTTTCCAACAAATCCAAGATTGCTTAAAACTGATCTATATTGAAGGAGTTATGCTCCGGTCAAACCTTATTTGGTGTTCACAAATGCTGTCAAAATCACTCTGAATGAAATTTTTTTTTAGATATCAAAGCAAATTAATATTTTACCGCTCTTTTGGTTTTTAGCAACTTTTTACCATATTAAGATTAATGAAATTTTTAGCTTTGAGAAAAGACCCTAGCATTAGAAAGTTGAAAATTTCACCTACCGCCAAAAATCCAGTTTTTGTTCTTGAACTGGGGGATTGATTTTTTATCCTTTTGGATTTTATTTTTTAACTATTTCTCTTTTATTCAAATAGGGGGTATTTGCTTATTTATGAATAATATTTTAAGTACATGAAATAACCAAAAAGGGGCCAAGTCATTCAATACCACTATGGCAAAAAAAGGGCCAACGCGTTCAATACCACTAACACTAAGGCGACAACCACCTAGGCCCCCAAAAATCTGCCTGGATGCGCCTAAGCAATGCCTTGACAACTATCCTCCCCCCCCCCCCCAAAGATATATAGGCTGCACATGAAAACTTTCTTCCATTCTATTATGGCATAATAAAGTAATATCTATCAATTATTGGGAAACCACAACATGGCCCTGACACAGAAAACCTCCCTTTACGACCCACCTAGTACTGCCATATGGGATAATGTGACAATCCGGCCATTGGATAGACGGATCAAGGTCTGGGTTGGCCACATGTCAAAGTTTCACACACAAATTCAATCAATTACCATACTGTAGAGGCTGGATCACGAAGGACCTAGCCCCAGGCAGATCTTCTTAAACAAAGATTAATGCTGGTTTGGTCTTCAAAACTGGGCAACAATTGATGAACTTGTAGCAGATATTCCTTAATCGATTGCAGAACTTGTAATAGATCACACAATGAAAATTATACATAAAAAAAAATAAAAAAAATAAGGTACAATAGAAGATAGAATAGAAGAAGGGTAGTTTGGATTGAGCCTCTCACTCTCTCCCAGATCTCTCACCCACGGCCTCTCACTGTAACTGTCTCTCACAGCCATTAATGCTTTAACCGAGCTCATTCTTTTTTTCTCAAACTCGACTTGGCTGGTTATCAGCCTATTCCTTTATTTATAATTCCAACTGATTACATCCTAGGTCCTTCTAGAAATATCTCAAAACAAAAGTCCAATTAAAATAAAACTCTTATTCCGAATCTAGAAAATAACTAAAATAATAAACCTCTAAAAACCCACACAAGGCAGCACCTTTTTGGATTTAAAGTACTCCACACAAGCTGTCATGTGGGCCCACCAAATCTGAGTAAGTACCTCCTCTTTAGTCTTTACCGCATTAAAGGAAATAATCCTAAATTATCTTTAACTCTAATTACATCAAATAACAGAATTCTATTTTAATTAGAAACCTATCTAAAACAGCTGTAGGAGTCGTCCACGCATTGGCAATTGAGTCTTCAAACTGATCTAATCCAGCTGGCAATGGGGCCCACCAGATCTACTAAAAAGTATTCCCAAACTGAGCAAATATAAGCTGTGACACTGTTCACTTGAACAGTGTTTTGGTATTTTCTTTTTCATGTTGTCCACGCAATCTGGACTTGGGCTGCCTTATGAGATGCTCCATCAAACCAACAAAAACTGCCACATCATCACACCAGGCTGTCTCTCACAGCAATTAGATCCCACAATTACACTGGGCTGGTTTTGGGGCTTGTTCCTATGGCTACACATGGATCTGTGATCTACATCATACCCTCTCATGTGCGTCCATGCACCTATGCATTTTCACGCGTCCATGTATTGGAATGCACCTAGTCCCTGGATTTTCAAAGCTTTATTTTGCACTTGGCCTATTCCATTTGGGCTGAAACTTGACACGTGGGCAGAAGACCCAGGGTCTTTCTGCCCATAAAATTTGGACCCCATACAACATGCCATGTGGCAGATATTTTGGGCCATCAAGGAAGCCCTCCCCTCGTGAGCCAGTTAGAAGTATTCATCCTAAAGGCCCCATTTGTTTAGAAGGGTCTTAGGTGGGGTGGAAGAATTGGTGTGGGAAAATGCTGATGTGGCACTTCAAAATCCCACCCCAACCTTGTTTGGTTATCCTGGGGTGATGAACTTACAAAAGCTCAAGGAACAACATTAAATGCTTTCTCAGCTGATGTGAAACTTCAAAATCCCATCCCTAGCCTATCCAAAGTCCCACCAATTTGGTGGGACTTTGGTTACTATTCATGGGAAAAGTAACTTTAACTCAACATTTCCACCTGCAATAAAACCTCACCAACATGTGGGTCCCATCTTCCCAACAATCCCACCCCACCTTCCCCTCTAAACAAACGGGGCCTAATTATTCTTCTAAATGTTTTTTTATTTAAAACTTTAGATCAACATAAAAAACTTCTAATCAAATTTCTTGTTATAGATATTTCTTCTTTACTTTTATAAAAGGATCTCCTACGATACAATATTTATTCTCTCCTACCCCCCTTGTCATGACAAAAGTATAGGTGATGCAGGGAGAAATTGGCTCACAAGGTTCTTTTCTAAAACCTGGTCCACATGGCAACAGCTTCAACAAATTCTGTTATGTAGTTATGAAGTTCAAAGAATCTTTTCAATTTCCTAGGCTTATTTAAGAGTCTTTTCATGTTTCTAGGTGGAAGCATAATAGCCACTAGTGTATCTCCTAGTTTTTAGTACTTGTCTTTTTGTATTCCAAGGCATGATTACTTTTTCTAAGGGTGTAAATCGTTTCGGTTTCGGATATTCGGTCTGGTTTCAGTTTGGTTCCATTGCTTTATGGTGTGATCCGAAACCGAACCAAGAACCGAGTCGATTCTAAGATAGAGTACTCAAGCCGAACTTGCTCAGTTCGGTTCTTTTTCGATTTTGGTACACGGTTCCCTCTAATGTAGAGAAACTATTGAATTTTTATCTACTCCATTTCTGACATGCTCCATTTTGCTCCATTACCCCTTAGATGGTTGACATGTGTATGTGACTAATCCAACGGTCAGTTTTGAGATTAAAAAATTTTACTTTTCTTTTTTCACTTTTTAAATTTTACTTTTCATTTTTTTTACTTTTCCTCTCACTTTTTGATTTTCACATTTCCCTCTCATTCTCTCTCCCCTTTCACAACTAAGATTTCCGTTTCTCTCTCTGCTCGGCCACTCTCAAGAAAGCTTCCGCCGGAGATGTGAGCGATGTGGTTGCCGGTGAGGTTTCTGGTCCAAACTCTCTACCCCTGCTCCAAACTCTTCGGTCTCTCTCTACTCTTCCCAATCTCAAGAGGAGAACCTCTCTCTGGTTTGCGATAGAGCCCCTGCTCCAACCTCAGTCATAAACTCAGGTGCCTCTGTTCGGGACTATACTGGCCAATACGGAGGCGTTCCAAGATCAAAATTGTCATCAGGAGGTTTGGGAAGTGCAACCTGAAATCTTCTCAGGCAAAAGAAGAGCCCACACCAACGGGTCAGCCATCCATCAAAATGGTCAACTGGGCACTCCTACTTCTAAATTCAAGAGGCCAATTCGACCAAATCCCAACTCTGCTCATTCCTTGCCTTGCTTCTCTTCCGCCCTCAATCGGTTACAGCAGCAATTGGCATTTCATCAAATAGCGGGTAGACGGTGGACCATTCTCAAAGTCACATCGTTTAGCATAACCCACCGTCAAAGCAGGCCAAGCAACCACAACCCGTTTCAGTGATCCATCAAATAGAGCTTTGGCAATAGTTGAATTCCCAAAGTTGCTGTTTCAACCAAAGAGAGCTTAGTCCAAGGAACCTCCTGGTAATGGTATTGAGTGCAGATTGGTTGGAGTGGAAGCTGCTGATTATCATGAAACAATAGATTCGCTTTAGAGTTTGAATGTTGGAGCATCATTCCCATATGCTTGACCGTTAGTGAAGGACGTTACTGTTGTTGTTGTAAATTGTGCCTCAATCCGGATCCTTTTCCTGGATTCGATCACTATTGATTAACAATAGTGTGAGGACGATCGAAGATGACCAACAAACAAAGCATGCACAGCAGCTCCAGCGATGGCGCTGGAAGGCCACGAAGCAGCAATCAGGAAGATCCTACTGGCCTTCTCTATGTTGTGGTTTCAAAAATTTTGAAACCTTTGTAGTTTCATAGGCGGCCGGCGCGAGTCTGGGCTACGAAGCCCTGATGGAACTTGAAGCAAAGAGAATCTTGCTTGGGATTCTTAAAAGAGAAGCAACAGAAGAATGCTGAAGCTAGCACAATTCAGAGTTTTCTACAGAAATAAAACCTTAAGAACCTAGGATGTATGGAGCAGGGGCTCTATCGCAAACCAGAGAGAGGTTCTCCTCTTGAGATTGGGAAGAGTAGAGAGAGAGAGAGACGGAAGAGGTTGGAGCAGGGGTAGAGAGGTTGGACCAGAAACCTCGCTGGCAACCACACTCACATCTCTGGCGGAACCTTTCTTGAGATTGCCGGAGCAGAGAGAAATGGAAATCTCAGTTGTGAAATGGGAGAGAGAATGAGAGGGAGTAATGAAAAGCAAAAAGTGAGAGGAAAAGTAAAAAAAAAAAAAATGAAAAGTTAAAACTCAAAAGTAAAAACAGAAAAGTAAAAATTTTTATCCAAAACTGACTGTTAGATCAATCACATACATGTGTCAACCATCTAAGGGGGTAATGGAGCAAAATGGAGCATGTCAGAAATGGAGCAGATAAAAATCTGAAACTATTGGGCTTGAAGTAAGAATGAAGATGGAACTGGTTCACTGTTCTTTCACCTCTCCTCGAACTGACATCAGATCTGGAAAAATTGAAGAGAAGAGAAAACTGCAGGGAAGAAGAGGTGGTAAAACTGAATCAGTAGAGAAATAGGGCCACGAGGGGGAAACTCTGTAGAAAATCCGAAGTTCCGCAGGCCTTCGTTGCTGTTTTCTGAAAATCGCTGGAGTGCTTTGATGTTTCGGAGACCGCAAGCTCCATTTTCCAATTTTTACTTCTTTGTGTTTCTTAGGTTAAACTAAACCACTAAGTAATGGGAAATGGAAGAGTCGAATTGAGGATTGGAAAATGGAAGAGGCGAATTGAGGATAGGGAAGTGGAACTTGGAAGAGTTGGGAAGACGCAGGCGCCATGACCTAAAATGCTTTAAAGGGTGTAAAGGATTGGGAAATGGAAGATGAAGAATCCATGAGTGCTTTGAAGTGTGTAAAGGATTGGGGAAATGGAAAAGTGAAATCTTTGGGAAGCGAGAAGTAAAAAGAGAACCATGCTTTGTTAATTTAAAAATGAATAAAGGGAAGTTCAATCTTGTCTCCGACTCCAACTCTCCCCTCTCTTCGTTTTCTCTTATTTTTATATTATTTCTAAACTTCCCAAGTATTTACTAGGCTATTCAATTCGGTTTCGGTTCTAACCGACAGCTCTAGAGGTTGATCCAAAACAAAACAAAACTGAACCTAACCAAATTTAATATCGGGATTCTATAACCAAATTTATTCGGTTCGGTTCGGTTCGGATCGGTTACTTCAACTCAGTTCCGGCTTCAGTTTTCAGTTCCGCGTTTCATTTTGACACCCTTAACTTTTTCTATTTCCTAAGACTAGTAGTTAGTCTTTTCAATTTCCTAAGTAGTAGTCTAGAGTATAATTTTAAGTTTTAATGTTTTGCTTAGGTCTTCTCAATTTGACTTCTTGGGAATTACTTTTGTCTTGGAATCCCAAAAGTCCCTTTAACGTAATTTGTGGTTTCAAGAGGCATTTAGCCTCCACAATTGGGTTATATAAAGAGAAACCATGGGAGCCTCTCTTGGCAGCCATGAATTGAAAACAAATTGCTCTCTTTGAGGACTTTTGCTTGTGAGACTCAAGTGGGATCAAGGTGCGACTCCTTCAATCGTGATCTTGGTGGAACTTCGAGAGTTGGGCAACTAGTGGGACTCTAGGCTGCCACCTATCTAACTTCATCTACAACTTATCTATCTATCTTCATCATACGTACCCCTATTCTCTTCCAGATTCAATCGTGGCTTGCTTACCCATTCAGGTTTGCATCAAATGGTCGTTATGGGTTTTTTCCTAATAATAATTAAAAGATAATATAAATATAGTTGTAAGGCTTGATACAGAAAAGTAACTTAATATGGGGTATCAATGGAAAGAACCAAAGATACCAATTTTGTACTTCTTTACATTTATAAAAGGACCTCCTACGATACAATATTTATTCTCTCCTATCCCCTTAGTCATGACAAAAATATAGGTTGTTATGGGTTTTTTTTTCCTAATAATAATTAAAAGATAATATAAATATCGTTATAAGGTTTGATATAGAAATGTAACTTAATATGGGGTATCAATGGAAAGAATCAAAGACATCAATGTTGTAGAAAGACATTATTGAAGTCAAAAGGTATGAATTCATGATCTTTATCATGACAAATTTGATATTTCTAAACATGTCTCATTAGTTTAAAGTATGAAACAAAATAAGAACCAAAAATTCTTTTCCTTGAGAAGAAAAGTTGCTTCTTGAGTGTTAATTATCCCCCTTGGAGAGGTGAGACCAAGTTGTGAACAACAGTTTCTTATTTACCATAGTTATCCAGAGAGTACTGGTAAAGATGAAGCAATTAAACTTCTTTAGTCATAGGGTTCATTGAGGAGAATGTTCTTTCCAGTCCTAATTTTAGTTAGTACACACACACACCCCCTTCTTTTCTATTTCCTTCTTAAATAATTAATAAAAAAAATTAAGAAAATAAAACTGATGGAACTTGGCTGTCCAAAACCAGCCTCAGGTATAGGGATTCTTCTCTACACCAGGAGTAGTGTAGGTGTAGGGATTCCCCTACACCAGCACTAAATCGTGAGCTGTTGGTTAGGCTTTTAATTAGTCCTTTATTGAGTTGTAATCCTAATTAGGATTCCTAGTTCAAGTTTGAATCCTAGTTAGAAGTCCTAGTTCTATTTTGAGTCATAGTTTGAGTCTGCTTTTCTATTCAGCCACAAGGCTATAAATATGTAAGAGCTCTTGAGAGCCCCCCACGATTTATGAAATAAAGATATTGCTTTCTGTAACATTATTGTCCTGAGATAGGCTGTGAGGGTGAGATACACAGGCTGAGATAGCCTTCCCAACCCCATTCCATCGATCTCCATTCAAGCTCCAGTTCTGCCCTAGCCGATCTCCTGAAGATTCATACTCAGTTGCTGGAAATTCTTTGCAAGGGTCAAGAATACTTTCAAACAACAAGTGCGTGCATCATCCCCGAACCAAGCCCTTCTTTTAATCCTCAAAACTAAACCCTAGCATCCCCTCCATCTCTGGACATCATTCCCATAACCCAAATTCTGCCCAGACCAAACCAACCATCAGAAACAGCCCAAACTTGGACCGAACCTCCCTCTCACCCTTTGGGAAACTCGATCCAAGTCCCTGCCCTAAAATCTCATCTTAAACCTTAAATTCCCCATTATTCTCTTTCCAAAAACCCAGAAAACCTAAACCTAGCCTACTTTCCATTCAAGTTTGCATACCTAACTCCATCAACACGTCTCAGGACTTTCACTGGAAAACTCCCCTATATCAACTTACCCTAACCCTAATTTTACACTTTCACCTATTTTAGCCTAACCAAACTACCTATTCAGATCAGATCCTGGTTATTTGGCTTCTAGTTGGTCACTTGGTCTCCCACCAATCTAGAACTACATTAAAAACAGGCCATATTTCAATATGCTCATAGTAGTTCAAACATGTACAGTTTAAAGTATATTGCATATTTTTTTTAAATTAAAATTGGTCCCTTCTTCAGCAGTCTTTGGTATAGGCTTTCATTTCTCATTTTGGGCCTAGAATGGCTTCTGAGTTCAAAATTGCTTAGCAGAGTTTTAATTTTTCATTTTAACAAAAGAAAATCTAAGAACAAGTAAAACGAGCAGACCCCTTCCCTTCTCCATTCTCAATTTCATTTTAAAGAAAGCCAGTGAAGAGTAAGCATTTGTGTCTTTTTGTATCTTCTCAAGTGAGATATTCCAAAAATGCTAAAGAAAAAATTGGGGTAAAAAAGACTGCTGAACGCTCTATTAAATCTTAGAGAACTACAACACAAGAAATGTGAGAAGAATTTTTCGCTCCAGACTTCCACTTGTCCTATTTTTATCTTTTGTTATCATGGATTTATCAAACCTCTTTTCTAGGGTTTAGCTTCCTACAATTCCTCCTCACAAAACTCGGTTCCACCCTTAAATGCATTTGTCCTCTTTTTTTACATCTTCGAAACTAAAAGCATCAAATATCACTTTGTCTCAATTGTATGATAGACACAGATTTTTGCCACCACTCTGTCAAATGGAGCATAAATATGACTTGCATGCTTCTTATTTGATATTTAGATGACACAATAGCAAGAAGGAAACAAAAATTTTCCTCTATTATTTAATATTTTGGTAAAATCAATCTTGATTTCAAAACATCTGCTGCAAATTGATTGATTGTTAGACACAGAGCATGAAAGTGGCAACTAGTACCCCTAACCCTAGATGTAAGAATTAGGGTTACAATCGCAGGTAGAGCAATTAGGACAGAATAGTTGAAAGAGGGCATGTTATGACAATGAATAAGTATTCTCGACAAAATAGGGATTAACAAAAAGAATATGATCACAAAAGGACCTGTTAACCAGATTAGGGCAGATTGGGAGATTCTGAATATCTTAAAAATTAGGTTTTCAAAAGGCCTGAAGCTGTGGTCGAGTGGTGCTCTGGTTAGGACCTTTCAGAGCCTCAAAACAGGTCAGAGAACAGAGAAGAATTGAAGGTTGCAGCTAGAGGTATCGTTGGTTTCAGCCAGAACAGGGGTTAGCTACTGGTTGGGTATGAATGTGGCTCTGAAACTAGGGTTTAATAGTGGAAATCGGGAAAGTTTGATAGCAGGAGTATGAGGATTAAAATTGAGGAGGAACAAAGAAGATTAAAAGGAGATACGAATCAAATAGGTGTACTGAAAGTTGGGCCTAAAATAGGGTAATTGCAGTGTACGGAAAGAACTGCAACTGACCTGTTTCAGTGGTGTGTTCGGGTGGCAGGTCTCTGGAACAGAAACTGGGAGGAAGACAGAAGGAAATAATAAATTAGAAGAGAAAGCCAGCAGAAATTTCACACAACTTGGTTAAGAATTCTCCTAACCAGCAAGGGAATTCCCCCCTTTCAAAACCCACAGTGAGAAGAGCTATCACCAGCAATTCATTATCGGAAATTGCCGGTACAAGAGAAGGGGTCAATCCCTATTTATATCTGAATGGAAAGTCCTGAAACTTGAGTCACAATCAATAAACTTCCTAATTTCAGAATTAGAAACTAAAACTCAGTCTAGTTGCTCAACAGAGTTTCTAGAAGACTTCTAGAAGCTAAAACGTAGTAGAAACTAAATTTAAATTGCAAAACACAAGAAAAAAAGAACTAGGCTGTTGATGTAATCCTCTAGAAGACAGCTGAATCTATTGGAAAGGGGTTGTAAGAGCAGATTGATGCTACTGGAAAGGCCTAGAAAGGGATGCCGATAAGGGCTTTTAGTGACCTTTTTCTCTTAGCAACTGCATCAGAAAGGAGGAAAGAAAGGAAATGGAAAAAACGTAATGAGAAAGAGGAAAGTAAAGCTGGTTGTGATCAGATCAGCGATCATCCTAAGTGCTGTGACACTTCCTCTCTTTCCTTTTCATGAGAGATGCAGCAAGAACGATTTTTCACCAAGAGATGGAGATATTTATTGACTTCAGTCCTATATCTAGACTAGACTGGAATCGTTTTTGCAAGGGTTATGAATTGCTGCACTGACTTCATTGATTGACTTCTACTATTCCTCTCCATGCAGAATATGGAAGCATTCCAGCTCTGTTCTCGATTTGATGAGTGGTGTAAGTTCATTTTTGTTGATTGATAGGTCTGTTTGACCATAACTAAACTATAACGCCAGATCAAAGTTTCTCAGGTGGAATAGTATATAGTATCTAGCCTGAATACCACGAGGACACTGGACACTGAGGACGAGCCTTGAATTTTCCTTTCTGTCCTTTCCCGGCAGAATATTACAGACTTTCAATTTAAAATTTTGCCATTTCAGACCTCTGTGTACAAGAGTTTTCAACATTCTCAAAATCAAGGGGTAGTGATTCGTTAAAGGATCTGTTTAGTAAGTGTTCTTGTCTAGAAGACTTTTATGCACGCAATAAGATAGCATAATAGCAAGAAGGAGAACAAAACAATTCAACCAAAATCAGGAAGACAAAAAAGTAAGAACACAGAATGCATTGATAGCAGTGCACTTACTCGGTGTATGCTTCATACACAGTCCCAAACGACCCACTTCCAATGATATCGCCTCGTTGCCAGGAAGTGATGTTTCGTCCGAAACAACCCTCAGGAGAAATATTGTATGTCGTTTCCGTGGTTGCACTCGAAGAATCCTCATCGTTTGATGTTAAAAATATAGGCGAATCTGACATAACAGCAGTCTCCCCAAGTCTCGCTCCATTTTCATGTTCTTTTTCTCTCCCACCAATTTCCCCATCATTAAACTCTTCACCTTCTAAACCAAGCTCATCCTCCTTGTCAGATGAGGTCGAATCTAAAAGCCTTACCGGACACGAAGATGAACCCCTCTCCTCAGGCGCAAGAGACCTCATTATATCCCACGTTGAGGCCGAAGACATATCATCAACATACCTACTCTTCAAAGGCGGCGGAGTGAGCAGTGGCGGGCGAGCCCCCTTAATTCCTCCTCCAGCTCCGGCTGCGCCACCACCATCAACACCGCAGGAGGCAGTGGCAAAAGTGCCCACATCAAGTGAATTCCGGCAATTTTTTGAGTCGTTCAACGTCAACGTATTAAGATCAACCAACACTGCCGCTTCATCATTAACCCTAACCGTAGCTTCAAGTCCCTCCTCTTCCTTCTCTGGCTTGGTGAGGACATCGATCTTACTGAATCGAGACCTGGGGAAAATATCAGAGGAAGAACGAGCTTTCCTGGCCTCCCAAGCAGCTGCTGGAATTGCAAAATCTTCAGGACCTGAAAGCCCTAAAGTCTCACAGAGCCGGTCGAACTCACCCTCGATACCTTCAATTCGGAAGCTAGTGTTCTTGTCGAAAGGGTTGATATCAAGCGATCGAGTTCGAAGTTTAGAAGGAATACCATCGGAGGAAGAAACAGAAGAGGAGGATGAATTGAGGGGATCGTATTCAATATTCTTGAGTGCGTTGCGGCGTTCGAGCTTCGGCTTCTGCTTCGTATCCTCCATATCAGCAGATGCTTCTTCGTCGTCACTGTTTCTTCTGTGACGGAAGATTCGTCGCAGATAGTTGTGATCCATCGGAGATGCTCGTCACCGGCGAGAGCAGAAACTCTCCCGCCATTAACCCAACAGATATCACTAAAAGCAAAAGCGCACACAAACACATTTCTCTCTATACATACATATACTGTTGCTTGTCTTGACTCACGTTGTGTGTCGGGTTGTCGGGTTTTTTCTGTGTGTATGTGCGGTTATCTTTGTGCGCTTGGGTTCTGAATTGGGGTGTTGACTGCTGATTGGTCGAATTTGATGGAGAATATGTAGGGTCGCGGCGCTCGTGCTAGATATTTGTTTCGTGGATAAAACGAGAAATTTTGCTGACTGAGTTTTTTTTTTTTTTTTTTTTATTATAGAAAATTGCCCACTGATTAAGGAGTAAGAAAGTTTCAAGTCAACGGAGGGCCTACTTAGCAAACGTCGTTCAAGTCTCCCAGGGGACTGGGAATGGGATCTGGTAAACGTGGTACGAGGTGGGGCCTGGCATGGTAATATGGTATTAATAATCGATACCGATACCGATCCGGATTGGACAGATTTACCCTCCTGTTTTTCTTTAAAATTTTGAAATTATTTATATTTTTACCCTTATTCGTACCAATTGATTAATACAGGATCGGTTAGGAATCGATATCGGTTTCCACCAATACCAATATGAATCGATCGATTCGATACTGATTCCTCAAACTATGGCCCTGGAAGCATGGATTGAGGTATAGGTATGGGATCGGCCGGATTGGTTGGATCATATCGGTGTCAGTCGAGGTTGATATTGATACTTGACTGATGCTAGATCAGGTATCGGTATCGGATCAAGGGTGAAATCATCAAAAAAAAACTCAATTCTTAACGAGAAGTAAGAGTAAAATTTATCAATCCAAGCGGATACTAATCGATCTAGATCGGTATCAAATCAGTATCGACAGAGACCAATATCGATACCAATGCGAACTTCAACGGATTAATGTTAGATTCAAATCACAATTCACAAGGCAAAGTAAAATAAGGAGGAAATTTCAATAGTCCCCTTGCATGTACCATATAATTAATTAATTACTCCACAATAAAAACATATAATTCAAATTTTCTTAGATTTTTTTTTACCTTTCTTTAATAAAATATTGTACTTTAAAATCTCGGCAAGAGATCATTGTTTGGTCGTGTAATGTGTACACCAGTGTGGAACCAATGAGAGTGCATGCAAGAGCATTTATATACATGCAATTTTTTTTTCTTATAGGGGTAAGATGGTACTTTCATGAACTCTTATGTCTAGTCACAATAGCCAACCGACTACGTAACGTTCTTTTCCTAAATTATTTATGGTTGGTTTTCTGGATTACCTCAGATAATCTTTGAGGGTTTTTACACCTAGGATCTGACCACATAAATCTAATATGTTGATTTAGAATTAAAAATATACGGTAAAAATACCCCTCAAAAGATTCCTATCTGAGGTGAACCGAACAGAAAACCCCAAGAAAGTTTTGTGTATGGTAGCCTACACCCTTGTGTGTCTCTAACGTTTTCCTTGTAAATTGACCTCCCTGCCCCCATCACAGATTGAACCAACCGAGAGATGCTGATTGGATCTTGCACAAGCGTAGGAGCCACGCTTCTCGAAAAAGAACATTTCCTCTCCTTTATATTACATTCATGTAAATTGGTTCAAAACATGGTTAAGTGACTCATGTTTCTATGGTCATCATTTCCTTCACCTTTACAACAAATGTCATTGTAACTTCCCAATCCTTAGTCTATTGTCTCCACTAAAATCTCATAGGATCAATTCCCAATCCTTAGTCAGATGATTAAAGTGGGAAAAAAAATAATTTTAAAAACAAAATAAAAGAAAGAAAGAAAACAGATGGGAAGTGAAAAATCGACATTTAGAGGACTTCTGTTTGGTTTTTTTTTCAACGAAAGCATCTTTTAGAGGGCTCTTCTAATTGAAAGAGAAACTCATTTTGTTCCATCAATGAAACAATGGAGAAAGTAGACCATAATCACTCAATAATTGACAATGCCACGATGGTATTGGATATCTTGACATTTGATGTATGTTCATCAAATTTAATTTAATTTGATTAAATTAATTAATTATAATTTTTATTATATAATTATTATGTTTTGTGTGATAGTCCAATATTAGTGTTACTTGTTTATTTGTTTTCAATTATGGACAGGCTTGGGCATTCTGTTCTTGGGTTATTCTATTGTATATTTCCCCAATAAAAATTGGATGGAAATATAAATAGGAACACTTTAATGTGTTTTGTTTTTTTATGGTAATACTTTAATGTGTTGAACATTGATCCATTTGAAATTTATAATGGTTCATCGTCAGTTGTTTAGGCAACAGAAAATTTATGATAATCGTTTTTGCCCGTGCCTAAGAAGCACTTACGGACCGTTTGTTTGTTGAAAAAAATGGGGAGAGAAAGTTGGGGATTGGGACCCACATGTTAGTTGAGTGACAAGAAAATGAAAGGATAGTAGATTATAGAAAAGTTACACATTTCCCATCCCATATTTGTTTGGTTGACATGGGAACGTTACATTTTACCACCCCATTGTTTGTTTGCTTATTCATGGGGTGGAAAAGTTGCTAAAAAAATATGATATAATTACAAGAATACCATTGCACTCATAGGCGTTCAAATTTTATTTTTAGGGGAACTTCTTGAGTTCCATTGTATGCAACATGGGTTCATAATTTTAATACTAATATCGTGGACCCACCAATATTATTTAATTAATTTAAGTTGAATGAGTCAAAATATTAATCTAAATATCCCACAAAATATGATATGAGCAAAATTTCAAGAGACAAAAAAAAATTACTAAAGTTAACTTGTTTCAATTTTGAAAAAGGGAAGTGACTTTACATCCAACAGAGATGTAAGCATATAAGTCAATGTACAAATCATGTTTCTTAATTTTGGTAATTCGAATATCATTTTCTGGTAACTACAATGTTTCTATATATATATTATATTTTTTTTGGTAAGTCAAATTTCATTCAAAAGAGCGGGAGAAACACAAGGAGTCGGATCTACAAAGATCCAACAACCAAGGAATGGAGATAGGCCAGTCTGTCCTTCCCGCTAAGGAGACAACCTTCCAAGACAGAGAGTCAGCCATGCTGTTAATTTCCCTGGGAATGTAAGAAAAAGAACAAGAAGTAAAATAGGTGGAGATATGCTTGATGTCGTTTAGAACATTCAGAAGCCCAATAGGTGGATGGGCTATAGACCTACAGAAGTTCATAATCTGTTGACAATCTGACTCCACGTGGAGGTGTTCTATGCCCTCCAATATGCTCTGGAGCATTCCTTCCCTCACTGCCATGGCTTCCCCAAGCATAGCTGTGGGGAAGCAAGCTGGGATCGAAAAAGCTCCAACAGGCTTTCCTGCAGAATCTCGGATCACGAACCCCAGCCCTCCTTTACCTTCCTTCAGAGCCGCCTCAGAGTTGAGCTTGAAAGTATTTACTGGAGGGGGGTTCCAAGAGATGGCTCCCTCCTGTTGACGAACGGTTCTTGACATAGTGGGGTGGGGAGGGGTATTGTAGAGTGGCCGTTGCAAGGCTGTCTGAACCAGCTCAATCTGGCAAAGGGATTGCTGTAGGACCACTTCCGGCGACATCCGCTGACCATTGAACAGTAATTCATTTATGGATTTCTATAGGTACCAGCATATCACAGTAGCCATTCCGGTCAGCGTAGTGCATTGTTTCTGCTCTTGGGAGATTCTGCTCCAGCTTTGAATAAACTGATGAAGCTGGGGATTGGAAGGGGGAGAGAACGCTAGGGGCGAGGCAAACCAAACGGCTCTGGAGAAGCTACAGTCCAGCAAAATATGATCAACAGTTTCTTCCCTATCTCCACATCGCGGGCACAAAGGATCCGTGTAGATCCTTCGGTGTCGAAGATTATCTAAAGTAGCCAGTCCCCCTGAACAGGCACGGCACAGGAAGCTACGGATTTTTGGTAAGGTGGGAGCTCCCCAGATTGCTCTCCACAGCTCTTTGGGGATGGGAGACTCAGTGCTGCGGTTGGTTGCATCCACTTGATTACATAACTAATGGTAGGCTGATTTGGTGGAATAGAGACCATTTGTGGAAAAATCCTAAACTACGTAGTCTTCTTGTGGAAATAGTCTTAGGTGTATTTGAGTGATAGCTGCCACATCTTCCTGATGGAAATTAGCATTGATTACGTCCCTATTCCATACTCTGTTCTGCTAATCGATCAGGTCCACAACTCTGGTAAGGGAAGCATTGCGATAGTGAGGATGCTTGAGCTTGAAGTTTGATGTGGAGAGGATCCATCTATCGTCCCAGATACTGATCTTCTCCCCCGTACCCACTATCCAAAGTAGTCCAGATTGTAAGACTTTCCTACCTTTCAGAATCCCTCGCCAAGCCCAGGAGGGGTTCGAACCGTTGGGAGCATCCAGAAACGAGCATCTCGAATAGTATAGCTATTTGAAGAACATTGCCCAATAGGATTCCGGTTCTTTCCACTGTCTCCATGCGAGCTTCCCCAGTAAAGCCTTGTTTTGGAGTGAGGGATCCCTAAAGCCTAGGCCACCTCTGTCCTTGGATCGACACATCTTATCCCAAGAAATCCAGCACAAGTTATTCTTTTCATCCTTGCTGCCCCAAAAGAAGTGGATAATTGCCTTTTTGAGTTTAGCATTATGGGAGGCAGGCATCTTGAAATGTGAAGCCGCAATGGTATTCATTGATAGAGCAGCAGATTTGATCAGAACCTCTTTGCCAGCATGTGATACAAGCCTTTGTTTCCACCCTTGGAGTTTTGTAGCCGTCTTCTCACTGATCTCTCGAAATAAGTCCAACTTTGTGGTACTAAATTCCGTAGGGAGGCCTAGGTATTTCTTCGGGCCATCTCCATATTGGATCTTAAGAATCCATGAAAACCACCTTTTGAATTTAAGGGGGGTGTTTGGGCTAAATGTCAAGGAGGATTTCTGAAGATTGATACATTGCCCACTAGCCGAACATTAGAGATCAATGCAGGATTTCAGGTTGTGGATCTCCTCCAATTGGACCTCAGCGAAAAGGAGGCTATCATCTGCAAAGAGTAAGTGGGTAAGAGGGGATGTTCTATTGTGAAGTTTGATGCTTCGTATGAGATTCGCATTCTCAGCTGTATGGAGCATAGCACTTAGCGCTTGAGAACATAACACAAAGATGGCCGGAGACAGTGGATCCCCTTGACGAATCCCCCTAGAAGGAATGATGGGCTTCTGAGCAACCCCATTAACAAGAATCGCATAGGAGATAGATGTAATGCAAGATAAGATCATTTTAATCCAATGAGAACAGAACCCCATAGCAAGGAAGACTCGCTCCACAAACTTCCACTCCATGTGGTGATAGGCCTTCCGCATGTCCAACTTTATTGCCATCAGCCTTTTCTTGCCTTTCTTCTTGTGCTTGATGTAGTGGAAGGCTTCATGAGCGATCAAAATATTATCGGAAATAAGTCTATTAGGAATAAAAGCAGATTGGGCAGGAGAGATTAGTCCTTCAAGGTAGCATTTCAGGCGAGACGCCAAAACCTTACTCACAATCTTACTAGTAACATTACACAGACTTATCGGTCTAAAGTGATCCACCTGCTTAGGCTGGTCCACCTTAAGAATCAGACATATGTAAGTGACATTGGAAGCAGCAGGCATAACACCAGTATTGAAAAATTCACGCACAAAGTTACATACATTAGTACTCACCAA
Source organism: Telopea speciosissima (assembly GCF_018873765.1). Classification (NCBI taxonomy): domain Eukaryota; kingdom Viridiplantae; phylum Streptophyta; class Magnoliopsida; order Proteales; family Proteaceae; genus Telopea; species Telopea speciosissima. Next base: position 56,230,901 of record NC_057920.1, read on the forward strand.
GGGCCATAGTCGCTGGAAGAAGGCAGGTGGGAGGCCGTCCGGACCAGGGGACTTGAGAGGGGCCATCCCCCACAGAGCAGCCCTTATTTCCTCGTCCTCTGGGGCTGTACAAAGGATGGCATTAGTGGCCTCATCCACTGAAGGTTGGATGGCTGAAAGTACTACATTCAGGGCCTCCTCGTTTACTGGTTCAATTTGATCATACTGATCCTAAATTTCATGCTGAACTTCTTCCACAGTATTGGACCACTGACCTGTGCGTAATTTGAGTCTGAGAATCCGATTGTGCTGGCGCCTATGAATGGTGGAGGCATGGAAGAACTGGGTATTTCTATCCCCTTCTCTGGCCCAATGCAAATTTGACTTCTGGAGCCAAAGGGTCTCTTCATGTTGCAATTCTATCTCAAGAAGCTGTTGAATTTCCCTCTCCCTCTACTGGTTGGTCTCGGATGGAGGGCATTCCTGCCGTAACTCCAATTCTTTAAGAAGGGCTTCAATCTTCCGTTGGACGTTGCTGAAGGATAGTTTGTTCCACGAACTGAACACTGGGCTGCAATTAGTTGTTTTCTTGTGAAGGATCTCACTAGCAATACCAAAGGTGGGGATAGACCAGGCTCTAGACGCAACCTCTGCAAAATCTGGGTGTAAACACCACACCACTTCGAATCTAAATGGACGGCTGCCCCTGGGTTTGCTTCCATCAGTGTCGACGATAATAGGAAAAATGGTCAGATCCCACACTGGACCTCATTGTAACCACTGAGTCAGCAAAGGTACAGTTCCAAGCTTTATTAACTAGAGCTCTGTCCAGTCTAATTTTAATGTTCCCACTCCCTTTTCGTCTGTTAGACCAGGTAAATGAAGGGCCGTGGGATTTGGCATCCATCAGGTGGTAATCATCCAACATTCGTCTAAACCTGTCCATGTCTTTACCTCCCTTAGAAAGGGCCCCTTGCTTCTCTTTCCAGCTGAGAAAAGAATTGAAGTCACCAAGACAGATCCAACTGTCATATCTGTCCCTGCCTATGTTAACAATTTGGTCCCAAACCCCTTGTCTACGTTCCTTTACTGGGTCCCCGTAGACCATAGAGAGAAAGAAAGGAGGCATAGACTTAGAGGTTACCTGAGTATCAATAACTCTGGGATTTACCGAGATAATGTAAACATGGAAAGCATCAGACCAAAGAACAGAGAGACCACTTGTTGTTCCTATTGGGGAGACCGAGAAGGAATGAGGCATGCGTAACCGCTGAGAGATGATGGAAATCTTCTTCTTAGTACAACGTGTCTCCATTAGAAAAACTACATCTAGTTTTATAGACTAGGAGAGGTGCTTCAGTGCTTGGATTGTCAGAGGTCTCCCGACGCCCTGACAATTCCAGCTAAGTATCCTCATGATTCCCTTGGGGGCTGTTTGCCCCCAGCCGCCAAGTGGTTCAGCTCTAAAAAATGCTCTGGTGGGGGAGGGAGATCATGCTCCATGCCAACCGAGCTCTCTCCTTGCCTTGTTCTGGGCCTCTTAGCCCTCTCTTTCATAGATACCACAGTCGCGAATTATTGGCGATGTGTCGCGCCAGTCCTGCCTGGCTGGGTGGTTGGTTGGATGCTAGCTGCCAGGTAGGGTGGGGCCTAAACGAGAGGAGGGGTTATAGGGTCATAAGAGGGGATTGGGAGTAGATCTTTGCATTGGGAATTAGGTGGGCTTGAATTTATGGGAAGGGGATTGGGGAGTGGATCCATCAAGGATGAAGGCGAAGAGGGGGAAGGTAATGGGCCTAATGATATGGATGGGCTTGGGCTATGGGGAATAAGAGCTGCTTGGGTTAAGTTGGCGGTCGAATCGGTATGGTGTGTGGGTGGTTGGGTTAGCGTGACACCAGATAAGAGAGGGATGAGAGAGAGTAGAGTATTGGCCGAGGTGGGATATTGATGGAGATGGCGTTGGATGGAGGAAAGCACCTCGAGTGGTAAATCATTGGGATCGTGGTTAGGTGGGGAGGAGGGGGCCCCTGAGTGGACATTGATTAACAGGCCCGGAATCAGCGCCTGCTCTGCAGAGTAACGGTCTGTGGCAGGTGTATGACTATGCTGATGTATAGAATGTGGCAGGGCTGTAGCCTGCGATAGCTGTACCTGAGAGAAGGCCAAAGGGGCAGCTCCACGTGTCCAGGGTGTGGGTTGGTGTGGTGTATCTTGGCTTGGCTTGGGAGCTGAGGTGCATCCGTCTTTCCCAAGGCTGGTAGTCTGGCTCCGACAACGCTGCTGAACCTCCTCCTGGGTTCCATTCGCCTCAATGGGACTGAGGCTACACGGAGTTGGAGGAACAGAAGTTGTTGGTACGTCAGCCATGACCGATGGAGCAGTTTCAATAAGGCACAAAGGGGGTACTACAGCTCGGATAAGAGAACTCAGGAGAGCCTTTGGGGCTAGGCCACATATACTAGGAGAGCACCCATCATGTGCCGCAGAATGATTTTGCTGAGCTTGGTAGTAGGCTTTGCATCTGCGCTCTTCGTGTCCAATGATCCCGTAATATGAGCAGAAGATGGGGAGACGCTCGTATTGGAGGCAGAGCGGAATCTGAGTGCCATTCCTTCTTTAGATCTTGATTTCATGCTTGAGTGGAACTCTGATATCCACCTGGATTCTACACCTAAAGAAGGGGAGGTGTGTCCCATTTATATCTCCGGCGATGAGCATTGCATGAGAGGGGCGCCCTATCTTCTGGGCTAATTGCAGTCCTAACTCAACCCGTAGTAACGCCATGGATTTGGGTCCATAAGTCGGTATAGTGAAAGGACCATTGGCCTGAGTTGCTCCACCTATCGAGGACCAAGAGGTTTCCTGCCACAGTCCAGGGGCCACCCATCATGAGGTTGGTGACGTCCAGTTCATGGGAGAAGTGGAACGTAAAATAGTGAGAGTCGATTGGGGTGACATGAACTCCCTATAGAAGGTGCCAGGCTGCAACTAATCCTTCCATCACTGCTTGCCGTCGAAAAGGACGACCGTCCAGAACTTTCCCAATCAGAGTGAGCTCTTCACTACGCTCCAAACTATCCTCTATGTCGTCATCGAGGAAAAAGTTACCGTCATCGACATTTGGAGGTGGGTCTGGAATAGGGGGGTTGTGGCTGGGCACTCAAAGATTCGCCCGACTTGAGGGCTGAGAGAAGAGAGTATGGTCTAAAGCCTGAGAGGGGTAATAGGGTTTCAGACCCCGCCCAGGGCGAGAGTACAGTCTAAGGTATCTTTAGGGTTTGGAAGTTCAGCCAAATGTGTATGGAGAAGAGAGGAAGGGTTATGCACCATAGGCTGTCACCGTAAGAGAGGAAAGAGGAAAGAGAAGAAGATAGGATGTGAAAGAGTAGTTGAGGGCAGTAAAGAAATAGATGTTGGTAGGCTGGGAAGCAAGAGGTAGGTGCGAGGAGCCTGTAAAGAAACACATTAGGGTCTTAGAGCAAATACTCCAACAGGAATACGAGTGCACCAAACATTTCCAAACAGAAATGGGCGAACAACAAGACTGTCTTGAGGAGCTGGCATAATAGCGGAATCATAAAGGAGAGGAGGAACTCATCGGAGAAGTGTACCATGGGAGAGCAGGTTGTCGGAGGAAGGGAAGCACGCCAAAGGCGGAGAGTAAGGCACTCTCATAGCACAATGTTTTTATTTTACTATGCTTCATTTACAATGTTGATTTGAAGCAAACTGCATATCAACCTTCGAGATCATTCAAAATGAGAGTTAAATCACCAAATTGGGTTAAAAAATATAGATTGCAGACACTAGTCATTTAAGTTTGATCCACAATGGTGGCCACCACTACCAAATGTTTCAGAATTTGCTTTAAATCGTGATATATAATTATATAAATCTCCATTTGCTATTTATAGGTAAGCAAACGTCCAAAATAGACATATCTCCTTTGATAGTTGGGCAAAATAGCCCGAATCATGCTTGTCGACACTCAAAGACCCTGAGTCGATATCGACTCCACTTTCCATCGACATCGACATATTCCCTTTGATAATTGGGCAGAACATCCCTACTGTCTAACCTACTTCGACATTCAGAATTTAACCATCGACAGTCGATCCATTTCCTTCGATGTCGAGTGTTATTCATTAACAGTTACTCAATGTCGATCTTACCCCCCTTCGATGTCGACTCGGGCAATTTCACTGTCGAATCTGTGCAAATCTGAGAAGTCAAAACTTGTCATTTTTAACTTCAATTTCAATTCCTTTCGCAACCAAGCCTATTTTTAGCACCTTGGATGCATATTATGGCTTCTGTTGGCCCCAAGAAACACTTCCTAAGGCAACTAAACACATGCCCCCTATTGCCTCCTACCTTGACTTTACACCCACCGTCAATGCAAAGACATCTCCTTTCAATGATCCAAGTCACACCTAGCATCCCTACACGAATTTTGGAGTGCACACACCCCTCTACATCTATAAATACACCCCTCTCACGTTGAGGAGGGTTACATGAACATTACTTGGTTCCTAGTCCAATTACACATTGTTTGAAGCTTGCATGCCCCAATCTCAGCTCTTCATTCAAGTGCTTTGAGTCCTTAGCCTTTGGCCCCTTAATTGGTCTTAGCCTATTGCCTCTCCCACCTCTTGAGTGTTACATCCAACTTGAAACTTCAAGATTAAAGCCTCAAGACATCTACCCGGTGATCTCGGCTTGACAATGAAATGTTCACTTATAAAGAAACAAGAGAAGCCACCATAAGAAGCAATACTTGCTCAACGTACAAATCTCCTGAGTTACAAAAGGGAAACCTCCACATCTTCGGTTTTGTTTGTCTTCTAACTAGGTAGGAGATCATTTCTCTTTATACTTTAATCAGGTTTTGATATTAGTCGCTTAATCTTCATTTTGCATCTCCAAGAGGAGTGTGATCCCATCTTTCTAAATGGTTATCACACCCCTTCTTCTTCTTCTTTTTTATATTTGTTTATCTCCTTTTTATGATGAAGAATTTATTTCCATGTATGCATCTTCTCATGACCCCCATCCCCTATAGTCTAAGACTCCCTGATACATACATTCATATTAATCTTTTCACATGCCATGCACACATGCTTTCATGTTTTACTCTCAATTTTCATGCTTCACCATGCACATGCATCAAATTGCTATCTTTGATTCTATATGTTCATCATCTTATCCTATTAGTTTAGTGTCGACCACGCCTTGGTCCCATAGGTTTTTTATTCTTTACTATTTCTGTATGCTAACTCTTGCCTTACAGCCGAACCTCTAAATATGTGTTTCTCCACCTTCCCTTGTATTTTACTTTTTTACAGTTTTTTTTTTTTGTTTTTTTGTTTTTTTGTATTTTATGTTCCCTTGCAAAACATGTTATGACCCAATTTTGCATAGCAATAGAAAGACCGGCAAGTCCGGACGGACTGGGGTGCCTAATACCTTCCCTGGATTGTAACTTGACCCGTACCCAGATCAACGGACCATTTGTCACCAAAAGGATGTAACATGAGAGTCATTATATTTACATTTTCGGGTCCTAGACCCTCCTCTAGGTGGCAACTCCCAACATTCACTTTCACCTCTCTCTCTTCTCCTCAAAGAGGGGACGAGGTGGAGGACATGTGGCGATCCCCCGCCATGGTCATTGTCCTCACATAGACCCAATATTGGACGAGTGCCCAAACATTTCCCAAAAGGGCAGAGTATAGTTCCACATTAGGAACCAACCGATCGATGTACCCATTAACCGATGGTAAGCTTATGATCAACCGGTGGCTTAGCAGAAGCTCTGGATTTTTAAATTTTACCTACCGATTGATGTAGTCATCAATTAGTGGATCACCTTGCCCTCGACCGGTGGGTGGTCTGGGAGCTATTCTTAAGTTCAGATGTAATTCGACACTTTGCTGGGGTTATTTCCACTTCATAGAGATTTTAGGATACCACTTTTCCTACGCACATAGTCTATTTGCATTACATTTCACCAGGTGAAATCGGGGATATGATCGAATCTCCAATCAAAACCTAAAAGCTAGGGTTTGAGCAATTTTCACCCAAATCACCCTGGAATCGGTTGGGAACGGAAATGGTAGTGTGCAAGAAGGTGAAGAACTTCCACATAACAATACTCCAACTGGCCTCCTTGCCAGACACTAGGTTTCAATAGAAACCTGGCAGAAACCCTAAATCCTAGGTTTGTAAAACCTTGAAAATGAAGGAAAGATGTGGGAATCAGAGTTCCTACTTGGACCCAAGCTTGGACAGCACAACCGGCAATCTGAGCTCCTTCTTCCTCTTCCTTCTTCTTCTTCTTCTCCTTCCTTTCCTTTCTTTCTCTCCTTCCCACGGTTTTGGCGTGAGAATAATGAGCCCTAGAGACTCATTTCCTTATATAGGCAAGGGCCACTGAGGCTTATTTGCTTGCGCCTAATCAATCAAAACTAATTATTTGACTAACTGGATCCCGTGGGCCTGCCACCTTGACTTCAATTTGGGTATGAAGGTAAAGGTAGGTCTTGCATTAAGTTGGGACACGAGGGAGAGAATTTAACACGGAACACTGGGTCCCACAGATAGTAGTCCAATTTCGAGATAGCAAGACCAAATGGCTGATCAGGATCAACCTGTGGTGATTGGCCGATTGGCCAATTCCTGCCCTGTTCCAGCTAAAAATTCAGCACTGCTCTCCCCCACTCTCAATGGTACTCAGGGGGTTTGGGCAATGTATCTTGTCAGTGTACGACCATGTATTCAAGGGTATAATTGGTAAGGACAATTACCTTTAAATCAAACATCCAACAGTGGATTTGAATATCCATCTTCACAAGCATGGACGAAAGTCTATCCATCTACCTTGATCCAAATACCTTTTTGATACCTCGACAACAACAATCCTACGTAGATACTCAACATTTGTAGCCCACACGTTGACAAAATTGAGAGTTGCTAGAGTAGTACCTACACATAAAATTCAAATTAAGCATGTTTTGGACACGGGTATAACATCTTCACAGCCCTCATCACTGATATGTCTCCAATCTAATTCATCACTTAATGAGTTAGCATAATGCAAAGAATTACTCCTAGTAGCACTCTTGGTGTCACTCCTGGTAAGACTCCTGGTAACACTCCTAGTAGCACTCCTAGTAGCATTCCTAGTAGCTATCCTACAAATACCTGTAGTATTTCTCAATCTACTACTAGTTGCAATGCTTGTACTAGTAGCTCTTCCACTTGGTTCAGTACCTCTCTTTGTCCTTATAGTTGCTTTTCCATTATCAGGATATCTGGCATTAGCAGAACCTTTAGCACTAGTACTACCATTATCATTACCACTTCTAATGGCACTAGAAACAACCCTGTATGCACCACCTCCTCTTCTGACGTTATGCTTTCTCCTATTAGGCCCAATCCTATTTCTTGGCATGCAATCTGCTTATAGTCATCAACTATGGAAGCAAATTCTGGATGCATATCTCTTTGATTTTCTCTTTCAATTTCATTTGACTTTGTATTTCTTTATAGACAATAATATTGGGAAACCCATTGACTAGATAAGTCTCGGTGTCAGAAGGACTTGATTCAAGATCATAAACATACAATTTGACGTCATCCATATCATGAGAACCAAACAAATAATAGAGACTGCTATCATTTGTCACTTCCACATCACCCTGGATCAGTAGTACACTTTTAACATTGAATTTGACATTTGGCCTCAAAGGACATGGTCAATGACTAAATTATAGATGTCAAAGACCATGCCCAAATACCTGTATCTATTTGGGTCAAACCCATTTCTTTTCACTCGCCCATTCCAATGGATTTCAATAGGATATTCCACACTCATTGTTGGACAATTGAGAAAAACCCATAAGGTCATAATACATTAGATAAAAATATTCAACATCCTTCAAAACCATCACATTACATAATACAATTCAAATTTAGACAAAAAAAAAGGATTCAAAATCATACACATCATTGTATACATATAATGCAGTTTATATCAAGTTAGGGACTAAGGATTCAACTTAATACTACAAGCACAATCTTCAAGGTAGAATATGAACTTAGAGACTAGGGATTCAAAATAATCTTACTAATGTACAAACATAATCTTCAAGGCTTCAAATATTTATTGCTACCTAAACCTATTAATTTAAAAATTCAGCATAATCTTACTAATCATGATAAACATGAAGCATAGATTACATGGTCCATCTTCAACTTCCAAAAATGAGTTAAGCTATTTGAAGATCACATACAAGAGATTTAGCTAAATGAATTAAGATATTTGAAATCTATCCATTCAAGGGGGAGGAAAAATTACCTTCACGATGCAAATGGACCCAAGAATCATGATGTGCTTCAACCAAATTTGGGATATTCTACCTATGAACACTGGATTAGAGTATAGTTGCTACACAGTGGTTGCCGGAGGTAAGGGAGAGGTAAGGGGAGATCGCAGGAGGCAGGGGAGAGGTTGGAGTTGTTGGATTTATGTGTCCATCAAACCCGGTTTGGTCCGGTTCAATCTGATTTATTTTGTATTGAACCTTTATACATTTTGGTTTAATATTATCACATGCTATATAAACTTTTTGAGCATTATGTGTCCGTAAGTATTACTTAAAATGGTAGTCACGACTAGGGTTTGGGCTGGGCACCCTTATCATATGGTTGTCGCATTGGATATGCCTAGACATGTGATGTCAGGGTACAAATGCGAGTACTCACATGTTCGATGTGTGTTTTGGCTAAGAATCTACTTTGTCAATTCCCTCATATATTATTGTGAGATGTAGGAAGGGATAGACATGAGTCACCGAGACCCTGTATCTGAGGGAACCCTGTCATTGCAAAGTGTGACCTTATTCTTTGGTTCATCAATGACTGAGACTCAAATGAGTCAAAGCCGGTGTTCTAGGAATGCGTGAACACTTTGTGAGTGAAGGAGTTACTCAACATGGTCACCACTGCCCGATTAGGGAACGAACACCAAGATTAAGATTGTTTGTGAATGGTCGGATCGGAATTTGGATCCAACGCTGTTTTGGAAATAGTTTTTGCAAAACCTATTTTACATAAAATGATAGATATAGTTATTTGATTAAAGTGTTTTATCGAGTTTTATGGGACCCGATCAAATACACAGACACTCTTATATGGACATGGGGTTTGGCAGTACAAGTATACATGCCCTAGATTCCATAATGATGGTGTTGGTTAGTGGAGGGGGTTGTACATGATATTTTATTATCATGTAGGGAATTATTTAGAATTTGCTAAAATAATTAGTTATTTATTTAATTAATGGACATAGTATTAATTGTAATTATCCATAAATTAAAATAATTAATTAATTATATCATTCCCTATTAGATTTTGCTTCTTCACCAATTAGAAGCACTTTGAGTTTAAACAGGAAAGCCTACAAGGAGAGAGAGAGTCAGACTCTCACAGGGATTTTTTTCATCCAGGGTTTTAGAAACCCTAGCTATATAAAACACCAAAAAACGCAAAGGGGGCAACAGTACTTCACGTTTTTGGCTGCCCCTCCTTTGGACTAATTTTGGTTCTCTCCCCTCTCTCTCTTGTGATATCTTCTCTTCCCTTCTTCTAGCTCTCTAGACTTTTGAGAGTTAGGGTTTTAGAAACCCAGATCTGTGACTAAGGAACTAAAGAAGATCTAGGATTGCCTTGAAAAACCTTGGCTACACCATTGGAGGTTCAGATCTGTTTGCTTGGAGTGCTCATTGGAGGAAGAACCATTGTCTATTGGATGAGCAACACTTGAGGCTCATCAGGTTAGCAAATTTATGTTAATTCCTATTGATTTAATTTTATGATTATTCATGGGATGTGAAAGCAACCCGAATCGATTATTTTCCATTGCGCATTTGGGTATGGGATGGATCCCTCTTTCCATAGGATGGAATAGAGAAGTGTTTTCTCTATGACATGGATCCTATTAATTTTATGGTACGTCAAAGAGATGGACTGGGCATTAGTTTGTCATACCAAACCCTAATAGAGTCCTAGTAGGGCACCATGGGCGACCATGGAAAACCCTAAAATTGAAAATAGGATGCCCAAGCCAGTTTAGGGTGTCCTACGGCAACCCTAGGGTTCCCTAGGAACAACCCTGGAGATCCCAAAAGTTGAACTCGCAACATATATTTTTATTGGTTTCCCAAGGTGAACCACCATGATCCCATGGACCGTAGAATCACCTACAGGGGCACTGCTAATTTCAATTGTAGGGTGGTGGTTAGTGGTGAGCGGTGATATAGCATGTGGTGGAGGTTCTAGAATAGGGTTACAGATAGGAGAGAGGGGTTTCAACAAGGGTATATGGTAAAGGTTGAGAGTTTTTTACCTGGCCGACGATATGATCACAAAGGTGACAACATCTGTTCCTTTTACGATTTTCTTCATCTTTTCCGTCGACTACAAATCACCACAGCCGCTCAAGGAATTCTCACCGATAATTATGCACTAGACATTTAGTATGGGAAAGGGTAACTTGGTCACTTCACTACCTTTAAAGGGTAGTTTAGGTATTTACAAAAAGTTAACCGATGACATCATCACTAAATGGTGATTGACTAACGGACATGACCTACTTGAAAGAAATCATAAAATGCAGGAGGTGTTCAAGTAGTTTTGAAAAATAGGGGGTATTAAGCAAACAGGCAATAATAGTACATGGGTTGTACAAGTAATTTTCCCAAAAAAAAACAACAAAGTATCCATAAATTTGAAGGCCCTCTACCCACTATTGGCAAACCAACCTAATCTGAAATATAATGCCATTTATGTTAATAAACATCCATAAACCTATGTATGTTTATAAGCATTCATGTCATCCAAAAAAACAAAATTTTCATAAATTTAAAGGCCCTCTACTCACCGTTGTCTTGGGATTCCCATAGTCTTTGAAGAAAAAAAAATCATGTGTAAGACATCATATGTCATAAATACATTTGCTTTCATTAGCTTTTCATTCAAATATTCAAATGACCTTTCAACCACATCATCAATACTGAGGACCTCTCGTATAGTGGCAAACATAGTTGTCAAATCCATTTGATAAGGGTGATGCTCTCAAAAGATATTTGTCATCATATTCATTCTTTGAGCAATGGTAGCCATTTATTGAGAGTTAACACCCTGTCTATACCTATGCTTCTGCCTCGGCAGAGGAGTAGATCGATTTTGACGACTAGTCCCCTCTCTAAAGGTGATGCCTCTGGAACTTGGGAGAGAAAGAAATTCTCTTCTGACGCCATAGAAAAATCATCAAAGCTCATTTGATCCTCATTAGTCGCCTCTGATTGACTCTGGTGGTTTCTTTGTGCCCTTTGAGTTCAGGTTCACTGACCAGCTGCAATGTCTTCATCAAAAGGTTTCTCCCAAATCTCAAAGAACTCAATTTTTTGTTATGATAGTGTTAGACTTCAGGATGCTCCTGGAACATAAAAGCATATTAAGATTCAATACACAATAGACGTAAGAGTTATATCAATCCAACATAAACTATGTAAGATAATAACTTACTAATATATAGGAGTTCCAAACACTTTCTTTGTGAGATGCTAATTGCATGAGTTCAGTATTCCAACCAAAGCCACTAGTGTTGATGATGGCAATGAGTCTTTTAAAGGTCTTCTTTACACTTGTCACTCGATTCTTTATCCTTATTGAGATTTAATCCATGGGAAGCATTAATAACATGGGTTGCTTGAACATATGTCAAATCCTTGAAGCCATTTTGGGACTTCTTGTCCTCTACAACACGTCTATCTAATAACTCAAACAAAGTTTTGTCCATGTTAGAGACCCAATTTTGATTTCTTCCTGTCTTGTTCGCATCACTAGAGGGTGACAAGTTGTATATGAGATACATCTATAAAAACAAAGGATTAAAGCACCATCTAGGATAACAAAAGTATTTATTACTTGTAAATAAATCAATTAAAAAAAACGTATTTACAATTGAAATGTCAATTAAAATGACTCAAAAACTACCAAAGAAGAAAAAAATATATATTTATATAAAACTAGTTTGATTTTAAAGGAAAAAACAATGATTATACTTGGTTTAACAATCAAGTACTTTAGTACTGAATCTTAACTAATTTTCTAATATACATAAATGTTACTAGCTGAAAATTATAAAATGTCATTTAATGAAATAATTAAACCATAAGCGTTTGTTTTCCATTTTGGTTTTACGTATAAGTGTGTAACCAACCCCACATCCAATTCAGTCTTTATGAGGGTACAACTAGAGTGGTATACTCTTCCCCCCCCCCCTTTGGTGGAGTAGGCACTTTCTCTTGATGTTTATTAGTTTTATGTTATTGATTTGTTAATTCATCACCATCCATGTAAAACTACTAGAGTAGATAACTTTTAAAACTGATCCTCACAAGGTTCTGTACCAACCATTTGGAGTCAAATACGTGAGTTATATTCCTAATATGACTTGATAGAAAAACTTTTTCGCATTAGCATAAGCTTCAAAAACTGTATTTATGAAAATCTAATGCTAAGTGCAAAATTGTTGCATACTTTCACCATTGGAAATTGCACTGCAGTGGAAAAACTTGATTCTGGTTGTGTTCAAACTTCTTGCCCTAATTGATATCTAACAAGAAATTTTCTTTTGTTTTAGCAAGACCCTTTTGAGTACAAGTCTGAAAGTTAGTTCACTTGAGTATTCTCATTTTGATTTTATAATTAATTATACATGTAATGTCTTGTATGTCTTCGCACATGGATGGTCCTAGCCTTCTAGCTCTATAATCATGACAACAACATATATCCTACAATAGTTAAAAATATTAACTAAATCAAGTTGAAGAACAAAATCTGGTGAGAATTAATTGATTAGTTTTATTAAAGGAATTAGAAGAGACATTTTTTTTATACAAAGATTTAATAAAGCCACTATGTGAGAATTATACGTCTATGTTTTATAGGCTAGATCAATTTAAGCATAATAGAGAAATAGGTGGATCAAAAGCCTATATTACCTGAACAAAAAGGTTATAGATTGGATCATTTCTTCCATGATAAAGCTATTCCCTTGTTGGGCATGCATCAGCTTCTCATTGCAATCTTCTCTGCCAGAGGAATTCTAACCAGCCATTCAAATTTGTGGCCAAGTTTTTGTTACCATGTAAGTGAATTGACTTTATGTATTAGGAGCAATCTCTTTCAATGATAATAAAGGTTAATATTCAGGACTGTAGTGTCCTTGTTTTTCTTAAAAGCCTTCTTTGTACAGAATTTCAATACTGGAACCACCATTTTCTTCCAAATTAGGTTCAACGTGGTCATGCAAGTCTACAAGTTATCCAAAATGTCCATCAAATTCTTCATCCATGATAAACCAATGTGCCCATGCAACTCTCTTGTCTATAAATCCCAAATTATTGCAAACCTTTTCATTACAATAGACCAAGAAGAAGAATATTAAAAAAAAAAAAAAAACTAAAAAAGAGTAAACAATAGAAAAAAGAAGGAAAAAAAATCTACATGGCTAGAATATAGAAATGTTAGTGATGAACCATATCACAATCTCAATGAGTCATTGATGTATACATCTTCAAAAAGCGAACATGAAAGTGTCAGAATCTCTTAACAAAATAAATAGAACACATCTATATACAACATATAAAGCATGAATATCCTAATAAATACCCTAAAAAAAGATTGTCCATATCAAGTGGACCCATCAATTTTGACGATGATGATGTGCTTGCCAATCAACTCACATGATGCATATTTGATCCCTTAATGTGGACCCTTGTCGACCATTCTCAATCCTACCAAGTTGTGGCTCAACTATTGGCACCAAACAAGAACTTGGTTCAAAAGATCTCTATCTACTTCATCCAATATAGTGTCTCATGGCATTACTCTCCTAATGTGCACTAATGTACAAGCTAGTACAATATCGATCTACCTTTTTTAAGAGTATTTTGGTTTTTCATTTACTATATTGAACCTCTTCTTCCACACACCGAAGGTACAATCAATGACATTACAAAAAGAGAAGTATCTATGATTATATAATTCATTTTTTATTTTTAAAACTCAACCTCATATCATTGAGGTGACATCGGACGCTTCAAAATGGGGTATGAAATGTCGAAGCAACGGAAAACCAGCATCAATAAGGTAAGACTTACCTAACCATATAAATACAAGTACTAAAGGTTAGTACTTAAAGGATAAAAAGGCAAAAATTAATCTATCTGTGAGGACAATGAACAGGTCATGACAGGAATCGCCTCATGTTCTCCACCTCATCCCTCATTGGGGAAGAAGAGAGAGAGGTGTATTGAATGTTGGAGTCACCACCTAGAGTGGGCTCTAGGACCCGTAAAGTAAAGTCAACTCATGGAATGTCCATTGGGGATTGATCAGTGCATCGGTTTGGGTACATGTCATGTTATAGTCCAGGAAAGGTATTAGGCACCTCAGTCCGTCCGGTCAAGCCGATCTTCCTATTACTTGGCTAACAGAGGTATACCATGCTTAAGAACAAAAATAAAGCATAAAAAGAGGAGACAACGAATAAAAGTACATGGGAGAGTAAGGGAGACATACCCAAAAGTTCGGTTGCAAAAGAAGGGTTAGTATATAAGAAAGAAAAGAAAAAACAGATACAGGGAGAGCCAAAATATTTTACATGGAGAATATCATGTGTTACATCTGTAACCAAATCTATACTAATTTAAACTCGTGTGTAGGGGTGAAACTCTATTAAGTTGGGGACCTCTGGAACATCACCATGACACCAACCTATAGAGTCATCAATATGTCGGATGGCGAACCTGTTGAGGAGAAGTTCCTTGATAAGATTCAAGGAAGGTTCATCAATGATTCCACACATGTCAACCTTCCCCCTGCACTACCCTCCTTGGAGGAATAAAGGTATATTTATTTTATATTATTATATTTTCAATTATGCCCTTGGGAAATTGGGTGTGTTAACCCTCTTGATTGATGTTTATTATTACCTAGCTACCTTACTTGTTTGGACCCACTCAAGAGGCCCTAACCCTGTAGGACAGTCAAAGCTGTCATTTGGGGCTGGCGGCTCTTACGGCAAGATATCTGGTGGATGATGCATGAGCCACCAGATGTCGAAATGCTTCTCTGTGAAGTTAAGACCAGCTTAGTTCGACCATGCCTTAGCCTAGGGCTTAGCCATTGTCTACTTTAGGCTATTTGGGACCCAAATGACTAATCGAGACCCTAAACCCATAAACCTATGGTCTAGGGTAACACCATGTACCAAACCCATTTTGGACCTTAAAACCATTCCCAAACCAAGCAAGGCTTAAGCCACTTAGCTAAACCCAGCCAAAACCCCACTCTCTCTCTTCATTTCTCTCATTTCACTACACCAAGAAGGGAGGAAAAACATGGAGAGCAAGAAAGGAAGAGAGAAGGTGCTAGAAGGAAGAAGGAAGAGAGAAGAAGGTGTAGGCATAATTACGGTCCAGGGATCAAACCATGGTTCCCTAAGGAAACCAATTAGGGTATTGCACGCCCTGGGTTATCCCATGGTGTCCCATGGGAACCCTGGTGTATCCCTGTTAGGGTTTCTCCTTCCCTTATGTGTCTCACGCAAATTATAGAACACATTAGGGACAAAGATAATACATCTCTAGTCATCACATGCCAAGAGGGATCCATCCCACACTCAAATGCGTAGCGAAAATAAATCGATTCGAGTTTCTTTCGCATTCCATAAATATTAATAATTAATAACAGAAGGAATTAATAACGAATTGCTAACCTGGTGAGCCTCAAGTGTTGCTCCTCTAATAGACAATGGTTCTTCCTCCAATAAGCGCTCCAAGTAAACAGATCTGAACCTCCAAAAGGCGCTACCAACGTTCTTCAAGTCAATCCCAGATGCTCTCAAATTCTTCAGCACAGATCTAGGGTTTCACAAACCCTAACTCTCAATTGCAGTAGAGAGAAAATAGAAGAAGAAGAAGAGAGATCACAAGAGGGAGAGAGAGTGACCAAAACGCAGGAGAGAAGGGACCAGGCTAAAACGTGGAGCACTGCCCCCTTCCTGCGTTTTTTGGTCTTTATATAGAGCTAGGGTTTTAATTAATCCCTAGATGGATTACTTTAATCCCAGTGAGAGTCTGTCTCTCTCTCTATCAGTTTGACAGTTCTGTTTAAACTCAAAGTGCTTCTAAAAGGGGAAGAAGCATAATCTAATAGGGAAAGTATTAATTAGTTACTTTATTTAATATTTATGGATAATTACAATTAGCATCATATCCATTAATTAAATAAAGAACCAATTAAAATAGCAAATTCTAAATAACTCCCTATATGATAACAATTTATCATATACAACCCCCCACTAATCAACACCGTCATTATGGAATCTAAGGCATGTACCCATGTACTGCCAAACCCCAATCCATAGTACATGTCCATGTACAAACGTCTGTGCATCTGATCGGGTCCCGCAAAACTCAATTAAACACTTTGTTCAAAATAACCATATAATGTATCATTTTATGTAAAATAGATTTTTTTTTTTTTTTGCAAAACCATTTCTAAAAGGGCACTGGATCCAGATTCTGATCCGACCATACACAGACAGTCTCAATCTTGGTGTTCCCCAATCGGGTAGTGGTGACCATGTTGGATAACTCCTTCACTCACAAAGTGTTCATGCATTCCCAGAACACCGGCTTTGACTCGCTTGAGTCTCAGTCATTGATGAACCAAAGAATGCGATCACACTTTGCAGTGACAGGGTTCCCTCAGGAATAGGATGTCGGTGACACATGTTCATCCCTTCCTACATCTGACAGTAATACATTGGGGAATCGACAAAGTAGATTCTTCGCCAATGCACACATTAAACATGTGAGCACTCACATTCGTACCCTGACATCACATGTCTAGGCATACCCAATGCGACAACTATATGATAAGGGTGCCCAACCCAAACCCTAGTCGTGACTACCATTTTAAGTAAAACTTAGGGACACATAATGCTCAAAAAGTTTATATCGCATTTGACAATATCAAACTAAAATGTATAAATGTTCAATACAAAGGTGAACTGGGTTGAATCGGACCAAACCGGGTTTGATGGACACACATTTGTCCAACCGAAGGGAGGTTCCACCTCCAGGGAGGTTCCACCTCCATTGAAGACCCATTGGAGCTCACCTTGTCCTCCTAGCTGGTTGCCTCCATCCTTGGCTCTTGAAGCTTGTGGGAATAACTATTTGGAGCTCCATTTCAGCCATTGAAGGTTCCCACTTGGCTGTTCTAGCTCACTACTTGGTAAACCCTCCAACCTTAGTGATTTCCTAGCTAGTACATGCTTAGATTTGATTGAAATCCATTCAATCTTGCATCTAATCTAAGGGCTTTTCATACTTGATGATATATCTGTCTAATTACATGCCTATTGCATCAATTGAAACGTTAGGTTGGGCTATTCTCAATCCTATGGCGGATAGTGCCATGAAAGCCCCATTATGGCACTCTATTTTCATGGATTTTGGTGTTTGGGTCAAGTCTTGCTTGGTGGATCCTAATTGGATCAAAACCAAGGGTATGATAGCTTAATTGGAGACCCTTAGTACCCCCACACAGATCCCAGATGGCTGTTTGGCCATTAACCAAGGTTTGGGAGCAATCCTTGCCAAATTCTAAGTTCTCGGACTTTGGCAGACGATGCACCAGGCGGCTGATGCATGAGCCGCTAGGAAATACAGAGCATGAGCCGCCTAGTGCAAAATGCTACTGTTTTGGGGTTTGAGCCCTAGACCTTTGACCATACCTCTTCTCACTAGTTGTACACCTGTATATTGTCTTGTTAGGCTAATATACACGTACGGGAGGAACGTGCACTATGCGGGAGATTGTTAATGTGGATCCACTATTTATTGTGTAAGAGGGTATATTAGAATTTGCACAAGGGTAGCGCATGCTTCCTTTTCCCTAAAATATATCACTTCATAGGAAATTTTTTCTAAAACAAAGATTTATTTTTCTAATAAGAGGATAATGGAGATAATAGGAGAGACAATGACTATTTGCTATTGGTAATAAGAGGTTTCTATTTGGCCTAATCTCACAATCAAAGCCACTTAAACATAGATGATAAAATATCAGGTTTGGGTACCTAGAGCTTTTAATTGGGGCACCCATAACATGCCATTTGCTCTACCCAAAGACCATTAGTACCCCCAAATAGGTTGGTCCAATGTAGGAGAGTAGCTTTAAGGGGAGTGTGGCTCACGTCCTCATATGAGGTTGGTCCTTGGGACCCCATTGCCCACCCACTGGGAATCCATTGCCATATGTGGGTCCTCTGGATTCCAGGTGGGTGGGCGTGGGATCCCAAGGACCGTCTCGTACGAGGACATGAGCCGGATTCCTTAAAAGGGGTGGGGTTCCCTTAGCAGGAATGAGTGATTGAAAAATATGGTAGTAATTCGGTGTAGCTACGGTGCGGTCTTTCTCCCTACTCTAGCATGCTGATGGACGTTGCCGGCTAATGGTTGATATCAAGGGGTTGGTTATGCTCTTCTCGCCGGCTCATCTCCCTCCTTCTCGCCCCCTCTTCTTCCCCCTGTGATCTCCAAGTTTCCTATAGTTCTGTACTCTTAGCTCTATGGTACTTTCCCTTTATAGCTTGGCTCTATAGTTCTATCTCAAACTCTGTACTTTGTACTTCCATCTCTATTAACTTAAAAATAAAAAAAAAGTAAAGAGAAGCCTTTTAGATCATTTGGTTCAAAAATATCTTCCCACTAATTTTTATTATACATAATCTCTAAGATGGGCCAACAATGTTGCATGTCTTGATCATTACAAAAAGTGACATATAGCTTGTTATGGCAACTTGTAATTTTCTCATGTAAATAGGAGTGGGAAGCGAAAGACAAAAAAACCTAATAACCACATAGACCTATTAGATTAGGGGAGACAACAAGGGAAGGCAAATGGCCATTGGTAATTAGGAATTCCTATTTGGCTGTAATTTCACAATCATATCAATATCATAGACCAATTAAGATTATATTATATATAGATAAATAGAAAGTATTGTTTATGAACCCTTACACCATATATAGATAGAAAGTATTGTCTAGGAACTCTTACACCATATGAGTCGGGCAAGTTCGATTGTGTAATGTGCATGGAAAATTTTGAAGGTGAGGGGGCCGTGAGGCAACCGAGTGGAAAAACCCAATTAACCAAAAAGGGTTTGGGTTTTTTTTAAGGAGTAGAGAAAGTCACAAAGAGGCTGATCTTCATAGTTCGTACGTTTTGCTTCAGCAAACCTAACAGACAAAAACTAGAGACCCTCCCTGCCTCCCTCCCCTCCCTCGCGCACTCGGATAAAACCCTCACTCTCTCTTCTTCCCCACGGCGGCCACCAAAACGCGTTCGTTCTCTCGCTCTAATCGCTCTATCTAACACACAACGAAAGGTACAAATAAAGGGTTCCTCTCTTGTCTCCAATTCCTTCGTAAGTCTATTTCTCTCTTTTCTCCTAGCTTGGAGTTGTCCTTTTCGTTTAAAACTCTTCGTCTGTTCCTCCTCGTTTTGGGATTCTCTGTGAAACCTACTCAGCATTGAAAAACACTTGACGGTTAATCGAACGTTTAGGGTTTCTCTTCTTGGATCCTATGGTAATGATTGGCGGCGGTGAAACAAGCCTGTTTCGCTTGTTCATCAATCTTTAAGAAACAAGTGTTAGTTCTTCAATCTCTGTTTCAAACCCATTTTCTATTCTGTTCGACCCTTGTTTCGGGATTTTCTCTCACGGGCTTCCATTAAAATTTCCGTATTTTTATTCAATTTTTCCCCCTTTATTTTCTGATCTTATAGTTAGTGTCGAGGTTTTTGTTTTCTGATTCTAGGGCATGGTGTTTCCTGCGTTTACTGTAATGGGTTTGAATTTTTGGGCAAGTGGCGTTTTGGTTCCTTCATTGTTCGCCAAAGGATAAAATTTGTTTTTGGGATTTATCGATTTGAGCCTTTGGAGGGATGAGGGTCTTCTGAAAGTCTCTTTCGGGGACTGCAAATCCATCTCCTACTGAAGATGGAGGCGTAGAGAAGCCCGTATAGTTCTTAATAATATTTTCTTCGTTATTGCCATTGTCATTGCTTTCCCTGGATCGTCTTTTCTAAAACACAAAAAAATTGCTTCTTCGATTCGGGCCTCCAAGATTGATACATATTGTACAGAGAGCAGAAACCGTAGTATTACTTTGAGGGTATATCGTAATTGCTCAACTGGAGGTTGGAGTGTTTCAGTCTTGTACAGGTCTCTGGATTCTGTTTCTTTTAATCCTTTCAATCCCTATGAGTGGATCAGGAGTGAGGTTTCAGATTTTTCTTTGAATCAATCAACGGGACTAGCAAAGTGATTTTGTTGGCTGAGGTGCAACTGAAACGAGCTTCACCTTCTGTTTAATGGTTAGGCTGGATTAATTTTGTACAGTAACTTAGCAATTTTGTTGGGAAAATTTGAGGAATGTGAAGTGAATATAATTTGAAGACATATCGTACTGGGATTGCCTTTTCAATTCTATCTGATCATGTTCAACGTCCGTTATGGAAAGAAGTGAGCCTACATTAGTTCCAGAATGGTTGAAGAGTACTGCAAGTTTAACTGGGAGTGGCAGTACAGCCCATCATCTTTCATCTTCTTCCCTGCATTCAGGTACCATTAATTCCCTTGCTTCTTATTCTATATTTTTGTTTTGAAAGATGGAGTTCATCTCTAGAGAGCTTCAATATTGAATAAGTGTTTCCATTGTTGTAGATGAGCATACTGTGACACTTCACACAAGGAATAGATCTTCAGTGAGCAATAGTGAATACGATTCTTCTCGTTCTACTTTTTCGGATCGATCCTCTTCAAACTATTCTCGTAGAAATTCTTGCAGTAATGGCTCTATACAGGACAAGGACATATCTTCCTACTCACGTTCCTACAGTAGTTTTTCCAGGAGCCACCGCGACAGGGACTGGGAGAAGGATCTCCTTGATGTCCGTGATAAAGATAGGCCAGTGCTTGGGGATTACAGAGACAGAGACTATTTCGATCCTTTGGCTAACATCCTTACGAGTAGGATTGAGAAGGATACATTAAGGCGTTCACAGTCAATGATATCAGGGAAACGAGGTGAGGGCTGGCTCAGAAGAGTAGCAGCTGACTCTAACAATGGCAACAACAACAGTAACAATCACAGCAACAGCAATGGTTTGTTAGGTGGGGGCACAGTTGTTAGCAGCATTCACAAGGCTGCATTTGAACGGGACTTCCCCTCCCTTGGCGCTGAAGAAAGACAAGCAGGAGCTGATATAGGGAGGGTCTCCTCCCCTGGTTTGAGCACAGCAGTTCAGAGCTTGCCAATAGCTACTTCGGCTGTGATTGGGGGTGATGGCTGGACCTCGGCATTGGCAGAGGTGCCTGTGATCATTGGAAGCAATAGCATGGGATTGTCATCAGTTCAACAAAGTGCTCCTGTAGCCTCATCCTCTGTGGTATCAAGCACAGCAACTGGTCTTAACATGGCTGAAACATTGGCACAAGCTCCTGCACGAGCTCGGACTGCCCCTCAGGTAACTAATCTGTTGGTTCTGTTCTTCTTCCAAATGTTTTGAGCTGCTCTATTTGGTCATGGCATCCTTTTCCACTTGATTACAGTTATCTGTCGAGACACAGAGGCTAGAGGAGCTTGCCATTAAACAATCAAGGCAGTTGATTCCTATGACGCCTTCAATGCCTAAAGCCTCGGTAAGAGCTGTTTCTTGCATTTTTAATGTTTGTAAGTGCCTGCATTGAACTTGTACATTTTTTCCTTATCAGAACAAAATAAAAAAAGGTACATGTCATCTGATAATGGAAGTGCTGGAAGGCTGAGTTTTCTGTTATTTATTTGTTTTTTCCATTTAAGGGTTGATATTGGGTCTCTCCCCTTCTACCTTTTCCCTCCTTGCCTACCTCCCTACCTTCCTCTCTCTTTGGTTCCCCATCTAATATGAAATAATGAAACATTCCATTGTCATTTTGTAACACCTAAAATGCCTTTTATCATTCATTTTCTTGGCAAGGTTGATGGTGCTTATGTACTTGAATTAACTGCTGAACTCCCAAGGCAGCATAGCTGTTATGTAGTAAATGAACAATATAAACCTCAAATCCTGGTAGTTTATGCATTCACTTGATTCCCCTCCATCCCCTACCTTCTTCATTTTACATGGTTTTAGCCATTCTGTGCCTTTTCTCAATCTTTCTGGACTCTATTAGCGTCGACTTTCAGAAGTCTATTCTATTGACTTCAATCCATGATGGGTTTTTTTGCTTTGACTTTAGGTATTATATCGACGACACTTCCTCTTTTTGTTTTCTTAGAGCTATTGGTTCTCCCAATGTGGCAATGTCTAGTTGTTGGTGCAACATAAACTTGTTAGAGAAAATTTATTTTCTAGTGTAATGAGGATGTAAGACATTGGTTCTAAGATTTTGATGCAATAGCATCTCAAACTTTAAACGATGATGTTCTTTCTTGGGATGGTCATATTCAACTCAAGATTCTCGTGTCCAATTTTATTTTTAATTGTGAGTAATGTGATATTATGGGTTTTACTATGAATTTTATTTGGGGCTATTATTGGGCCTTGTCCCATCAACATGATTAAGGTGCTGTTTGTGGTCTCATTCAATAGCTTCAAAATGAGACAAAGATATTGTGATTCAGAGCTGTTTTGGGGAAGTTATTGCTAATTTACTACAAGGGTGTCAGACTGAGAGAGAGTTTATATTTGTGGAAGCTTAGTTAGTGGGGTGTTTTACTTCACACTAGATTTGTTTTTGGAAGCACTAGTTGGAATTGCTAAATTTGTAGTTGAGTCAAAATAGTTTGAAAAGTACAAAATAATGTAATTGAAGATGTTAACGTGTGCCAAGGAAGTAGTAAGTTGGTGTGGAGGATATCAATTTCATTCATACTTTCATAGAGGTAGTTAACATGTGTCTAGAAATTTGTCAGTCGAGAGAGTTCCCATCTTTTAGAGTGTTATTGGCCTAGCCTATAGAAAGGCAGGGAGGCTATTCAAACTATGTAGTTGGCTTGTTAGTTGGTTTATTGAATTGGAGCCTTGTTGCCTTCTACGTTGCTGCTCTTGTGCTAGTTCTAGCTTGAACTACACCGTTGGTGAAATTTTGCTTTTCTAGTTCTCCCTTTTTCTCCTGCTATTTATTTAGTATTTGAGCTTGTGATTTTTGTCGGACAGTTCATTGCTTTCCCATTAAGTTTTTTTATTTCAAAATTGTGGATTATTCCCAAATTTATTCTCTCTTCTCTCTCTCTCTCTCTATATATATATATATATATATATGATTGAGGATGCTTTGGCTTGTGGTTTGAAGTATGGACTCTTCACTGCAAGCTGTCTGCTAGTTTGGGACAATTAAGGGAAGTAAGGGAAAAAGCATCCTAGGGCTTTCCATTGATATTTTGATCATTGGTAGTTCCTATATGTAGATGTTAAATAATAAGTGTAACAGTGTCAGTTTCTAGGGTGGAGTTGGGTACTTTTTCCCGTAGTATTGTTTATCAAAGTAATAGCATTGCTAGTAGTCATAGACTCTTAGGTTTGCAGAACTGGTGTTAGAGCAATGCTTCTCAATTCATCAATTAGTATAATTAATTGTGAAATGGATATTGAGTTTGTCGCTTCTCAATGCAGATTCATCATCAAAATGGGCTTATTTCTTTAGAAATAAGTCTAGGGTTGGGATATATATATATGTTGGGCCTTTGTTCCCAAGGGTTTTCTATGTAATAGGCCACTTTAATGAGCCTAAACTAGGGGTACATAGGTTGCATACGGGATTAGCCTAATACTTAGATTATTTTTCATGTTTAAATTGAACCGGTTGAACCACTAGTCCAATTTAAGTGAAATTTTCCTACTGGCTGATAGGGTCTTATATCCTATTGGTTACTTAGGAATCTTCTTAGTTTAAGTGTTTTAAATTGTTTTAAGTAGTTTAATTATACCTCTCCACGATTTATAAAGAAGGAAGAGTTGTAATAGCTTTAGGATTTGGCCTATGACCTTTTATTATAAAAGATTAAATCGTGGGAGGCTCCCACACAGTTGAATATTTGAAAAAACAGAATTTTTGGCTGCCAATTGTTGCTGCTACTGCTCTTTGGAATGTTTGCCTTGTGGTTCTATCAAGGAAGAAGAGCAGGTGGATCTCCTGTGACTCTTTACGTCACGGCTGGGAGGTTATTCTCTGAAGGTGGTTCTATCTTTTAACCCTGTTCAAGCTGTCGCCAGTGGATTTTTGCTGCAACTTGTTCACCAATTTCTTCTTCTAATCCTCTAATTCCCCCCCAATTGACCCCCTTTATTTTTGTGTTTGAATTCCATTAAACCTAATTCCATTAAACCCTAGATCTTGCTGCCCAGCCATATTTGACCATCAGAATTTCTTCAAATTCAAACCACAGCCTCCATACTGCATCCCCTCCATTCGATCCAACTTGCAGCCCCATCCTCCCACTCCAACCCTAATTTACCTAGTCTCTGTGAAACCCCAAAAAACCCTAAATTCCAGAATTAGTACTTCCAGCCAATAAAACCCTCCCATATTTGGACCGAACCTTCCCCTTCCTATCTGGAAAATACGATCCCAACCCTAGCCCTAAAATCCCATTAAAAACCCTAGTTTTAGCCTAAGTTCTAAAACCCAAAACCCTAACCCTAATTTTCTGAAATTCAATTTTTTAGTTAAACATCATCCAAACCTACATTAATTTAATAGCTTCTCCTAGACCTGCCCCATCAATACCCTATAAGATTCATCTCCATATGCATAAACCTAACCCTAGATTTGACCTAAAACTGCAATTCTGTCCTACTGAGACTACAGAACCTGTGGCCCTTGGTTCCTTTGTTATTAGATCCTTGATAATTGGCCTCTAGTAGGATCTCTCCCTATCTAGATCTACATTACTATCAGCATCATAGTTGTTGAGGAGGCCAAGTGACCAAAGGTGTTGGGAGGGGGGGGGGGCGACTAGGTGCCCTAGGCGTCCATTATATGTAGTATAACAATGATAAATTTATATAATTATTCTTATATGCAACACAATGAACACATTATCTATATCAATGTAATATGATATACTTATGCTAATACTGATAATAAACAATAGTGGGTGAGCCTTATCGCAATGGTTAAGTTTCGCTATTGCAACCTGTTGGTTACGGGTTCAAAACTTGGAAACAGCCTCTCCTGCGAAGCAGAGGGTTAAGGCAGCGTAAATTTGCCCCTCCCAGACCCTCCAATAGCGGGAACCTCGTGCACTGGGATGTTCTTGTAATGATATAATATAAACAATCTAATTTGAATAAGTTTCAACAAATCCTAAACGAAAATTTGTTGGAATTGGTAAAACACAGGATGTAATATAATTATATTCATTAAAAAAAAAACATAAATCAACGTAAACTGGTGGAGTCTCAAAAAATTGATGTAATATTAGGCATGTGGTGGCTATCTAACTACCTAAGTGCTGGGGTTAGAAAACCATTATTGATCTAGAACCATAGGTGAGGGTTAACTTGTTTTAGCAACCTGGTTAGGGTAATCCGATTAAGACCAAAGTCTGGTCAGTTGGACTAGGCATGGCTAGGAATGTTCCAGCCAAATTGGAGGCCAATCCAAGGGTCAGATTTCAAGTAATGAGAGGATTACCAAATATGAAACTTGCTGGAAATATCAGGAAAATAGCAACTAAAATGTAAAATAGAAAGAGAAATCAAAATAGAGAGTGAGTGAAAGGTTTTGATAATTAGAAAACCAATATGGAAAATAAAACTACCAAATCAGAATTAGACACTAGAGAACAGTTGCAAATAAATCGCACACTAGCAACTGGAATCAAAATAGAAACTGAAGAGAGGAATTAGAAAGTGGTGCAAACATATAGGCAAGTGTTGTGCAAAATAGAAAACAATGGAAGACTAGAAAACAAGGCAAGGAATGGTGCTGTTGCAAGGCTCAGACTACTATCAGGTAAAGGAAACCAATGGGAGAGAAATAGGCAGAGTTTGTACCAAAAATCTAGATCTGAAACTGAAAACTGATTTGAGGAAAAAAGTTTACTAACAGCAAGCCTAAAAACAGTAGAGGACAGAATGCGCATGAAGTGAATGGAACTAACCTTTGAAGAACAAAAGAGAAAATGAAGAGAAATAAGAAGAGGGATATGGCCAGGCTTCTCACCTAGCTCACCAGCTGTCCTGGTCTCCCACCATGGTAGCATTGTATCTCACAGCAAATAACAAGCATAGAGCTCACAAATTGTCAAATCATTGGAGGGTCTGTGCCCTTCTCCTTAATTTATAATTTCATAGCAATTACTAAAGTAGGATACTCCTATTTATGGCAGGAGGGATAGCTTACAGCTTAAGTATCTCTTCAAAATGGAAGCTATTCTAGAACATTACAAAATAGAAAGTAACTACTTAATCCCATATAGGACTTAAATGATAAATCCCTGAAATTTGGGCTCAGACAATTGGCTCATTACAATAGTAATCCCAAAAGTATTAGGCCTATGCCCCATATAATCCATTGGCTACTCAAATTATGCCTAGTTTAAACCAAACTTGAACCATAGGTTCAGTTGGACCCAAAATAGTAAACCAAACTCAAAACTACAGGCCCATCTTCTTTTCTTGCTAGAATTCTGCACCAGCATGCTATCAGAAGGCCACAAGGCGACACCAATGCATCCAAGGTGATCGCTTTTCTTGCATTAACCAAGGCTTGCTGTTGCCTTGGACCAAGAAGGCGTCTGAACGTCTTGACAACTGTGGTCAGCATAGTAGTTTGGGTTCTACATGAAAACGCCTTCATATGCCACACATGTAATTTTTCTTTGGGATTACTGACTCCATAGTACATAGCATGAACTCAATGATTTTTTTAATTGGCATCCATTGCTTTTGAAAGTTTGGATTCTGAATCCCAGTTGTGTGATTCATGTGGTGGTCAATTTTTTGTTGAGTCGTGGTCCTCATGGAGTCATGGTCCTCATTCCCCAGCTACTTTTATTGAACTCTGACCCTTGTTATTGGATTTAATTTTTGTGTCTATTTTTTTTCCCTTATCATCCTTTTGATGTTTGATGAGTGTATGTTGGATGAAGTCCTATGGGTTTATGCTGTTTGCTGATATAGACAATACTGGAGGGAGGGGGTAAATGCCAAGGTAGGATTTCAGGAGGAATGCTTTGGAATCAAAGGTGTTAGGGACCTAGGGTATACTAGACTAACAAATAGTATATAGAGTTCAATTTTAGGAGTTGGAGCAAAATGAACTGGTTAAGACTGATGGCTTAGAGATAGAGATAGTTCAGACTAACCATTTTCATTATTTATGCTTAACTATGAGTAATGGGGAAAGATTAATGGTGATTGTTGCCCATGGAATGGTAAAGGGTGAATGAAGTGGAGAGGAACTTCTGTGTTATTTTGTGAGCTAGGAATTCCATTGAAGACTAAAGGGTTAAGTTTGTAAGACAATTACAAGACTGGCAATGCATTATCTGCATCTTTGGTCAGTAAAGTGCCACCATATATATTTATGTATATATCAATTAATTATAACTAAGATGAGTATGCTGAGATGGATGAGGGGCAGGGTTTCAATGGATTTAGTAAAATATGAATGCGTTCCAAGAACTTAAGAGAGACAAAATTTAGTGACTGGATAATGAAAAGTTGATTGAGCTGGTCCCGTTAGATGCAAGAGGGACCGGCGATTGCATCATTGAGAAGTGGCATGATGCAATTAGATTGCTCGAAGGTTGATGGAAGTTCTGGAATGACCTGGCCTGAAGTGAGAAAAGAAATGAGTGCCTGTGATTTATGAATTAACATTATATTTGAACCCGAATGGAGTGGGGTGCATGATTCATGTAACTGACTCAATTAGTTCGAGTAAGGATTAGTGTGAGATGCTATTGAAACATAAATAGCCACAATCAAGCGACATGCTTGAGCTTTATTGTCCAAATGGTCTAAAGTATAAAATCATTTGGTGGAAAATTTCCAGGAAGACCTTTGGACCAAGTTGATGCAGATCGGATGATGGAGGATCTGCTCATGGTGGGAAAGAAGAGAATTAGAAGAGAAGAGAGAGAAGAAAGGAAAGCGAAACCATGGGGAGAGAGAGGAGAGAGTGCACACAACTTGCTTTTCAAAAACAAAAAAAAAAAACTCT
The DNA here is from genome assembly GCF_018873765.1 of Telopea speciosissima. Lineage (NCBI taxonomy): Eukaryota > Viridiplantae > Streptophyta > Magnoliopsida > Proteales > Proteaceae > Telopea > Telopea speciosissima. The sequence goes on from NC_057920.1 coordinate 56,259,252, forward strand.
ATTCCACATTTCCCAATTGTGGGTGAGGTCTAGACTCTCTAATATTTATTTATAAAACAAAAAAAAAAAACATAAAATAGAAACCTAACTAGCCTAAGCTTCCTACTTGACTCAAATAATTAAATAATAGAAGGAATAACAGCTTAAATAGATAAAGAACCCCTTCTGTACTTGGGCTCTCTTTGGTATCATTTTTCTTTTTGATGTTTGCCTATTTAACATAAATCATTAATGAAAACCTTTTTTGATCAAAACATAAAAATGGTTTGGTAACCAATAGACATAAAATGGTTTTTTGAAGGAATGGGTTAAGAGATGTCCTCTTCACCTACCTTCTTTATAACTCTCTCAGCTCTTCTTCCTTCACCCTCTGTCTCTCTCTGCTTCTATTTCATGACTGTTGATGTAGTTGGTTGTGGTTTGCCGGAATTTCCACGGGGTTCAGTTGATCTTGTGATGGTCGAAATCTGTGGTAATTATAATTTTTTTCTTTCAAAAAATGTTAACACCTTGCATTGTAGTGGTGTTTTTTGGGCCGTTTCCTACACTTTTCCAGCCCCCCCGATTGCAGTCAGAATATCACAGTAGGTGGGTCTCCCTTCATCGGGACTTATTGGCCCCTGCTGCTCCGTTTGGCCGTGAGTTGTAGCGATGGGAACCAGCCCTTGAAAACTCTAAAACCCGCAAACTTTTCTTAGTCGCCGATGTGTCTTTCCGGCATTTGAGGCCGTCGTTTTGGTCGTTGGAGCCTCGTGAGGGTTCACAGGAGGGATTTGAGGCAGGCTGTTGCTCTGGTCGGCTGCCATGAGCTGCTTTCAACCCCTGAAGACGCAACCCTTTTGCCCTTTAATACCTTGGTGGTGGTTCTTTTTTTTTTTTTTGAGAAACTGTCACGGGGTTCTGATCGTCGAAGTTTAAAACCATAAAGAAAGGGTTTTGTATGTTGGAACCAGCCTTAAAGAAAGGGATCCTCCTCGTAGACGAGTTGAGCTGGTCGGGAAGTTGGCGAATCCTTTGAATTAGGAGGATTCACTCTCTTATGACCGTTAGTGGATGGCCTTCATCGGCATATTTTGAAGGTATGGTTAGATTTCCTTAAATTACTGGTGCGGTGATTTTGAAGGTCAATGGTGATCTGAATCATCATATTTGAAGAAAGCTGGGAGGGGGTGCAGGGTCGGGGAAGAAGAAGAAGAACAACAATATAATTTCAAAACAATATAATGTCAAAACAATAGCTCATAGCCATATAATGTCAAAACAGACCCAAAATATAACATCAAACCACATCCAATGGTGGTGACATGCTCCTGCATTATCTTGAGACTGAAGAGTTCCATGGCTATGCTGGGGTTCTAATACCCAATTGATGCAGGCAAATCAGATGATAGAGGATCTCCTCGCGGTGGGAAGAAGTGAATAAGAAAGGAGAGAGAAGAAAGGAAAGAAAAATCGTGGGGGAGAGAGAAGAGAGAATACAACTCGCTTTAAAACAAAACAATTCTATTCCAACCCTGGCCGTACCCCATGGATCTTACTCTTGTTTGTTATCCATCAACAACTTCAACTTGTGTAAGAGAACTTGCGAATGGTTGAAGCGGATATCAAAGAAACTCAATGTCAGTGTAAAAAATTAAGAACCAATTGCTGATCACATCCGATCGTATGGGATCTTCCTTCAATAAATTTAGCTGTTTTTGAGCAGTGGGTGGAAGTGCAAGAAGACGAATCTCAAGATAATGCATGAGATGTGACCAACACCATTGGATGTGGTTAATATTTTATTTTGGGTCTGTTTTGACAATAAATGGTTTTGGGCTTTTGTTTTAAGTGTTTTCATTTGTAATAGGCCTAATCATAAGGCCCAAATTTAAGTCCGAAGGAGTACACAAAATTAGCATTTAATTAGGAACTTAGTATTAGTAATGTGACCCATTAGCTATTAGTCAGGAAATTATCTTGTTAGATAAAGTTTATCTTATTTGTGGGGTTTAGTTTGGAGGAGATAAGGTTAGTTTTGAGTTGTGGCTTAGGACTCTTTCTAAAGAATTTATGTATGAAAGTAATTTTTCATCTTTTAATTATTTAATTGTTTGAGTCAAGTAGGAAGCTTAGGTTAGTTAGACTTTTATTTTATTCTTTTATTTGTTTTATTAATACTTGTAAGAACCTCGCACAAGATTGTGAATTATGGAATATGGTTGTTTTGTTTTTGAAAAGCAAGTTGTACTCTCTCTCTCTCTCTCTCTCTCTCTCTCTTTCTCCCATGATTTCTCTTTCCTTCTCTCTTGCCTCTTCTTTCCAACACCGAGCAGATCCTCTATCGTCTGATCTGAATCATTGGAAGAATGACATAAAGAGTTCTAAGAACTTGAAAAATGATGCCCAATTTCACCTTTGTGAGAATAGAAGCTGCAGTTTGTGGTAGATGCGTGTGTCCTTTTTGTGGCTATTGAGGAATTTATCTGTAACTAGATGGCTGTTTCAATCATTTTGTCAAATCATGTGGCTCAAGGTGAACATGGAGAAGGGTCTTCGCTGGTATACTTGGGAAGGCTATGTCAACAATTCTGGTTGTGACATTGATAGGTGGCCCGTTTTTTGCATAAGGGAAATCTGGTAGTGGGTAGGTTTTGAGAATCTATTAATTGAAAATTTTGCTCAGCTTGCTCTGAGCTTGTTGGAGGGGGCAGAAAGAGTAACTACTTGTTTCAGGGATAGGATACCCCTAATTGTGTCTGATGTTGCTTACCTTTCCATCTTGAGTGTGGGAAGTGCGAATGTACAAATCATTCTAAGTGATGGTAATTGGTTGTGGAGAAAATAGACTTTGCCACATTTTGTAGCTTTGGGGAGAAAAGAGCGCTTTGTTTCGGTCCTGTCTTTATAGTCTTTAATTTTCTAAAATATGAGGTGGGTACGGGATTAGTTCCAATTTTGAAATATTTTTTGTTGGAGAGTATACATCAATGGGAGATATGTAGATGTGTCCTTAGTGAAGGAAAGGGTAAATTTATGATTATGCTCTTCCTTACTTTCTCCCCTTATTAACACCTCCCCAAGGCTTCGAGTTGACTCAGGAGACTGGCTTTATGAATACCTTTGAGAAGTTCTCATCTCCTAGGATTTTGATTTTTCTAGGGTGAGGTTCCCTTTGTTATTGTTCTCTTGTTTTTGTAGTTGTATGTTTGGTCATCATTTAAAGGTTTGCAATACCAACTAGCATGAAAAACTACCCCATTTCTATACATGTTCCACTCTTAAGTTCTGTTTAAACCCCTTTAAGAAGGCAGAAAATTATTGTGGTGCAGCTTGTAAAGTTGCAAGTGTTTTACCATTTATGTTAACATTATAATATTTGATGAGCTTTTGTTACCATGAATTGGATAAGGATGGAGTCCAAGTGTCAAATATTATTCGTTGTATTTTGGGCTGCTGGAGTCATTCAGTGAGCCCTGGCTTTTGAATAAGTTAATTCCCGCAACATCAGAGGGGCTCAATGATAATTCCCTAGTTCACTCTGTTGACCCAAAACTGAGAGCCTGAAACTTTTCCGGTGAAATTTTAGTTTTTACTCAATTAAGCAGGGATGATCAGTGTAAGATTCCCTTTTGTAAGCCCAACATTGAAATCTGTTGCTACTTAAGTCTTAACTGGGACTGGGGACATGTCTTACTTTCAGTCAATGCCAAATCGAGTAGCTGGGTGAAGTTATGGGGAACCATAGGACATGTCTGGATAACCCAGTAGTTGCTCTATCCTTCAGAGGTGGGGACCATTATTGAGTTTCCAGCCTCAATGTTTGCATGGGTCCTAAATGATCATGTTCGTATGGCTGCTTACTGTTTGGTACTTTACTGTTCATGCTTCATGCTTCATGCTTCTTTTGCTTTTCCTAGTATTATCTAATGAAAAAGCTAAACTGCTAAAGATATAAGTTTCTGATCAGACAAGCAGACTTATTGTGGGTTATGTATTTTCTGGTTTACGGCCATGATGGTGGGTCCTGATCTTTGACTGACTTGTTTTTAAAAAAAAATTATTTAAAATGGGATATTTGTTTTGATGATTGTTTGTTAATAATTTATTCATTATGATTAAGTTGATCAATCAGCCGAAAGTTGAGCATTTTAGATTTATTAGTGAATTCATTAATTGTTTCCTCTATTTGTTCTGATTCTATTTCATTATGGTCAATGGAAATTGATTCTCCTCTTTGTCCTAGGTCTCTGTTTGCTTTTTGTGTGTGTTGAATCAAGCTGTATGTTGTACTGCAAAAAAAGTAATATAGTTTCTTTTTTCAGGTACTCAGTCCTTCAGAGAAACCAAAACCCAAAATTTCAGCAGTAAGGGCTGGGGAATCAAGCATGGCTATAAAGATTGGGCAGCAACAGCCCCCATCTTCACACCTTGTTAATCACTCTCTAAGGGGTGGAGCTGTGAGATCTGATGTTCCAAAGACATCTCATGGTGGGAAACTTCTTGTACTCAAAGCACCCCGAGAGAAGAATGGTGTCTCACCTACTGCCAAGGATGGATTGAGTCCCACAAAGGCTAGCAGAGTAGCGAATAATCCGCTCGCTGTTGCTCCTTCAGCCACATTGGCTCCTCCATTGAAGAGTCCAAGCAACCCAAAACTTGGCACTGCTGAGCGCAAGGCACCTTCTTTGTCTGTTATTCATGGACCCAGTGTGGAGAAGAGACCTACAACTGCCCAAGCACAGAGCCGGAATGATTTCTTCAATCTCATGAGGAAAAAAACTTCAACAAACCTTTCTTCTTCTGTCCCAGATGTGAGCCCTTCTGTTTCATCATCCGTCTTAGAGAAATCGAGTGATCTAGTCAGAGAGACTGCTACTACTCTAGTTAGCCCTCAGTGTAGTGATGCCCCTTCATCAGACCCTTCTGCTGTGGATTGGTCATATGAGAATGGGGGAGACATGACCAACAATAGTGGTGCCTTAGAATCTCATAGATTTTCTAACAATGGAGATAAACATTCTGGCCCCAATGAAGTTGTTTATCCAGATGAGGAAGAGGCTGCATTTCTACGTTCCCTTGGATGGGAGGAAAATGCAGGAGAGGAGGAAGGTCTTACCGAGGAGGAGATCAATGCTTTCTACAAAGAGGTAAATGACATGCCTCTTTTTTAAATTTTATTTAATGTTCCCTTCAAAATATCCTTTCAATGTATACATGTTATGTTCGACATTTGAATGCTCTCTGGGAAATGTTGAGGTTGTTACAGTTCTACATGTGCTGAGTATTTTAATTTTGCATTGCAGTATATGAAATTGAGGCCGTCTTCAAAACTGTGTCGGGGCATGCAGCAACCACAGTTTGAGTCTCATGTCGGTAGTTTGGAATGTAGCGGATTGAGTTCGTCTAACTCTGAATCTGAAGCATGATTGATTGACTGGTCCTTCAGGTACTGGCAGAGTCAGATTTATTTTGCATGTTTTGGTGGCAAGAGGGCTTCTTTTCGTTCTTTTTCTTTACAGTTTTTTTTATTGATAATGAGGTGGAAAGCCAAGAAATGGAATGGGACATTGAAAGAAAGAAGATGGTGGGAGGGTGTTGGGTGGGATTTTTCTACCATGGCCATTTGCAGATGGGAAGTGAAAGTGCAATAAGTAATACATATATGCTCCGGTCTTGTGGAAGCCTTTGTGGTAACTTCCTTCGCCTGCCAAGACTCTAGGGTGTTCTGAGGTTTTCATGGGTGAGAAGAGGCGGGTAGGAATAGGATAGGGGTTTTGTTCTCAAGTGTAAGAAGCGAGGAAAATTTGGGAAATATGTTTGTCCCTATTCAAATTTTTTTTGGGGAAGAGGGGTTGGGGGAGAAGTAGCCCAATTCAAAGGAGATAAAAAAGCTTATGGTATTTAGTCAATTGAAGGAAGAAAGCAAGATTTCTTTTTCTTTTTTTGGTTCTTGTTGATATCTGTCAAACACACTAATCGGTCACAAATAACAAGCCAATAGAAGAAAATTTTGATTTAATTGGTTAGTACAACAGGTGTTTATAACAGGATTGTGCCCTCCTCTCCTACTAATCTTGATTCCAGCCTAATTAATTGTTGTGACAGAAGAACGCTTCCTGGCAAGGAAGAAACTCATTTTTCCTATATCTAACCCTTTGGCACACATCACCGGTCGGTAGTGATGAATTTTTATCAGACTTGGCAAGTTTCATGTGACTCGTGTATGAAGACCTAGTCTCTTTTCAACTCAGACAAACTCGGACAAAGGGGTTTTTTTTTTTTTTTGTTTTCTGAAAAAAATATTGAATGAGCTAGGACTCAGATGGCTCGCCTGAGTTGAAACCTTGTTTTTAATAATGACTCAATTCTTTCCTTTTTGAGGATTATGTAAATGGTAGATAACCTCATTTTGTTCACCCCATAACTCCTTGTTAGAAGGGGTATTAATTCTTGTTTTGCATTTCTCCTAAAAAAAGGCTTCACTTCTTTCCAAGACAAATTGTTTGTTTGATAATTGTTCAAACCATTTCAAAATAAATCATTTATTTAACATGGAATGAGAAGGTGGGAATGCAAAAAGTAATTCTCACATCTATTAGAAAACCCTAAGTTTCTTTTTCTGAAAGAAAGGAATATAGAACTCAAATGATTATTTTGAATGTAGTTAGTGTTCATAAAAACTCTTGAATTTTTCTGCTTTTTATATATATATATATATATATATATATATATATATTTTTTTTCCTAGACGAGAAAAAAAGAGATATAAATTTGACTTGAAACTCCACCTTCGGTGTTGTCATCAGCAGAGCTTAAGACAAATCAAAAGAGGAAAATTGCGCTCTCAAGCAGTATGTTTTTGTGATTACTCTGTCCCTATGGGATAATGCATTATTTTGAAAGAGAATGGAATAGAACAGAAGCCGAAGTTAAGTTTAAACTGAGTCTTCTTCATGAAATCTTAGGTTTTATTACCCTCTATATTAAGTTCAAAATGAGTTGGGCTTCACAAATTATGCACTCAAGACAATGAACTATTATTTTTTTGGGGGTGCTGTTCTCTGTGCCGCAGCGCAGCTTGCGCCCAGGCACATGGGGGTGGGCACAATGATCACCCTGCCCCCCTGCGCAAGCTGCCCATGTGCCTGGGAGTAGGCTGCGTTGCAGCACAGAGAACGTTCTCCCTTTTTTTTTTCTTCCGATGAACTAGACAATGAGCTATTATTTCTTTATATGTTTAGGTCAAAAGTTCTCTATGCTGGGGGCACAAGCTGCACCCAGACACATGGGAGTGGGCAAATTATCACCCTGCCCCCCTGAATGATAGGCTCATGTATCTGTGTGCAGGCTGCGCTGTGGCACATTGAGCATCAGCCTGTTTGTTTCTAGAAGGTCTGCTCTACTGCTCTAGTGTTGCAGGATAAAATTCGCCCTAGTGGAACCTAACTAAAATTTCCATACCTGGACCTTGGCTCTAAAAGTATATTGCCATTATCTATTTGTCTAAGTTCCGATTTGTTTCAATGGGAAACATTTTGCAAGAGTTATCTTAAACGCAAGTTTTATGAGAAATTTTATCCATTTGGGTCTGTTGCAATCACCACCCATGGAGGACACCAACCCACTGTATGGTTGGATTCTTTTATTTAATTTTCCATGCCATTTTATGCTTTATTGTCAGGTAAAAAAGACTAAAAATGAAAATACAACTCTCATACGTTTAAGGAGAAAGTTTTTCTTCGCCACGCAGTGAAGGGTCATCACATCATAACCTAGGGTTCATAAATCCCTATAGGATTTTAGTATGTTTCCCAAAGTACCCCCACTCACATTTGAAACCCCCGATAAATGGAAATGACTTAAGGAAAACTTGGTCCTAAGTTCAGTAAATAAATATTAAGTTCTCAAGAAATAATTTTCCATGACCAGACGGGACACACACAATTGATCCTCAAAAAGAAAAATGTTACATCTCTCTCAATCATCTTAGATGATAATGAAAAGCTCTTCATAGGCATTGCTGTTTTTTAGGGTACTTCAAGAGATCAATTCATAAGCTAAGTACCCTTCGAACCATATAGCTTCCATTTGTCTAGAAGCAGCCAGTTGAATTGCAGCCAATACTTTTACCACTTAAGCATTTCTGTTCCCACCACAAGAAAAAGGGTCTTGGCAATTTTTTGTGATGGATAATTGTTTCCGTCAGTAATAATGTTCTGATAGTTAGATTAATATAGTTTCTGGCGACGATTAAATATGACTGTCGGAAATAACAGTTACTTCTTTTGCGACATATATGTTTTTACTGTCATTAAGCCTTTACCATTCTTTATGAGATTATTATTTGCGACGGTTTATACAAAACAACAACAGACTTAGCCTTATCCTAACTTAATGGGGCCGGCTACATGGATCCAACAAAACATAATAGGAAAACAAATATCTAAACAAGAAAAGGGGGATGAAGAGATGGGAAAAGAGGGATGGGAAAAAAGAAGGTAAATCATAAATGAAAGATGAAAAATAATAGCAAAATGAAAGATGAAAGTAAGAGGAAGGAGGCACAACCCAACAAATTAGGATAATCTAAACTAAATGGGGTTTGCAACATGGATCCTTGCCCTCCAACAGCTCTATCCGAGGTCATACTTGGTAGAAGACCCAGACAACGCATGTCTTTTCTCACAACTTCTCCTATGGTCATTTTAGGCTTGCCCCTAGATCTTTTAGTCCCTTCGATCGGAATCATATCACTCCTTCTTTCTTGGGCGTGCCTATGCCTCCATTGAACATGATCATATCATCTCAAACGACTCTCTCAGAGCTTGTCATTGATTGTGGCAACTCCCAAGTCAGCTCTAATACGATCATTCTGTACTTTATCCTTCCTAGTTTTTCGCACATTCATCTTAACATCCTCATCTTTGCTACATATAACTTCTTAATATGACATTTCTTAACTTCCCAACATTGTGCCCCATGCATTATTGCCGGTTGAACAACAGTTCTATAGAACTTTTCTTGAAGTTTTAAAGGAATACGTTAGTCACATAGTCCTTTAGACGCATCTCTCCATTTCATCCATTCCATTTTGATTCTCTGTGAATCATCATCTTCTATGTTACATTCTTTATCAATGATTGACCCCAAATATCTAAAATAGTCATTTTGCGGTATCTCTCTTTCCTCAATTCGCACCATGTTAATATTCATTATAGTGTGACTAAAATTGCACATCATATACTCCGTCTTCATTATACTGATCTTAAAACCTCTTGTTTCCAAGGTTGATCTCCATAGCTCTAACTTAGCGTTAATCCTTGCTTTTGTCTCATCTACCAAAATGATATCATTGGTGAAGAGCATACACCATGAGACCTTATCTTGAATGCTTTTGGTTAGGTTGTTCATGATAAGCGCAAATAGATAAGGGTTTAAGGCTGATCCTTGATTTAACCCAAGCGTAATTGAGAATTCCTTGCCTTACCTCCCACAGATCTTACACTAGTCACCACGTCTTCATACATATTTGTAATTACATCCACATATTTACTCGACACTCTTCTCTTCACTAGAATATGCCGGATTAAATCTCTTGGGACTCGGTCATAGGTTTTTTTCAGGTCAATGAAGGCCACATGAAGATCCTTTTTGCTATCTCTACATCTTTCCCTGAGCCTTCTTAATAAGTAGATAGCTTTTGTCATGGATCTACCTGTTGGGTAACCTAGAGGGGGGTGAATAGGTTACCACTAGTGGATTTTGCCTCTTTTTCGATTGGTTGCACACTTATATTAAATACAAAAAACAGAAGTAAATGAGGCACAAGATTTATAGTGGTTCGGCTAACTTAGCCTACATCCACTCCTCTCAACCTTGAGAGAATTCCACTAGTATTTCCTTTCAATACAATAGGTGGGGAAATGACACCTTTACAACTCTTTTAACAGGATAAGAGGATCCTTACAATCTTAGTTCCAGGACAAGAGTATCCTTTCAATCTCTTAAGGATGAGAGGGTCCTTGTACTAATCTAAGTACAGTCTAGATTAATACAACAATGCTTTATCAAATCAAAAGCATAAACAAGTAAATACAATAGAAGTTTGGTATAAATACCTATCAAAGAGTAGTGACACTTTTACCCTTTGAGTGATGGTGCTCAATGATATGAATGAGAGTGATGCACCTTGAGTCTCCTAGATGACTCTCCTTGATGGCATGAGTTGGAGAGAGTGGAGAGTTAAGAGCTTGGTAATATCTCTTTGAAGAGCTTGAATTGAATATTTTAGCTCAATGACAAATTCTCACTTTTGTACTTTCTCAAATGTACAATGCACTTTTTCTATCCAAGGATGTGTTTTGTTCCTTGTTTGGATGTGTTTTATAGAGCCAAAAGTTGGAGTTTGTTTGTTCTCCAACGGATATAAAATGTCATATTTTTAGTCGTCGATCGACCTATAAAAGTTGTCGGTCGACCATCAAAAATCTAGCCGTTGAAAACTAGCCGTTGAGCCCAAGTTTGGGGTCGTAGGTCGATTGTCGGTCGACCTATGGATCGACCTACAGGTGTCGGTCGATCGATAGATCTGTCGTGTTGCAACCGCAGGCTCTGAAACAGCCCGTATTTTTATATTCGTAGGTCGACCGGCGAGTCCGTAGGTCGACCGCATGACGCTTGTCCTATTTTTGATTGTCTGTCAAGGGGATTTTTGGTCCGCTTGCTTGGGGACTTCATAGGTTTTTGTCTAATACTTTAATGGCCATGTTTCTTGAGTCTAGGGCATGGGAATGAGTTCCTCCTAGGGTCTCTTACATGTGAATGCGTGTGTGTGTAATGTGATATGCACATGTAATGAAATGTGTTCTAATGCACTTGAATCTTCTTGGAGAGTCTTTGTCTTGGCTTCCTTTAGAAGATGTTCCTCAATCTTCAAATTTCTTCTTTTCCTTAACTCTTTACATTGTGAGCTCCATTGATCAAGTCTTTCCTGGATGCTTGATGCTCCCAACGTCGACTATGAAGTTTGCTTAAAGATTGGATTATTAGTATTAATCTTAATGTTTGTTATCATCAAAATTAGTTTATGGAGGAATGTGTTTTCCAACAATCTCCCCTTTTTGATGATGACAAACATGTGATTCAAAATATGCAATTTAAGATAAATATATGCATTATTCATGTGGGCATGTAACTCAAGATGAATTTGTATCATCATACATCATAATTCAAGGTATGCATTATCACATAATATGAATATTTGAATCATAATAACTTCTCCCCCTTTTGTCAACACAAAAAGTAGGTGTAGAGCATGAACGAGCACAAACAATCTTAGGGTGGCTCCCCCTAAGCCAGTCTTGTAACCATGAGCAAACAAAAACAATCTTAGGGTGGCTCCCCTAAGAAAATGACTTCTGTATGGTTAGAAGAACAGAGAGTAAATAATATGAAGCCCAATAAAGTGTTAATTTTAAAAGCATCACATACTTCAAAATAGAAGTTCAATGGTTTAAAAGTATGCCATAAAAGTACAGATCAAGAGTTCTAATATAAAGTCGTGATGTCAACTATCTCTACTCGGGAGGAGGAGGAAAGAAATGCGATTGAGACGCCTGTAAGATCACTTGGTTCTCTGTTGGATGCGAAGAATCTCTCGCTTGATCTTTGTGGAGAGAGGTGAAGTGATCATCAAAGCCCTTCAGCGGGTGTCAAGTTGTTGGCGAAAACTTGAAAATTCTTCTCTGGTGACATAGTCCCCGAGGGTTCACCAACATAGTCTTCATCTTCACTGTCGTCCTCTTCTTGTGACTACTCGTCACACCGTGACATGTTGGGTAGCTCGCTTCCTTCGGGCTTGGTGTGAGGGAGGAGCCGCAACAAATCCCAGCTTCATCTTCTTGATGGTGGATGAGTCGATGTCAATCATCTTTGGGTCAATGAATTCCCCAGAGATCCACGTCATGGAACTTAAGGATGGCGTTATGAGTCCGCCATATGGAAGGTTTCCCCTATAATGAGGTAATCGCACAGTATTCCATGGTCTTCATAATCACATATGGAAGATTGATAGGATTGGCGGTGACAAGACACCAAGTAATGTAGGCTTGAAAGGGATTGACTTGGTCTCTATGGCCTCCTTTGGGCAAGATGTTGTAGCCGACAATGAAGCTGATCATCCTGGGTAGTTCATGAAGTTTTATAGCTTTTAGCTTGGTTCAAACCCAACATAGTCTTTCATGATGGCACCATAAACTTCATCAACATTCATAAAGGTTTTGGCATCCCCTTTGGGAGGAAGATAGCTCATATCTCCTACAGTTGGGAATTCCCATGATCTCTCCTAGATCTTCATAAGTGAACATGATGGGAACACCCTTTACTAGGGATGTGATGGCAAGCCTATCATCCACTATTTGGGTTCTCGATTACGAGAAAAGTGTCTAGCAAGGTCGGGATAGCAGGGGATCAACATAAACTAAAGTATTTTCCCAACCCAAATAGTTGAAATATTCTTCAATGTCATATTCAAGAAATTGAGAAACTCTTCTTGTTCTTTCCTTGTCAACCTTTCTCTTCTCAAATTTTCCCCGGAGAATGGAAGCTTCTTCCGAGATGAAGAGAGACTTGTTATAGGCTGCGAGTTCTCTCCAACTTTGGCTTTCTTCTTTGGTTGCTTGCCCTTGCTTGGTTTTGGAGCCATTTGAAACCTAGGGCTTTAGAGAATAGAGAGAAATGGAGATTTTTGGGTTGGAGGTGGGTAGATTGTGTAGGAAGAGTGATTTGGGGCTTGGATTTGGTGAAATCTCAAGGGTTTTTGCAGGGTTTTACCTTGGAGTTCAGAGAAAAAGGGTTTGGGAGAGGAGAGGTCTCGAACATAAGAGGAGAGAAATGAAAAAATCCTCTCGGTTTATGTTTAAAAATGAAAATTTTCCGTGTCGGTCGACCTACACGAGTCTGTCGGTCGATCGACGGTCAAAAACAGGATTAATGGGATTTTAGCCCAGAATTCTCTAACAACCTGATTTTTGGGCTTTTGAGGATTTCACTTTACTCAAAAGGGTTGCAAATCCCGAGTTCTCTCCTCAAATAGCAGAATCTCTCTTCACTTAATGGCTTGGTGAGTATGTACGCAAGTTGTTTTTCGGTTTCAATGTATTTTAGAACAATTTCCCCTTTTTGAACTGTGTCTCTAAGAAAGTGATGCCTAATATCAATATGTTTGGCTCTTGAATGGAGAATGGGATTTTTGCTTAAATTGATTGCACTTGTATTGTCGCAATTAATTGGAGATGAACTAAAATGTATCCCATAGTCCATGAGAGTTTGCCTCATCCAAAGGACTTGGGCACAACACCGGCCGCAATGTACTCGGCCGTAGTGGAAAGAGCAACGAGTTTTGTTTCTTGCTAAACCATGAAACTAAGCAAGATCCTAAGAAGTGACATGTGCCACTTGTACTCTTGCGATCAAGATGGCACCCGCAAAGTCGACATCCGAAAAGCTTATTAAATCAAAATTTTGGTTCATTGGGTACCATAATCCTACATTTGTAGTACCTTTAAGATATTTAAAGATCCTTTTAACGGCACTAAAGTGGGATTGCATTGGGTTGGCTTGGAATCTAGCACAAGCACACACGCTAAACATGATGTTTGGCCTATATGCGGTGAGATATAGAAGGCTGCCAATCATGCCTCTATAGCGTGTAGGGTCTATGGGAGTACCTTCCTCATCTTTAGATAGCTTTAGAGAGGTGCTCATGGGGGTGCTAGATGACTTTTGACCATCGAAATCAAATTTCTTGAGAAGTTCTTTAGTGTATTTAGTTTGACATATAAAGATTCTATTTTTGGTTTGCTTAATTTGAAGTCCTAAGAAAAATTAAGTTCACCCATCAAACTCATTTCAAATTCATCACTCATGCATTTGCTAAATTCAACACAAAGATTTTCATTGGTGGATCCAAATATAATATCATCAACATATATTTGCACGATAATAGAGTCTTTTCCTTTATGTTTCACAAACAAGGTTGTATCAACCTTACCCATTTGAAATCCACTTTGGATTAGGAATTCACTCAATCTTCTCATACCAAGCTCTAGGAGCTTGTTTGAGTCCATAGAGAGCTTTGTTAAGTTTGAAGACATGATCCGGATATTGTGTATCCTCAAACCGGGAGGTTGTGCAACATATACTTCCTCCATGATAAAGCCATTTAAAAAGCACTTTTGACATCCATTTGACATAGCTTAAAATTTTTATGACATGCAAAAGCAAGTAGCATTCTAATAGATTCCAATCTTGCTACCGGTGCATAGGTTTCATCAAAATCTATCCCTTCTTGTTGATTATATCCTTTGGCAACTAATCTAGCCTTGTTTCTAATGATTGATCCATCTTCATCAAGTTTGTTTCTAAACACCCATTTGGCTCCTATAATAGAATGATTCTTGGGTTTTGGGACAAGCTCCCAAACATTGTTTCTTTCAAATTGATGGAGCTCTTCTTGCATAGCTACTATCCAATCACTATCTTCCAATGCTTCTTTTTATATTTTTAGGTTCAATTTTGGATATGAAAGCAACATTGTTGCAAATGTCTTGAGTTTTAGATCTAGTTTGGATTCCTTTGTTTAAGTCTCCAATGACATGATCCAAGGGATGGTCTTTCCAAGGTCTAACCTCTTTGGGTAGATCCTTTGGTTGATTTTCGGTTCTCTTAGAGAGAGATTTTCTATGTTCTCCTAATCTCAACAAGTGTATCATCATCATCAACCAATGGCTTGTTTCTATCTTTAGGAAGAGATTCATCAAATTTTATATTCATTGATTCTTCAATAATCAAGCTTTTCTTATTGAAGACTCTATAGGCTCGACTATTTGAAGAGTATCCAAGGAAAATGCCATCATCGGCTTTAGCATCAAATTTTCCTAAGTTATCCTTAGTATTCAATATATAGCATATACACCCAAACACTTTAAAGTAATCAACTTTAGGTAGTTTATTATGATAGAGTTCATAGGGTGTTTTGAGTAATATAGGTCTAATTAATACACGATTTAACACATAGCAAGCCGTATTGACCGCTTGGCCCAAAAATATTTTGGAAGAGAGTATTCATTTATCATTGTTCTAGCGGTCTCTTGGAGTGATCTATTCTTTCTTTCAACCACCCCATTGGATTGAGGTGTTCTAGGAGCGGAGAAGTTGTGGGTTATGCCTTGTTTAATGCAATAACTCCCAAATTGATTGAGATTGTCAAATTCTCCTCCATGATCACTTCTAATGGTTGTTATGAGATATCCCTTTTGGTTTTGTATTCTCTTACATAGAGATGGAAATTCATCAAAGGCTTCATCTTTATGTTTTAAAAATAGAGTCCATGTGAAGCGAGAGAAATCATCAACTATTACAAAGGTGTATCTTGAACCGCCTAGGCTAGGTGTAGTAATAGGTCCAAACAAGTCCAAGTGTAGTAGTTCTAAGGGTCTAGTGGTAGACACTTCATTTTTTGATTTATGAGATACCTTGGTTTGTTTTCCTCTTTGACAAGCATCACATACATGGTCTTTTCCAAATTTGAGTTTGGGTAAGTTTCTAACTAAATTCTTAGATGCAATGGTCTTAATCACTTTTACATTAACATGTCCTAGTTTCCTATGCCATAGGTAGGGATCAACATCATTTGTCACAAGACATGTATTACTAGAATTTGCTTCATCCAATAAGCAGATATAGATATTGTGTTTCCTAATTCCCTTCAAGATAGTCTTATCATTTGAATTTTTTATTAAGCAATGAGAGGTTTTGAAAATGACACTATATCCTATATTACACAGTTGACTCACACTAAGCAAATTATACTTTAAATTGTCAACTAGGCATACATTGGATATGATTGTACCTCCAATGGTGATTTCACCGATGCCAATGATTTTTCCTTTGCTATTGTCCCCAAATGTCACCATTCCTCCATTGTACTTGTTTAGCTTGGTGAATAGATTGGGGTTGGCCGTCATATGCTTGGAGCATCCACTATCAATATACCATTCAATTGCTTCACTGCTCTTCAAGCATACCTACAAAAGCAATCAATTATATGTTGGTCCCCATAATCTCATGGGTCCATTGAGGTTAGGATCGATCATACCCTTAGGTATCCAAGCTCTTCTGAAATTTTGACTTTGTATTGTAGGTGTGATAGATGTAGATTTTTGATGTCCATATGATCTTTGGGTTCTTCTTGGCCCTTGAAATTCATAGTGTCTATATGGAATATAGTAATTTTGTGATGTGTAAGACTTATTGTTGATGTAGGCCCTTTGGTGATCATAGGGCCTAGTGTATGTATTTGGTGTATAGTGATTTTGAGGTCTTTGGGGTGCATAAGGCATATATGAAGCATTTTGCCTATATGGTTGAAATGGCTTAGGCTTGGGATATTGTCTTTGTGGCCGTTGGGGCACAAATTCTCTTTGAGGTTTGTTGGTCCTTTTTGAGAAGTATAGTAGAATGCATGATGCTTCCTTTTTGTATCCGGTTCTTTATATATCACCTTACCATCAATATAAGCACCGATGCAAGTTTCATGTCCGGGTAAATGACATTTTCACATACAATGGGATGTGAGGTTTGGCCTTGGTTTGATTTTCTCCATCTTGGAGTTCTCATCTTTCCCTTTCCTTTGGCTTGATGTGGTCTTTTACCATCATAGCCTAGACCTTCTTTATTATGAGGTCCCTTTTGTGGATTTCCTAATAATGTATCTAAGGTCTTTTGGCCCTTAGTAAAGGTGTGCAATGTGGAAGTTAGATTCTTATTTTCTTCTTCTAGGTTGTGTGCATGTGAAGTCAACTCATCAATTTTGTGTAGAAGATTGGCTACTTCTTTTTCTAAGGCCTTTTAGAAGCTTCCTCTTGAGACTTACATTATAAAGTTCTTCAAAGGCCTCTTGAAGTTCTTCATATTCTAAATTATCATTGCAAATTGACACTGAGCTATGATAGGGAGAGTTTACCTCGTCATCATCATTGTTGTGAGCCATTAGTGCCAAGTTGACGGTCTCTTCATCGGATTCATTATTTTCTTCTTCACTATCACTTGAATCCCATGATATCTCGGCGGTGCAAGCCTTTTTCTTTCTGCTTTCCTTTCCTTTTAGCTTGGGGCACTCGGTTTTGAAGTGTCCGGGCTTTCTACATTTATAACACACAATGTCCTTGTTAGTATTGAAGGGTTTTTCCTTTGTGTATGTTTTACCTTTGTTTTCTTTTGATGGTTGTCCTTTGTAGAATCTTCCTCCTCTCTTTCTTAGAAATTTTTGGAACTTCCTTGTGATTAGAGAGATTTCTTTCTCTATATCCTCTTCATCGCTTTCTTCTTCTTCGGATTCGCAAGAGGTCTTGAGTGCGATGGACTTTCTCCTTGGTTCTTTTACTTCTATGACTTTATCATCTTCAAGGAGTTCAACTTCATGGGTTTGTAGAGTACCCATCAATTCATCCATGTGTAGAACCTCTAGATCTTTTGCTTGTTTGATGGCGGTCACCATTGGTCTCCACTTGGAGGGTAGTGATATCAAGATCTTCCTTACATTCTCCGCTTTGGTGTATTCCTTTCCTAAGCTTTTCAACTTGTTAACAATGTTAGTAAACCTAGTAAACATGTTAGAAATACTTTCATCATCAAGCATTTTAAACAATTCATATTCATGAACAAGTTTGTCAATCTTGAGTTGTTTAACTTGTGATGTTCCTTCATAGGTAACCACAAGAGTATCAAACATTTCCTTAGCTGTGTTACACATACTAGTTCTATTGAATTCTTTTTCACTAAGAGCACATTGCATGAATGCAATAGCTTTGTAGTTTTGTTGTATGTGTGTTTTATCCGATGGTGTCCATTCGGATTTCTCCTTAGGTACAATTCTTCCTCCAACTTCTTTTATGATTTGGAAGGACCTTCCTCAATCACAGTCCATACATCAATATCATGAGCACACACATAATTTTTGAACCTACACTTCCAGAGTAGGCAAATCCTTCACCATCAAAGTATGGTGGCCTAGAAGTGTTGAGCCCTCAATTTGGTGTGTAGATGATGATGATGCCATGGATCGTTTTAGCACAATATAAAGACAATATGGTCTTAGTTTTGAGCTCCCGCTTTGATACCAATTGTTGGGTAACCTAGAGGGGGTGAATAGGTTACCACTAGTGGATTTTGCCTCTTTTTCGATTAGTTGCACACTTATATTAAATACAAAAAGAAGTAAATGAGACACAAGATTTATAGTGGTTCGGCTAACTTAGCCTACATCCACTCCTCTCAACCTTGAGAGAATTCCACTAGTATTTCCCTTTCAATACAATAGGTGGGAAATGACACTTTACAACTCTTTTTAACAGGATAAGAGGATCCTTACAATCTTAGTTCCAGGACAAGAGTATCCTTTCAATCTCTTAAGGATGAGAGGGTCCTTGTACTAATCTAAGTACATCTAGATTAATACAACAATGCTTTATCAAATCAAAAGCATAAACAAGTAAATACAATAGAAGTTTGGTATAAATACCTATCAAAGAGTAGTGACACTTTTACCCTTTGAGTGATGGTGCTCAATGATATGAATGAGAGTGATGCACCTTGAGTCTCCTAGATGACTCTCCTTGATGGCATGAGTTGGAGAGAGTGGAGAGTTAAGAGCTTGGTAATATCTCTTTGAAGAGCTTGAATTGAATATTTTAGCTCAATGACAAATTCTCACTTTTGTACTTTCTCAAATGTACAATGCACTTTTTCTATCCAAGGATGTGTTTTGTTCCTTGTTTGGATGTGTTTTATAGAGCCAAAAGTTGGAGTTTGTTTGTTCTCCAACGGATATAAAACTGTCATATTTTTAGTCCGCATTCGACCTATAAAAGTTGTCGGTCGACCATCAAAAATCTAGCCGTTGAAAACTAGCCGTTGAGCCCAAGTTTGGGGCGAGGTCGATTGTCGGTCGACCTATGGATCGACCTACGTGTGTCGGTCGCCGATAGATCTCGTCGGTTGCAACCGACGGCTGTGCTACGGAAATGACCTGTATTTTTATATTCTCAGTAGGTCGACCGACAGCGTGAGGTCGACCGACAGAGTCTCAGCAGGTCGACGGCAGCGACGTTGTCCTGCTTTTGATTGTCGTCAAAGGGATTTTTGGTCCACTTGCTTGGGGACTTCTATAGGTTTTTGTCTAATACTTTAATGGCCATGTTTCTTGAGTCTAGGGCATGGGAATGAGTTCCTCCTAGGGTCTCTTACATGTGAATGCAGTGTGTGTGTAATGTGATATGCACATGTAATGAAATGTGTTCTAATGCACTTGAATCTTCTTGGAGAGTCTTTGTCTTGGCTTCCTTTAGAAGATGTTCCTCAATCTTCAAATTTCTTCTTTTCCTTAACTCTTCTGTTGTGAGCTCCGTTGATCAAGTCTTTCCTGGATGCTTGATGCTCCCAACGTCTGACTATGAAGTTTGCTTAAAGATTGGATTATTAGTATTAATCTTAATGTTTGTTATCATCAAAATTAGTTTATGGAGGAATGTGTTTTCCAACACTACCTAGCATGAAGCCAAGTCAAGTTAACCGAGATATAAGTCTCTTTCCAAACGGACTTCAATGACCTTCTCCTAAAGTTTCATATGTGACTCATTAGCTTTATGCTTTTATAGTTATTGAAGTTTTGGATATTGCCTTTATTTTTTATAAATCAGAACTACAATGCTTTTCCTCCATTCATTAGGCATCCTGTTAAACAACTTGATTGGCCAATAAACCCTACACTTCTAGGGTTTTTTACACTTCTATTGGAATTTCATCTGGGCCAATAATAAACAACATTGTTGCTAAGAAACAACAAGGACTGCAGGGTACATTGGAGTTGGAATGAGAAGAGTTAGAGGTGTGAACAGATTGCAAGGAGATGACAGATTGGATCACTGAGAGAACTTGGTCTGGGTAGCCATGGGAGTTATTCTCGCTTCTTTATGATGTGAATATTCTAGTTAACAATATTGGGTTTAATATTGCTTAAGAAAGAGATTGTAAGTTTCAGTAGCCCATCATTTTGCTGTGAAATCCAGAGTGGGTAAACTTAGGGGTAAGTTTGTTGACAATCTGAACATTGTGATTTTTAACTTTGCATTACAAAGAAGAAGAAGAAGAAGAAGAAGAAGAAAAGAAAAGAAAAGAAAAGAAAAAGAAAAAGAAAAATAAAGCTTTTCGAAAACATTGGGGATGCGAACTTTGAATGGGCTATGGGCTTAAGAATTAAAAATATTTAAATAGATTAGATGAGATGAGTTGTGGTTATAAATTATAATTCATACACAAAGATGAGATACCTAGTTGTTTGACCACCCACACCAACACTCACATCCACACCTAGGGATATAAACAGATCGGATTCTGCTCGGATAGTGCTATATCCGCATCCACATTCGATTAGCTTTCGGCTGGATTCGGATAGTGCTAAACGGATATGGATCGGGTATTTTATCCGTTTACATTTAAATATAGCTTTTCGGATAGCTATAGCCTATTCGTATCCACATCCGTTTAGCTTTCGGACGGATTCGGATTGTACTAAATAGATACAAACACGGATACGAAAATGGATTTCGACTATTCATATACATCCCTACCCACACCCACACCCCTTACCCCTTCCCCCCCTCCCTCCTACCCACAAAAAAGAAAAAAAAAACCTATTAATCCCTTTCAAGACTCTCTTACCCTTGCGAATCCCCATTGAGCTAAATGCGCAAGAGAACCTAACCCTTACATAACCTACCTCTTTATATAAATTCCTTACCCTCCACACGAAGGACAGATAAATGGATACCTATTGCAACCCCCAACTTTGGCAAGGGTTTGATTATACTATTACTCCTTTGGACATTCTAAATTTCCATATGGCAGCTTAATTGATGCAAAGAATTTGTGGACAAGTTGTCCATATTGGGATAACTTATGTGATAAGTTAAAGTTGTTACATCATTCCTCAATTGATTTTGACATCTAAAAATATAGAAGAAAAGAAATCTATTACATGATGGGCCATACGTTTGATAAAAATTCCGTTTGAGAGTAACTATACAATATGATATGGGAAAAACATCTCTATTTTGTGCTGTTTCCTACGTTTTCTCACAGGACATCGTGAGATGACGTCTCTACCCCTTGGGTAGATACCCAAACATGCTCACCCATTAGCCCAAATTCTTTTATAGAGACCATGCGATCAAGTAGAGATCTCTTATCCGATATGACATATAGACAATCTCTGGTGGAGATTAAAAGCACTCCTTGTTAAGTGCAGGAAATGAGAGCAAATTCTGGATGGTCTCATTAATTAATTTTCTTTGAAATTATTTTTTGATTTTTTTTCCTCGTGCACTAGGTATGCTCTTAATTTTCTTTGAAAATTTAATGGTCTATCTATAAAAAATTTTCGGTCAAAATGCCCCCAATATGAGGATCTCACGTTTTCCACAGGGTGAAATCATTTAAAATAAATTTTTTACAGATGTGGATGTGATACTCATCCCATCAGCCTGGGTAGAATCAAAAGTCTCACTAAGTAAGCCTTTCTTTTAGAGGACGGTTCACCCACCATTCTAGGGTTCACAATTCCCTCCTAGAGTTTTCGTATGTTCAAAAATCCTCTCTCAATACCCATTTCTGTCCTCTCCCATCCCTTGGTGAATAGGATCCCATTCACCATGGGTGGAGGGGTACTTGATCCTTTCTTTTATGTATGTATGTATGTCTGTATTTTTTTTTTGGAATTTTAATAAATTTCTTCCTCCAAACAAATACATATAAGGTCAATCATTGCCGTAGTCTTCTTTGTTAACTGGCTTTCAAATTAGACAAAGTCATTGGCAAGACTGAGTCCATGGCTTGACCTGATCTTCAGTTAAGAAACGTTTCCTTAGATCAATATTGGGTGTCTTGAACAATGTATGGATGCCTTTACAAAATGAAAATTTCTGTTGCTGTGCACCGCTGCTGTGCCATCGTGCGGCGCAGCAGCAGTCATGGCCCATGTGTGCACAGTAGGGCCCGCTGTGCACACATGGCCGCTGCTGCCCCCACATGATGGCACAGCAATGCTGCAGTGCACAACAGCGGATAAAGGTCCTACAAAAATATCCTTTTTGGCAAGTGAACATGTTGAAGAGGCATAAGATATTATTGGAAAAATGTTTCCTTAGCTATTGTAATGCATCACACTCAATGTCTCTATTATATTATTAGGCAAAATATTTCTTAGTTGGTGGCTCATATAAGGGTGTGGTTGGCACACCTAGTTCGATCATATCAAAGAAATATGAAGCAATTTCAATTGTTGAATATTTAGGGAATGTTGGCTTGATCATGTATCAAATTTTAGACTCAAATTCAATTATATATCTCTCATGTGTCGACATAATTTTTTATAGATGTTCGTAAACTCTCTCAATAGTCCATTCATCTTTTTGAAAATTCTAGATTATATATATATAAATTTTTTTTTTTATCACATCACCAACTGATTGGACTAAACCTTGACATATGAGTAGGGGATGAATTCGAATAGTTGAATCATCCTGCCACATTGCATAACTAGGTGCCGATAAGGGTATAGTTGGCACACCCAGTTCGTTCATATCGAAGAGAGATGAAGCAATTTCAATTATTGAATATTTAGGGAACGTTGGCTTGATCATGTATCAAATTTTAGACTCAAATTCAATTATATATATCTCTTAAGTGTCGGTATAATTTTTCATAGATGTTCGTAAACTCTTTCAATAGTCCGTTCATCTTCTTGGAAATTCTAGATTATTTATACATTTTTTATCACATCACAAATTCTGATTGGACTAAAACTTGACATATGAGTACGAGATGAAATCGAATAATTGAATCATCCTGCCATATTGCTTAACTAGGCGATGACTCTAAATTCCTTATCTAGAATGCAACTAGGAAACCTCGTCTCGTTATTGTATTTCAGCCTTTACACTATTGGTCTTATAGTCTTTGGCATAAATTTTTTTTCTCTAACATCCTATTAAGTCTGTAATGCAAGGTTCATTTTCTTTATGGGCTAACATAGTCTTTGTTTTGATTTATAAAATCAGATTAGTGAAGTGTTGACTACTGTTACAGTAAGTTTGTTAATTCCAATATTAGAAATTGATCACATATTATGTTATTGGGTTTATGAATTTTTTTCCTGTCAGGCTCTCTGATCCGTCCGATTGTCCGTTTCCTCTCATAGGGGGCAAAAATGACAGCTTAACCACATCCAGGCAGTGTGTTTAGGTAGGTGGTTAGGTCGTCATTTCCGCCCCCTATGAGAGGAACTGGACAACTATACCGGACAGGAAACCTAAGAAGATAATGATCCTGGGTTTTATTTAACATGTCTTAATTAGTTGAATATTATGCATATGTGTGTGGTTGATGCAAACCCGGATTACATGGCCGAGGTTTTTGAAGCCCAACACATCCATTCGAAAGTGCTAAGATGGTCTGAATGTATTAAAGCCCGAAAGGAGAAGCATGGAGCCAGCCAAGACCACTTGACTAACTCATCTTGTGCATGGATAACCAACGAGCTCATCTGCGCATGGATGAGGATGCCACATCAGCTATTGATTTTTGGAAATTTCTTGGGCCTTGATTTGGTATGATTTCTATTTCAATTTGATGGGGTTATTTCTATTTTAGAAATTGTTTGCTTTGATTTTACACCTTATTTAAGTGATATAGAAATCAAATAGAAAAGAAATTCTAAAATAACTAAGGAGTTTTTTCAATTTTGAAATTGAAACTGATTGCTTGTTCTTTCATGAGCACATGTTAATTTGATGGGTAAAGCAATAATTTCATGTTAAAAATAAATCACTACCATTCTTTTCCTGATGATTTAACCATCACATGCCACCAACACCACACCGCCGCCACCACCACTGCCACCACCTGTCCACCACCATCGCCATCACCACCACCACTATTCCCACCACTGCCACCACCACAACTGCCACCACCACCCCACCACCACTATCACCAGGCCACCACCACCACCACTGCCACCTCCTTGCCACCACCGCCACCACAACCACTTCCTTGCTGCCACCACTGCCATCACCTCCCCACCATGACTTCCTTGATACCATCGGCTCCACCTCCATGCCACGACCTCCTTGCCACCATTGCTACAACCATGCCACCGCCACCCCATCACCACCATCATCGCCACCTCCACCACATCCCTGCCACCAGCCCGCCACACCACCCCACTAAATGGATTTCCTATTCTTGAAATATTTCAGATTGATGTTGATACGCGTAAATATCATTTGTCAAAATGAATTGAACACGTGGCATGAAGGGTTCACACCCTACAAAGGATTTCCAAGGAATCAGGCTTCGAAGAAGATCTGTAGCAGATCCGCATCACCTAACCAAAGGCTCTCCATATGAAGCACTTTCCAAATAGGAAGCCACCTGATACGCCACGGCCTCCTCACCAGGCGCGGCCTCACTCAGGCGCGGCCACCACTTGGCGCCTCACTCACCTAGGCGCCCACCACACATCCAGCGCAGCCTCACCCAGCGCGGCCCGCACCCGTGCACAACATCGTGGGCACGTGAGGTGGGGCCACCCATCTACGATCGATCGTATCACTAAGACTCATGTCACTACCAGGACTCTAGACCGCCGCTTAGAGGTCACGTCATCCAGACGGATTCAAGCACCAAGGACGTTATCACCACACGCGGGTATCTATCCACCAAGGATCCCGATGCCACCAGGACACTCCCTCCCACGGGAGATGACCAATCAGGATAGAGCCCCGTTACCCGGGCCTCTATCCACTCAACGGCACAATCGTCAATCAAACGGGACTCTCCACACCTCCATATGCTACTATAAAAGACAAAGGTACACAACCCCATAAAGGACATCTAATCTCATATTGAATAATCACTATTCATCTATTTGCGCCAGGAGATCTAACTTTGGCATCGGAGAGCCCTAGGGACCACACGGTTCTCTCTGTTGGCCCCTTTGGTCCACTTTGCGGTGTGGCACTCGCGGACCACTCGGCGATTTCTTGACGCAACACCACCATTCCTCTCTTGTGCTCTCTGTTTCATCTTTGCAGCCACTCATTAAGAATCCATAAAGATTGAGTCTAGATATTATAATATAACCATACATTAGGTTTTCAATTTATCACATTTTTTTTGGGACTTGAGAATATAGACCAAGTGAGAGAATGTTGACTGATGTGACCCAAATTACCACATCAACCTGTCCACTTGCCTTCGATGTCGTGATTAAGTGCTCATATGTGACTGGTAGTTAATTAAGGAGTTATAGCCACCCTTTCCTACCTTGATTGGATGTGGTTGGGTTGTGGTTATAGTAGTGGCGAAAGGATCCTAGCTCGGATGATAAGGGGTAGCAAAATCCATCTATTGCTGCATGTCTGAGAGAATATGCAGAAGCCACACAACCCTATCACATAAGGATCCCAGTTAGTTCTGGACCTAGTGATCTTTTAATGTTTGCAGGCTAAGGCAAGGATGCTCTCCCAAAATGTAGATAAGTCCGCAACGTCCTTTACATTTCAGTATTTACTATACATTACAAATAGGGTAAATTATACGTCAGTCTCTGATTTTCAAACGAAACTCAGATCACCCTCTGGTTTTTGAAAAAACTTAAATCACCCCCTGGTGTAGACCCCAATATGACAAATTAGTCCCTATCGTTAGTTTTATGCTGTTAAGTGATGATGTCAGCTAGTTAAATAAATTTAAATCTCTAAACTACCCTTGACCAATGTTGAAGATGAAGCAAGGGTAGTATTGTAAATTTAATTATAATGTTTTAGTACAAGGGTAAAATAGTCTTTTCACACCAATAACTAACAACAGAGTAACACCGTTACTGTATAAGGGGTGATTTGAGTTTTTTTAAAAACCAGAAGGTAATCTGAGTTTCACTTAAAAACCAAGAGGTGACGTGTACTTTATCTTTAAAAATTAATACTCAACAGAGCCCATCAGCCTAAGAGAGAAAAGATCCCTTCCCATCAAGAGACTCCATCAAAATAGAAAGAAAAGACTTTTTATCCTCTCAAGTGTTCCATCCCACGGTGGCCAAAGATGAATTGATGAATTTTAAAGATGAATCGATACACTGTCCATTGTCAGATACACTTTAAGGTGCACCGAGTAGTACACCGCATTTGAGAGGATAAAGATCCAAAAGCAAAACCAGCTTTCACATTAGACATATCCACAAAACATAAATCATACGAAAAATAAACAAATATCGAAATGCCGAGACTCAATCAGCTATAAACATTGGAGTAAAGATGCATCAAAATGTGTAGCTGCTTTTCATTGAACTCGAAATGAACTTCTTTAATAACTGAAAATTGTGAGCATTGTTAGTCAAAATTGGCTAATGTAATCAATAAGGACTATTGTTAGGAAATATTAATTTCTAAGTGGTATTTGGAGGCCACAGGTGTGCTGATGCAATTTAGGTGGTGGAGGTCAAATTAGAGATAATAAAAGAAACCAATGTGTGTCAATGAAGACAAAAGATGTTCACCCATCTTACTTGCCATGTTCAACTCTCATTTGGGGGATAAGGATAGAGATTTTATGTCATTTAGCCTAGGTGGATAGGGTAAGAGTAAGGGGTTTATTTAAATCATGGGAAAAAGATCTCTACTTGGTGGTATGCGTTCTCATTGGACGCCGTGAGATGACGTCTTTGCCCCCTTGGTAGATATTCATGCGTGCTCACCCATTGGCCCAAACACTTGTGTAGAGACCATGTGACCAAGTAGATCAGATCTCTAGTCCAATTTTAAATATAAAATTTATACATATCTATAGAGTGAGTTAAGTATGAGATAATATTTGAAAAGGACATAATGATATATCACTTGTAGTGCGATACAGCGTGTAGTGCACATCCGACGGTCTACAGCGCATGGGCACACAGCCCAACACCCCACTTATATATTGGGCTGCGTATCCGTACGTTGCAGATTATCAGATGGTGCGCTAGACGCTGTGTCGCGCTACAGAGGACCCGAATCCCTTAACTAAGTACCCAAAGCCATGTGATCATGATTTAATGATAAATGGGAAACCTAGTTATTATATCCATTAGATGAGGTGCATGGGAGGGTATGTATATAGATTAGGTATTTATAATATCTATCTATTATTTAAATACAAATGTAAGAAATCTGGATTGAGTAATTGCCAATTAGTTTTGAATATTATGAAGGGCCGTTGACCTGTTGGGATCACCAAAACGTCCAAACCAAGAGAAGATTTCAACTTGTCTGTCGGCCGGAGAAGTGGCAGCGGCGACGCTTGCTCGGAAGTCCACACTTCCCATCTACCATCTCCACCGTGTAAAAAGTTAAATCTTTTAGGATAAATTACATGTTACCCCTCGGTTTTCAATCGAAACTCATATCATCCCTTGGTTTTTGAAAAAAACTTAAATCATCCCTTCTACAGTAATGGTGTTAGTCTGCTGTTAGTTATTGGTGTGAAATGACTATTTTACCAATGTACTAATAAATATTAAAACTAAATTTACAATACTATCCTTCTTTCATCTTCAACATTGGTTAAGGGTAGTTTAAGAATTTAAATTTATTTAACTGACTGACATCATCACTTAACAACATAAAACTAACGATAGAGACTAATTTATCATATTGGAGTTTAAACCAGGAGATGATCTGAGTTTCGTTTGACAACCAGGGAGTGACGGGTAATTTACCCAATCTTTTATATCTAACAAAACCCATAAATAATGACAAAGACCATCACGCCATACCAATCTCACACTCTCACAATCACAATGTGTGGGTAGCTATTTTTATTTTTTTCAAGAGACATGGCTGCTTTGATTAGATTAAATTGACATCTTCAAGTTTCAACGCATTGAGGAGATAACCTTTAAGAGAGAATGATATAATGTGAATTATAAATACCAAAATTCAACTAGAGTCTGCATCGATAGTGCTAGGGATGTTTAATTTGGATTTGTAGTTCCTAACTTTTACTTTTCGTTTGTTTTTTAATTGGGTTCTTTAGGTGTCACTATGCGTAGTGAAGTATAACTCTTCACTATTTGTCATTGACGTAGTAAGAATTATGGAGGTTAGATCTCGTTCTAGTATTCATGACTCTCGAATACTTATGGTAACGAAAACCCTAGTTCCAACGAGGAAGAAGAACAAAATAAAACAATTAAGCTATTTTTATTTCGTTCAAAGTGACCCTTATATAAGGAGGTCAATTACAAAGAAAAAAAAACATAAATAAAACAAAAAACAGAATAATATAGAAAATAAATTGGAAACTAATAACCTAAAATCACACACAACACTTCGGAGGCTGCGTATACCCCTTAAACATGCGAATTTGGCTCTAAAACGTTGGTCCAATGAATGAATTTATTTCCTGTTTGTAAAGCATTGGTTGCCATTTCCGAAAAGATATCATGGCTCCAATAACTCCATCCTAAGGAAAAGTTATGGCCATCGGAAGTTGAACTAAAAACTTAGTATCTTTGAGACGATTGTGTGGACTTTTGTCAATCCGACCGATCCAAGAATTCTCTTCGAAAATCTTTTCTACATCAATCACTTGGCAATATGTAAGTCCATGAGATTGAAGACCTCACATATATCTCAATGGCCAAATTTTAGTCCAATGTAAGCAAGGAAAGATTCTCAAACTCTGATTCAAAGTTTTAGTAAAATTACTGAAGTACTATTAAATGGAGATTAATATAAAATACAATTGACATCTTTTGTAATTTTATCTACTTTCTACTCAATTTCAGCTTAAATTGTACCAATGAGATGTTTGCTTGGTCCTCTAGCACATGGACTACCCCATATATTACCATGGGATAAATAGTGAAGTGTTATAATTTTTTTTTTTCAGTAAGAGAAGCATTATACTTCACTAGGCATAATGATGAGAAATATAATTTTATATTGGTTGGGAGGCCTTTCTTTCCTTTCTTTCCTTTTTTCTTCTCCTCTTTTTTTTTTTTTTTTTTTTTTTTTTTTTTTTTTTTTTTTGGGTGAACTAAAGAGGGAAGGTCTTTGTATCAAGTGGTACTAAGTGAGATAACAAGAAAAAAAATCAATCGGAAATGGGAGAAAGAATGCCACCTGGTCACGTAGAGCATGCTGCTTCTACGCCTAGACACAGAGGTATACGTAATGATCGCCACACCCCCTGAAATATGGAAATAACAATAGATGCAACAGTCATTTTGTGTGCCCCTGTGTTTGGATGCAGGGGCGGCGTGCGCTGCACGACCAGATGGTATTCTCTTTCCCGATATATGGTTTTCAAGTTTAACATCATCCCAGTTAATATACATATGGGAAAAAGATCTGTATCCAGGAGTGTGGCCTATGCCAGCACTCCCATAATTCTATCTCTCTCCTTCCCATTTGAAAGACACCTTGCCCCTTATTTTAAGGAGGAGAGAGATAGATAAATGGGCGTACTAGCGTAGACCACACTCCCGTACAGAAAACTGGTTCCCTATTCATATTTACAAATCGACCCGGTTAATTGAAGTCAGCTATTAATCTGTGGAGTTTGTGAGCGTTACATATGAATTTACAGAATCTTACAATTGGGAGGCTCTGAGAACAGTATTAAAGAAGAAAATAGTGAAATTTTCTTTATTTATTAACAGTAGTTTTTAGTTTATATATTATATATATTATATTTTGGGTTATATTTTTACAACTCTTCTACGTTAACAGAGAGATGATATTTAAATAGATTTTAATCATAGAGTAGACTCAGTACAGCCTATAGAGAGAGAGAGAAGTCTTCTTGTTTATTTTTTTGATGAAAAAGAGAAGTCTTCTTGTTGATATTTTCAAAGATATGATCCCAAAGCTCTTTTCTTAATTATTATGGGATTTCGTACCTGGCTCGTATTCCCTCAATATGATGGGGGTGATATTAGAATCTATTTCTTGAATAGATTAAGTTTTTTATTTTATTTTATTATACTATCAATAACTCATGATAACCTACATGCATTCTCATTGGTCTCCATGCTGATTTAGGCACCACATAATCAAACGAAAATGGTCTCTTGCCTTTTTCATTTTTAGGGTGTGCAATAAACCTCCATCTTTACAAGTATGAGTGTTCAAGAAAATGGTAATTGTGGTTTTACACAGTTCAATGTAGAGAGGCTTTTCTCCATAGGACTCCTAATTCTGTCATGTTGTGGTAGGATGATGTGGCAATTACAAACCGTCGATAGACATGACATAGTGAGGATAGGCTGTATATCAAATTGTAGATTTAAATTCAATCATATATATACTTCCCAATATATTGACATGAATCCTCATGTATGTTTATGCATATATACCATATATTCTCTTATTTTTTGAAATTTCGAAAACCTCATTTAGCCATTTGGTATATTAGAGATAGTGAATTTTCAAAACAAATGAACATGAAGGACCCGTTTGTTTGCCGGATAAAAGTGGGATAGGCAAAAATGGGTGGGAAAAATATACTATTTCTCCACAAAATACCAAGGATGTGTGTGTTTGGATACATGGGGTGAAAAACTTCCACACAAGTTCATTAAATGCATTTATTTTTGTCTGGTGAGGTGACACCCCTTTTTTTCTCACTCTATTCATTTTCAAAGTCCTACCACACTATTCATAGAAAAGTTATTTTGAGTGTATCCCTCTCCTCTTCATATATCCTTTCTTTTCCATGGAATCCCACCCATGTCCATTTCCTCTCTGTTCCACTAAATCTCATCCCACTACAAATGCATATTCCATTATTTCATTTTCTTTCATTTCTTTGTCAACCCAGCCCACATGTGAGACCTACCCTCACAAATTTTTCATCCCTTTTTATCTTGCAAACAAACAGACCCCTAGAAAATGCAATTTCCACATATGTGAGGGAACCTTTATCTCTTGCAACATAACCCTAATTAAATGCCAGAAAAACGCGTTATACAAGCTGGCCACCGACTATTATTTCATGGTTTTGAGTCTTTTGACGGCTAAGTAATGTTGTAATCATGATTAGTTTTCATTTTACATTACTACACGTAATGTATTTCTTTGAAATAATAATTTTCATTAAATTGTTATTTAACTTTTATTTATTTATTATTTTGTATTATTGTTAGGTATAGATAATTAGGTATAAAGGAACTATGATGACTCTTTAAATGTGAGGTTAATTTCTATGCTTAACAGGTGAGGCTTTGTCTGTTTTTAATGAGCTCATGCTCTCATGCATTATTTTTTTTTAAAAAAACCCTAGAGTTATTAAATGCAGTTATTTAAAATAGCCATTTAAAGTCAAGACCTAGATGCGTCATTGTGTGTCTAACAATACGTCTTTGATTGGAGGAAATTGACTTTTGTGCCTCAAAAGCCGCATTAATATTAGAGGCACACGAGGGAGAAAGAGAGATAGAGAGAAAGAGAGAGAGAGAGTCTGCAACTACTCTTCAATGGGGAGAGAACAAAGAGCAGTGAAAATTGATCTATCTCTGAATCTAGATATTCAAGAAGATGAAGAAGACAGTGGAGGAGAAGAGAAAGCATCAATAGTTTCTCATGAACGTAAATTACGTGAGAATGATCATCCAATGAAGATAACAAAAGAAGAGGAAGAAGAAGATGCATCAGATGACAACTCATTGCAAGAAAATTTGCACCAAGAGGTGCAGAAACAAAACCTATATTAACAATACCACAATCTCTCTCTCTCTCTTGATTAATCTCAAAGACTAATTGTCCTTTTGTAACAGTTATGTTCTCTTCAGATGGAGATGAACCGCATGAAAGAAGAAAACAAAGTATTGAGGAAGGTAGTTGAGCAAACAATGAAGGATTACTATGAGCTCCAAATGAAATTCTCAGTTTTCCAACAAAATGATCCAAAAAAGGTAAATCTACTTCTTACCCAGTTTAAATTATATATTTATTTTATTGGAAATCTCTGTTTGGTGTAGAATCCACAGAACAGAAAGGAAGCATTTGAAATTATTGAAGTAAAAAAACAAACACCTCCATTACCATCTGAAGTTGATGATGCTGGAGAAGTTGGGGAATTGGGATTGTCATTGAGACTACAAACCCATGTGCAGAAACATGGAAGAGAAGAATCTAAAGAAGAGATAACAAATCTGGTTCCTTTACAGAATAAGTTCCAGAAGAGGGAAATGGCAGGGATTACAAATCATCCTACAGCACCACCCAATAGAAAAGCAAGAGTTTCAGTAAGAGCAAGATGTCAAGCACCCACTGTGAGTTAAAACTACACTTGTCTCAATTAAAAACTTCACTAACCTATCTATTGAGCATCAATGAAATAGAGTTTTTATTATAAAATCTTTGGAATTGATGTAGATGAATGATGGCTGCCAATGGAGGAAATATGGGCAGAAAATCGCGAAAGGAAATCCTTGCCCTCGAGCTTATTATCGATGCACAGTAGCTCCTGGATGCCCAGTGAGAAAACAGGTAATTATAACAATTCCAACTTTTCAATGAATTCGTCAAAATCTGACAGTCAAATCTCCCGGAATCACTTTCTGAAGTCTATCAAAAAGCAATCACATTTCGGGCTTTCCTGTTTCGAACATAGATCTGACTATGTTTCCAGCCAAATTTATGGATTATTTGTACATTATTTCGAAGTACATTCAAAATTCTTTCCAATAATATATGAGTCGTCAATGAATTCGATCTTATTGAATGTGGTAATTAGGTGCAAAGATGCCTAGAAGACATGTCAATACTGATAACAACATATGAAGGAACTCACAACCATCCACTACCAGTGGGTGCAACTGCAATGGCTTCAACAACATCAGTGGAAGCCAATTACAACATGATCAGCAACACCCAAGCAACCAATCCATTCCATAACCTTCATTCAATAAACCCTTCTCCCCATTCAGCTTTCAATAGCATCATCAATTGTAGTAATGACCCATCTAAAGGGATTGTTCTTGATCTCATCAATGGCATTACTTGTGGTCCACAACAACAATTCAACATCCCTAGCTCCTCACAAGTGATTTATCCTTGGGCAACTAGTAGCTCAAGCTACCACAATGTTGCTAGTGACACATTTGTTTCCTCTCAAGGAGTAGATGAGAGGGGTTGGAAGGTTGAAGAAGATAAGGCATTAGCCGAGAATGTGACCGCAATCGCTTCAGATCCTAAGTTTAGGGTTGCTGTTGCAGCTGCCATTACATCCATCATCAGCAAAGAAAGCCCAGTAGTTCAGTCTAAAGGACCTTCCTTGGTTATCTCAGATGGGGAGATGGCTAGTTCTAGTAGCAATAGATGGATTCTGGAGTCTTTTCCTCCTTGTGGTAAACCAGTTCAAAATTTACTGTGAAGATGGATACAGTTTCTATACATAGATAGAGGAAGATACTTACAATATTTAATTTGCATATAGAAGTCTTAATTCATTTACTTGGGTTACTTTGTTTCTGATTTGGGTTTACATTTTTACTTTGTTTTGAAGGTTGTAAATGTAACTTGGCAGTCAGGTTCTGCTTTGTATTGTATATAGAGAGTATTAGTTTTATTCAGGAACTAATGTCATACATAAGGTGTACGCATGGTAGCAAGCTTATAAAAGACAAAATAAATCCAAGAAAAAGAATAGGGAAAAGTTTGTCAAAGCCGCTCCCTGGAAAAATATCTCTCAAATGCTTTATTTTTACCACGTGGAGGAGTGATATGTCAATCATAAGAGTTGAATATCTAGAAAGTAGTCTGAATTGACCATGTGTGAAAATGCAGAACCTAATTCAATGAGGGAAGTGGTTATTTGTCCGGGGTAGGGGCGAAAGTTTGGCCCTGATAGCCTTGGGCTGCCATGAGCCCGAAGAGGGTCTGAGTTTAGATATTCTGACCTTGATGGTGGGTCAGGGTTGAAAATTTCTGGCCTTAAATCAGGGCTGGGCCGATACAGGGTTGAGGCCTTGGGCTGAGCTTGACATGACCTAACTTGACCCTGTCTTCATCTTCCCGTTCTCTCTTCTTTCTTTCATTCTTTCTTCTTCTTCCTAGCCTGGCCAGACCATGCATCTCCCTCCCCCCCATGGTCAGGGCCAATCAGGATCAGCCCGACCAGACCCTGAGGGCAGGTTTGGGTTGGATTTTTCTAGTCCTGAGTTAGGGCTGGGCAGGGACTGGGCCCAACTAAGGGGACTCAAGGTTGGGCTGGGATTTTAAAAGGTCCGATCAAACTCGACCCTATTGTAACCCTAGTCCGGGGATTCAACTCCTCTTCGGCACATCCTAGAGCTGGAGATTGTCTAGCGCGGCAGTAGGTGTCGACACATGGCCTGGGTGCCATTTGGACGGCGCGGATAGATGAAGCACAACTGGGCGTGTTGCACATGCGACAGAGAGAAGGATTGAAATCCTCATTTCTAGCTTGATCCGCGCCGTCCGAATGTTACTCAGGTCATGTGTCGACACCAGCTGCCTTGTTGGACGATCTCCAACTCGAGGGTGTGTTGGAGAGGAGCCCAATCCCTGTCTAGGAGGGCCACCTACGCCAGTGCTCCTTGTGTCTATCTCTCTCCTCAAAACAAAGAGTATAAGTGTCTTTCACAAGAAACAAAAAGAGATAGAGAAACATGGAAGCGTTGGCATTGGCCGCACTCATCAAAAAAAAAAATACCGTCGTGTGTATTGACATGCATCCCCGTGAATGTTTGGTAAAAGGTGACGTCCTACACTGATAAGGTGTATGTGAGACAAACTAGTAATTTGAGCCTCAGGATACAATTCATCTTCATTAGGATTTTCTGAGATCTGAAAGTTTATTTTTGATCTATCTTTAACCTTCGCAAGGGTCAGCATATACATAGTACGTAGGATTCATGTATCTGCAGCTATATATTCATCTGCTCTTAGAAGCAAAAAAGAACCAAATGTAAACCATATTCTATTTTTAAGTTTTTAATTAGCAAGGGGGCAAGGGGGCATGTTTGACCCAACGAACCCGAGCCCACCCAAAACCTATCCGAAAATATTTGGGCCTGGTTGGGCTTTTCATCTGCAGCTATAAAGCTATGCGAGGTTATCTACACTAGCTATGAAATGAATAGGCTATCATATTATATATAAAATCATGTTAATTGTAAAATTAAACATGTCAAAAACGCATGAAATACCTCATTGGGAGTCCATAGCAAAAAGATTTCATTTGGATAGCTCTTGTTGGCCAGATAGATTCCACTAGGGATTGGCCATGATGTTGAATATCTCAGGGTCTTGAACACTTGTCTATAGCAAGCAGAGTCTAATGGCACTGATAGTGCGTCAATCAGACTCCCATAGAAAAAAGATTTTGTTTTGAGGGCCGAGATTGACCAACGGAATCCATAAGGGATTTATATGAAAAGAAATTCACTTTTGACGAAATTCTGGTGTAAAAAGAGAAAATTTTGAAAATATTTACAGAAATTTCGTCATTACAACAGCATGAAAAAACGTTTTGCAAAAAGACAGAAAAGAGAGTATGTATACTTCGAACATAATTAATTAATCTTTTTTTCTTTTTATGAAAATTAAAATTAATTAATCAACTGCTAATTAGTCTAATTAAGTTGAAATAATAAAACTAAATAATTATATAATTTTAAATAAACTAATTAAATGATTAAAAGGGGAGGAGGGAGAAAATCAACTGTTTTGGTCAAAGAAGCCTCACAGACTCATTTGTTCAGAGAGTTCAGACAGTCTCGTTGAATTCACAATAAAATTTTGAGCTCGAGGGGCGATTTGGGCATTTTTCTATTTTTTGGACTTTTTGAGTATTTCTGGATTTTTGAAAACTATTTATTGTTTTCGTAATTTTTGGAATTTCTATGGATTTTCTAGGACTTTCAGATTGGTTTTTTCCTTTTCTGAACTATTTTCAAACGAACTTGGGGCTTCTATTTATAGTAAAAATTTGGCACCGCCAGATCCATGAAGTCGGTTGATTAGGACAAAGTAGTAATCCTTTTTGTTGATCCTAAATTCCTAACCCTCTTTCTTTTTTAATAACAGGTTGCAAAGACTTGTGTTTTTGATAAACAGTCGCTCGTGCCTAGTTACTATGACTCCACGCGGGGTTTATAGATTGTACTTTATTGGTTCCTCCATTAGGAGGAGACACCTATATTTCAAAACCATATAAGGAGGGATGTAATCGGATCGGATTTGGCTCGAATAGTGCTATATCTGCATTCACATCTGATTAGCTTTCAGGTGGATTCGAATAGTGCTAAATGGATATGAACACGGATATGGATCGGATATTTTATCCGTTTACATGTAAATATAGCTTTTCAGATAGTTATAGCCTATCCGTATCCGTATCCGTTTAGCTTTCGGACGGATTCGGATAATGCTAAACGGATACGGACACAAATACGAAAATAGATTTTGGCTATTCATTTACATCCCTATATACAAGCTTGTAACATCAAATGTGTTGTATCCAAAACAAGCCACCCCTAAAAGAAATGAAGGAATTCCAAAGATCTTGGACAAATCTAAAGAGGGTTTTCCTATATACTCCATTATGTGTGCTCGGGATAGAAGTTTTGTATAAATGTATCATAGTGTTATTAAGTATTTTGTATCAGTTGACAAGGTTGAAAAATTTTATCTAATTACTTTTATTGATTATAGTTTTATAGATTAAAGATACTTTCCATAATTAAAACATAAAAATAAAAAAATATACAATACAGACATTTTAAAACTTTATAGAATGAAAAAGAAAATAAATTTTTTTAAGTAAAAAAATGAAGTGAAATGGAATTGTGACCGGTTACCTTTAACGTTATTCATAGCCATTTGAATTGTTACTTGATTCCAACGGTTTTGAGCGGCGACGCCGAGTGGCAGACCTTGGTTGGCCAAATTGCTCGGAAAATCACTTTTGCGACCGAAAACTTCGGATGGCGATAATTTTTGATCTGGTGGTCCGATTTTGGCGAACAACATTTCGTTGGGATCACCTTTTCAAGTACTATCCAATGATATGGAGAGAAAAACTGTACTCAAAGTGGGGATCCGTAAAATGGTAAATTATATAAAGGGAAATAGTTTTCTGTAAGGGAGTGTGGCCTACGCCAGCACTCACATGTGTCTATCTCTCTCCTCCTTAAAATAAAGGGCAGATGTGTCTTTTCACATTGGAAGGAGAGAGATAGACTCATGAGAATGCTGGTGTAGGCCACACTCCCGGACAGAGAATTTTTTCCCTTATATAAAATAATGCCCAAACAACGTTGTATTCGCACAAATTTGTATATTCGAGCTTAAAATAACATAACAAAACTCATCCTAGAAGTTTTGATCAATTTTGAAAAATTTATGTCACCCGATTCATTTCAATGGTGAAACGGTAATTTTTGCCGCTCAAACTTTGAGAGTAGTGTTAGACTCAATTCATCATCGTCTCAAGAATCCTCTAGGATGACAATATTCAATTTTTATAGGTGGTTGAGGATTTTTATATGCCATGTGTAGACCCACATTGGGCTTATACATGTCCACAAGTGCTAGTATAGGTTATTTCATTGTGTTGTGGCTCTCCAAAATTGGTTGAATTTGAATATTTTATTCCGACGGTCATAACTTTTAATCTACAAGTCCGATTTTGACGTGCAATATATCATTAGAAAGCTTGTTTTGAGCAATATCAAGTGATGTAAGAATTGGACATAGCTTTCAATGTAAACTTTGTTGAAAAAGTCCAATAAGAGATAAGCTTGTTTGGCATTGTGTGTGTGTGTGTGTGGGGGGGGGGGGGGAACGGTGGCTGATTTGCACCATTCTCGCACCATTGTTTAATGGTCGGTATTTCATTTGTAATGCAGCCTGTCCCTCCTTCTATCGTTAGAGAGTTAGAGGTGGATGCTCTCGGAAGACTTCGATATCGAATCTCCTTTTAATCTTTTGCTTGGTGGGTTGTTTCTTCAGCTAATGGCTTTGCCGTAGGTGGGAGTCTCTTTTGTAATATAGGTACAAGGGTAGAACTGTCAGAAGGGTATTTTGGTCTTGTACTCTATTCTAGAATGTTCCTCTAATCTATTATACATAAAGCTTGCTTGTGTCACATTGACACAAGTCATTCTCCCATATTTTCCAGATTTCATCATGGTATCCAGAGCAAGGGAAAATCGACCTAGGATTTTTGGTCATGCGCAAGACTAAGCAAATAACCGCCTCTCACCCACCACTACCGTAGCAGTAGCACCACCACTTTCGCCTCCCACTTCCACTAACCCTTCCGCCTTCCTCCTCTCTTCTCTCGAGAACCCCACCGTACCCCCTTTTTTCCTTCCATTTTTTCCCCTCCCACTTTTTTCTGCCTCTCCATCCTAAGCTGCAGGGGTCCCCTTCCCTGTCTATCTCTTTCGGTTTCACTTGGTGGTGAGTGTATCCCACCAAGGGTTATTTGCCTTCTTCACCTATGCCTTAAATCTCCTTTTATTTTGGAGATTTTTGTATGCCGCTTTGTAAAGTGAAGATTTGTAATATTTTTTTCTCTTCCCTGTGGCTATGTCTAACGATGAAAATTCTGCCATCTCTTCTGGGCAAGGGGGAACCTGTGTGCATTGTGAGAAGGATTTCCCTAGTTTCTAGACTAACTCTGTCAAACTGGATGACAATAATTACCACATGTGGTCGAGGTCTGTGTCACTTGCCGTTGGTTCCCGTGGTTTGGAAGGCCATTTGATGGGTACCACTGTTCGTCCCACTGCTACAGAGAAGGCCCAGGATAAATGGGAGCTCGATGAGTGCCTGGTATTGTCGTTTCTCCTCAGTTCCATTGATCTTGTGATTTCTCAGAGTTATCTATTATTGGAGACTGCTGCTAATGTCTGGTGTGTTGCCAAAGAAACCTACTCTAAGGTTGGTAATGATGCCCAGTGCTATGAACTCCGTCGAAAGATACATAAAATGGAACAAAAGGATCTTACTCTTAGCTAGTACTACAATGCTATGAGAGGTATCTGGCAAATTTTGGATTTCTATGGGAAGTTTAATGCTACATGTCAGGCTGACACTATTGCCTATCGCCAACGGGAAGAAAAGCTTCGGGTGTATGATTTTTTGGCCGGACTGAACATGGAGTATGATCCAATTCGTGCCCATGTCTTGAACAAGGATCCCTTCCCAACTCTTGCCCAGGCGTATGCTATTATTGCTTCTGAAGAAAGCCGACGTGAGGCTATAGTACACCCTCCTCTAGTAGAGCGTGCTGCCCTTTATACGGCTCCCTCTAAAGGGGCTTTGAATTCCTCTGTGGCTTCTCCTATTGTTTAGATTCGTGGTTCTGCTGCCCTATCTAGGCTTCATCCTATTAAGTGTGACTACTGTGGGAAAGAGCGTCACACCAATGATCATTGTTAGAAGCTTCATGGCCGTCCACCTGAGTCCCGTGGGCGTGGTTTGCCCAAATATGGAGGAAGTGTTGCTCATTAGTCTATCTTTAAGGATGATTCTTCCAGTTCCACCAGTACATCCCTCTCTATCGATGAGATGAGCCACTTGCGGAGTTTGATGTCAAGGCTGGAATCTACTACTTTAACACCTTCAGCCCATGCTAGTGTTGCCTCTGCTACTACTGCTCCTTCCTCTGTCGGTCCTTCTACAGGTATTTTGTTTTGTGGTCAGAGCTCCTCTGTCAAATCCACTTCTCGGATTATTGACTCTGGTGCTACCGATCATATGACAAGTTCTCCAAAGCATTTTTCCCAGTATTATCCATTAGCTGGTAATAATAAAGTTCAAGTTGCTAATGGATCCCTCTCTCCTATATCTGACAAGGGAGTTATAAATTGTTCACCTTCCCTTTCTTTATCTTTGGTTCTTCATGTCCCACATTTTTTTACTAACCTGTTATCCATTAGTAGAATTATCCGTCATCTCAACTGTAAAGTGACTTTCTTTCCTTCTCACTGTGTCTTTCAAGACTTGAAAATAGGCAGTACGATTACCTGTGGTAAGATGGAAGGTGGCATGTACTTGTTAGAGTAGCCCCCTACTGCATTATCTAACGTGGCTTCCTCCCAGGATCTGGATCTAAAGCACTTGCTGATTTACATACGTGGCATCGTCGATTAGGACACCCACCGCTAAGAACTCTTACTAGCTTATTTCCTAGATTTTCTAAAGATTATAGTTTGAACAATTTTCATTGTGATGCTTGCATTTTTCAAAGCAAACTAGATCTACCTACCCAGTATCTGAAAATAGAAGTTTAATTCCTTTTAGTTTAATTTATTTTGATGTGTGGGCCCCTACCGTGTGGTTTCTTCTTTTGGTTTTCGATGGTTTGTGACTTTTATTGATTGTTTTAGTCGTACTACTTGGGTTTATTTAATGCACCAGAAGAGTGATGTTTTTTCTATTTTTCAGCATTTTCATAACATGGTTTCAACACATTTTGATGCTAAAATTAGAATTTTAAGGTCTGATAATGGCACTGAATATTTGGTTAGGGCATTTCAGTCTTATTTTTTTGCCCATGGGATTGGTCACCAGACTTCCTGTGTTGATACTCCACCTCAAAATGGAGTGGCAGAGAGGAAGAAACGACATCTCCTTGAAGTTGCTCGGTCTTTGATGTTTGCTATGAATGTCCTTGTTCGGTTTTGGAGGGGGGGATGCTGCCAACCACGACAACCTTTCTTATTAATAGGATGCCATCTTGTGTCTTTGATAATAAGAGCCCCATTGAAACTTTTCTAGGTATAGTGTCACTTTCCCTGTTACCCCTAAGGGTTTTGGCTGTGTTGCTTTTGTTTGGAGTCATCATGTGCATGAAAAATTAGAACCCAGGGGTCTTAGGTGTATTTTTTGGGATACTCAGCTACCCAAAAAGGCTATAAATGTTACCATCCTTT
Source organism: Telopea speciosissima (assembly GCF_018873765.1). Lineage (NCBI taxonomy): Eukaryota > Viridiplantae > Streptophyta > Magnoliopsida > Proteales > Proteaceae > Telopea > Telopea speciosissima. The sequence goes on from NC_057920.1 coordinate 56,300,302, forward strand.
TTCTCAGAGAATTTTTGTTTCCACGGATGTTATTTTTCAAGAAAATGTTTTCTTTTACCTTGTCCCTCTTCAAGGGGAGTCTGTTCACCAGGAAGAGGTCCTTCAAATTCCCATAGATCTGCCTTGGGAAGAAGAGGATGTTCTTGAGGATGGGGTTACTAGTCAGGAACAGCAAGGTGTGATTCTTGTTCAGGGGGAGACTCCTGTGTCCCCTACTGTGCCCACTGAACCCATTATTCAGCAAAGTAATCAGCCGGGTGATGGAAAAAAGGTTCAGGGAGATAAGTCACTACTGACGTATGGCAGGAAGGAAAATCTTAACCAGAATAGGCCTACTATCATCTTTGCACTAAAATTGACTGCAGATTTCCAAGTTCTACCATCTCTGAGCCCTCTGGTAAGCTTCCATTTGTTCCTTCTTCTGATTATGACCCTACTCTTGACCTTCCTATTGCTACTAGGAAAGGTAAACGTAGTTGTACTCGGCACCCAATTTCAAATTTTGTTTCTTATGACTATTATCTCCCACTTTTTAGACCTTCCTTGCTTCCTTGTCTTTTGTGTCTCTTCCTAATTCTTGGCAGGAGGCAGTGGCACACTTGGATTGGAAAGAAGCTATGAAGGAAGAGATGAGAGCCCTTGATAAAAATAACATGCGGGATTTGGTTCAACTTCCACCGGGAAAGAGAGTTGTAGGGTGTAAATGGGAGTTTGCAGTGAAACATAAGGCTGATGGGAGCATTGAACGATATAAAGCCAAGCTGGTTTCTAGAGGCTTCACCCAGACGTATGGAATTGGCTATCAGGAGACGTTTTCTCCAGTGGCCAAGATGAACACTGTGAGGGTTCTCTTGTCTTATGCAGTAAATCAAGGATGGAACTTATTTCAACTTGATGTAAAAAATGCATTCTTGCATGGTGAGTTGACTGAGGAGGTCTACATGGATATTCCACCAGGATTTGATTCTCCAAAGACTCAAGGAAAGTTGTGTAAGCTCAATCGAGCTCTTTTATGGGTTGAAACAGTCTCCCCGGGCATGGTTTGGTAGGTTTTATAAAGCAATGGTCTCCATTGGGTTCAAACAGAGCAATGCAGATCACACACTATTTATTAGGAGGACTACCAAACATGTGACTATGTTGATTGTATATGTTGATGATAGAGTCATCACTGGGAGCAGCCAAGAGGAGATTGATTCTTTGAAGAAATTTTTGGGCATTGAGTTTGAAATCAAAGACCTGGGGATGCTTAGGTACTTCTTAGGTATTGAGGTTGCCTACTCTAACAAAGGAATCTCATTATCTAAAAGAATATACATATTGGATCTATTGTCTGAGGCAGGTATGTTGGGATGCAAGCTAGCAAACACCCCTATTGAACCGAATTGTCACCTTCGGCTGAAGGAAGGACAACCTGTAAATAAGGAGTAGTGCCAACAACTGGTAGGATGCTTGATTTACTTGTCCCACACTCGTCCAGACATTGCCTTTGCAGTAAGTCTGATTAGCTAGTAGATGCATGACCCCTATTCTACACACTTGGATGTTGTCTACAGAATTTTGAGGTATTTGAAAGCTGCTCCATGAAAGGGAGTTGCTATTTCTCCCTATGGTCACATGAACATTGAGACATATACCGATGCAGACTGGCTAGATCACCTGATGACAGACGTTCTACTTCTGGCTACTGCACTTATGTTGGGGGGAATCTTGTCACCTGGAGATGCAAGAAGCAAGACGCAAACTGTTGTGGCTCGTTCTAGTGCAGAAGCCGAGTTTAGGGCTATGGCCCAGGGTACATATGAGGCCCTTTGACTCCAAGGTTTATTGCAAGATCTTGGAATTGAGGTTGAGAAGCCTATACGGTTGTACTATGATAGTAAATCCGCAATCAGCATAGCTCATAATCTTGTTCATCATGATCAAACAAAGCATGTGGAGATAGATCGTTACTTTATCAAGGAGAAACTTGATAGTGGTCAGATGTCGATTACATTCGTTCCTTCAGATGATCAGCTTGCAAATGTTCTTACCAAACGATTGAGTCCTAGGTTATTTGTTTCCATTAATGTTAGCAGGTTGGGCATGATAGATATATATGCACCAACCTGAGGGGGAGTGTTGTAATATTGGTACAAGGGTAGAACTATCATAAGGGTATTTTGGTCTTGTATTCTTCTGGAATGTTCCTCTATTCTATTATAAATAAAGCTAGCCTGTGTCACACTAACACAAGTCATTCTCCCATATTTTCCAGATTTCATCAGTCTCTGCTTCGTTGTTTTATTGAAGTTTATCTTTTCCCTGGCATTTTTCATTTTTCCTAGGTTATATATTCTTTTATTTCTTTCTCTTAATACAAAGGATCTTTTTAGCAAAAAAAAATTAAAATTAAAATAATAATCACTTATGCTTGTCTTCAAGCTAATTTAAAAAAAAATTTTTCTAAAAAATTTTGTGAGGACAGTTTGGTCCCTTTTTCCCATAAGTTGAGCTTTACCTTGAGGGAGACATCGAGAATTCGACTTCTCGGAGAAATCATAGTCGTAGGTGACAAAATGAGGTGTCTATATCATGAACATACATTACATGTAAAAAAAAAAGCAAAATAAATATGGTGGTTTTGGGATGGTAGATTCCAAGATGGATGATAGAAATGTATCCTCCAAACATTACTCCCACTCATCAATGTGAATTTATTAGTTGTTTATGATATTATTGACCCTGTTAACAGGGAGTGGAACATGGATTTAATTGATCAATTCTTCCACCCATAAGATAAAATTGCTATTTCTTAGATCCCGTTCAGTTTATTTCCCACGACAGATGTCCAAGTTTGTGGCGGATCTCCTAATGGGGTATTCTTGGTAAAATTGGCATACCATTTGCTTGCAAATCAACGGCAAGTAGCAGAGCTGATTTCGGCTTCTACCTCTAGTTCAACAGTGCCTCATCAAGTTCTAGATTATATTTGAAAAAGACTATGGGTGGTGCGTGCTCTTCCAAAAATCAAGAATCTCTATGGCGATGTTGTGCTCAAGGTGTGGCATCGGGTGATGGGCTGCATAGTCGTTAGGTCCTGATTGATCCTTCTTGCCAGCAATGTGGGTATCATAAGGAAACTATTGATCACATACTTTTAGATTGCTCGTTTGCTCGTGCTATTTGGTTTGGGAGTTCCCTTTTATACTCGCCACCAACAAATCAGGACCCTAATTCAGTCAATGGCTACAAGGGTGGGATAATATATTTGAGAGGGATAAGAAGCTTGCGCGTGATTCACTATCTTTGGCGGCTTTTATTTGTTGACATTTTTGGAAAGCCCGCAATAATTTGATTTTAAATCACAAGGTTTGGTCTCCAACTAGAGTTATTGATGTGGCAAAGAGGCAGTGTAATGAGTTCCTCTTGATAACCCCTCCATTGGTTTCAACCCAAATCATCCTCTCACACACCGACTATTCCAATGGAACAAACATGGCGCCCACCTCCCCCAGGTCTGGTTAAACTTAATACTGACGCCTCTCTTCCGAAGACATGACTAGGGGATTGGTTTTTTACTAAGAGATGAGCGTGGTATTATTCCTTCGCTTCTCCTTTCCTTGGAAAAGCTATCAACATCCGTACAGGATTAACTCATTCTCTATCTGCGGGTTACAGAAGGATTCAGGTTGAATCAGATTGTGCGGAGTTAGTTAAGTGCCTATAGGAAACTACTCGTTTGCCTTCCTTCCTTGCGGTGCCAATCATTGAAGATATCAAGACTCTTTATCTCTCTTTTATGAATGCTCTTTTTTATGTATTCCAAGGCATATCAACTCCATAGTTGATACCTTGGCCAGGAAGGCTCTGTCAGTTGTATGTCTGACTGTTTGGCCAGTCTCCACTCCCTGGCTCGTTCTCCTATGTGAGGGAGAGGCGCTAGGTGGCTCATGCTCCTTTCATCAATAAATTATCTTTTTACCAAAAAAAGAATTTATTATCTAATACAATATAAAAACTATACATCTTATGCAACTAGTGATGCAGTCATCTCCATGACTATGCCCATCTCTATCTCCGATGGGGTTCTACATCTCCTTGAACACCATCTCTAAAGGGGATCTTCATCTCCATATCAGCCTCAAATAAATTAAAACCCTTGAATCTATTTTACATCTCATGTATATAAATTGTCATCTACATTAGGGAGATAAATATTAAAATCTCATAACCACCATGCATGCAATATCATGGTCCTTCCAGATTCTCAATATGGCAATTAACAACTTATAAACCATAAGCTATAAACAATTTCTAAAACTGTTTTTGAAAATGCCCTTCTCAAAGGTTGGCCCATTGGGTTTGGCCTGAGCTAGACCCTTGATCTGGGCTTGATATATGGTAAAGGCCCACATGCACTTGTAAGTGCAGCCCTATGTGGGATTTTATTAAGACATTTTTAACTAAACATTGGATATATATAACTTGTCACATGTAGATAGACCCATGTTTAGTGTAAGATCAAATAGCAACTACCAAGAGGGGTCAATTGGGTGACAAAATCATTTTGCAAGATATATATGAAACTTAAAGGTAATGCAAAAGAATATTCAAATGCAAGTGCAAGAGGAGGTAGAGAGAAATAATGGAGAGACCCCAACAATTTATAGTGGTTCAGATCCAAATAATCCTACGTCCATTAACTTGATCGCGGACCAAGAATTTAATCCACTATCAGATTCCTTTCTGGTAGGAACCAAGCCAATCTGCACTCAATCATAGTCCCTCGAATTGATGACCCAAGCCACACATGCTAAGAATTTCCTTACCCAGGCCACACAAGGCAAAGATTTCTACCCGAACTACACAAGTCAATGTTTTCCTTCACAATGATGCAGACACATCCACAAGAAAAAGTATAAGAAATGAGATTGTGAGGCTCTTTCTAATTGCTTCTTCTTTCAAGCAGAAAAAAGGCCATACCTAGTGCACGAGGCTCCTGCTACTGCTGGGTCTGGGGAGGGACATAATGTACACAACCTTAACCCTACTTTCATAGAGAGGCTATTTCTAGACTCAAACCCGTGACCACTTAGTCACAATGAAGCAACCTTACCGTTGCACTAAGGCCCGCCCTCAAGCAGAATCTTCACAAATCAGTATAGTTGATATTTTTTTCTTCAAGCAGTAGCTTAACACTTCAGCACAGTAGAATCTCACAAGATAGTCATTCTCAATATGATGTAGATGATTTTAGCTCAGTTCACAACACTTCTCAAGATTATGTGTACGATGTAGCATTTTGTATGCTTGTGTTGATTCTTATATTGGCATCAAATGACTTAGCCTGTCTATAGGTAGTAAACTATATGTTGGGGTCAACAAACTAGTTGTTAAAGTCGAGCTAAGTTTCATATCTTAACTATTTGAATTATCTTTTCATTTTCAAGGAAAACCAGTTGTTGGAGGTCCACTTCTATTCGAAGTTTGTTGGAAGTATTAAATCATTTTGGTCTCCATTATTTAATATGTATTTACCAAGAAAAACTAGCTATTGGAGTTCCTTAACATTAGTGAAGATGCGTAGGAATCCCACACAAGTTGTTAGAGTCCTAGTGCTCCATTAATGATTAGTCAAAGGTTACTATGTAGCATTAGTTTCTATTGCACGGATGATCACACGATTCTCAAGAAAGACCGCAGCTGTAAAGACTTAAGACTGTTACCTTTGGGTTTAGACAAAAGTAGAGCACGGAAGACTGTGACCATTTGTCCTGAGATGACATAGTTTAATTGCTTTCAGACATAGACAGAAATTCATTTTGGAAGACTGCTGGGTCCTTCTGTGGACTTAACCCTTTAAGCACGGTTTTTGTATGAGATGACATATTATTTTATTTTCTCACTCAAGCATGGTCATCTGTCCTTGTTCACGGAAGACCATGGACAATAGACTTAAATATTTTTCTAGGTCAAACCACCTATTTTCTTGGGTTTGTTCATTAAGGTCCTTTTCATGTCTTTTTCTTTGGGCTTTTCTCATCCAGTTGGTTATATACATTAAGGTTACATACATAAATCAATTATGTTCAAATCCTAATTCTTGTCTTGAAAGATTCTTCTATTTGATATTGCTTTCAGCTCTTCAATCTTTCAACACCATGAAAGACCATCTTCTATTCGCGGAAATCCGTCATCAATAGTTCTTCCAAACAACATGCTATCTTTGTCTTCAATGGTTCCACCTCAGTTGCTTGGGTATCATCAAACTCTTAGTACATTAACACACATGTTAGTGCACCCAAACACACACCACACAATGATTTGCATATCCAAAACATATATCATATAATTAGAACTTTTTATGTCCAACATTTGGGTCTCTATCAACATAAACCTCCCTGGTTCTGTCTCCTTCAAAATCTCTAATTTAACAGAGTTCAAAAATCTATTGAAAATAAAACTCCTTTATTTTTGTAATTTTTTAAAAGTGAACGATGATGTAATACCTTGCATTTCATTTTAATATTGGTTTGGAATATGAAGGATGATGTAATGCTCCGCATTTTCATTTTAATGTTGGTAATCAAAACATCCTAAAAACCTGAGCGACGACTCAAGTCATCCACCTTCTTCTGTAACTTTGCAATCCTTGCCTTCAAGATGGAAGGATCATCGATTTCTCCACCATCGTCCTCATCAGCCTCTCTAGAGCACTTAGAGATTGAAGAACTTGAAGCCTCTTTCCTCACCCCATGTAAACCTACTTCTGTCTTTCCTCTCACCCAGTACCTTCACACCCTGCGACTTGATCCACGTCACATACTCGGTGATCATCTCATCCTTCCCTGAAATGTCTACATTCTTCAAGATTATTTTCAATCGTCATAGACTTATGATCTCCCTAGTCAACTCTTGGTCTAGCTGCTCTGGTAGAAAAAATTTCACTAACTCCGTAGGAACATACTGTGTCAGTCCATGTTGCCAACTTAGTCGATTGGGTATATAGAAAGAAGTATGGGATAACCCCATTAGGTGAACATTTGCATCCCGAGGAAATTAATACTGGGGCATCTACAGGCCACCAAGAACACTTCCAATGGATATCACTAGAAGAGATATGAGAAAGAGTGCTTTCCCAAATGTTTGACAATGATACTCCATAATCAAAGAATGGAGAAAGTAGAGTTTGATCTTGAAATCTCCCCTTAAAGGCTTTACAAGTTGTAGCCTTTCGGAAAGCTACACCTGCCATAGAACATGGTCAAGGTAACCCTACGAAACACATGGCTATTGAAAAAGATGGAAAAGAAAAGAAAAACATACCTGTAGCAAGTAGGGACTACCAGAGAAATCTTCACTACAAGGAGAAAGGTTCCCACTCAGAACATCCAATCCCCACATTGTTTCTACAAGAACAGTAGGGATGATATCATAGCCTCATTGTAGTTTCTTGACAACCTCCATCAGTACAAGGGAAGCACCACGGGTACCAGAGCAAAGAAGGAATTGAAAAATCACACAAAATAGAGGGTCCCTCTTCCGGTACTCCATGAAAGCATGGTCTCCTTCACGATGATCATCAAAAAGGTGAATCACTACTAAAACATCTATATGGGAACCATGCATAAAGTGTAGCGAATGATGCATTTACAATCCAAAGGACATGATATCCTTCTAGCAGTCGTCGTTCAAATTAGGACTGATCATAGCTCTGTGATGCAGAGAGAAGAAACATGCACAAAACTCCTCACAGGTAGGACAGATCTCCGTAGTGCCAAAGAAAAACACGTGTATCTCAGGGATCAAAAAATGTGAAGCACCACAGATCAGATCCCATGACAGAACCATTCTCATTATTCTCACCAATTGTTGAAGGTGTACTCTTCTCAGGGCTTCATAGTCGTCTGTTAACATCAAGTCAATCTACAAACTCAAATCTTTGCCATGGCTACTAGAGAACAAAGGAAAAAAAGAGAAAAAAAGCTAATAAACACTTTCCTAAGAGGAAAAGGAACTTTAAGAGCAACTCAAGTTGAGAATGGGAGGTTTCCTATACTTCCTTAGGTCTTAAAAACCCCCAAAAGGACGTGCAAGTACTTAGGAATGGAAACAAAATCAGAAAACACAGTCCTTGAGTTGAGGGAAAAGGAAACAATCAAAATTGGAAACCCGAGATAGACAATGAAAAGGCCCGAGTCGCAAGTGAACTAGGGTCTAGCCGACATCAACATATTGTTGGACCCCAAAGGTCGATGTCGACTCTAGGAAGGTTGAGAGTTGAACAAAGTCTTTGTCAATGGGGATGAGCCATTGATATTCAAAAATGAATGGTCGATATCGATGGACCTAGGGTCAATGTCAACCCAACCTCTATTAGTGTCGAACGATAGCAGGTCAATGTCGACTGTTGTCAAATCCCAGCCAAGCGTTGTTTATTGTCTTTTGGACAATCCGCACTGCACTAGTAGGTTCTTGTTGTCTCACCATCACAATGAACCGTTCCACATCATATCCACATCCACACAACACATTCCAATTATTCCATTCATTCAAATGATTAAAAGTCCCAAATTGGGATCAAATATCATTAAAGCAAAAAAACATTAAAAAAATCATTACAAGGCCGAAGGCCCAAAATTACTCATCATCCATGGAAGGGATACAAAATACGGGGAATGTTAAAAAAAAGAAAAAGAAAAAGAAGAGCTACTGCTCCCAGAACCATCCCTCTCCTCCTAATCCTCATCCTCCTCATCCTCTTCTTCTTCGTTGCTCCTCTCCTTCAGCCTGTCCTCACCGTCCATGGCACCACCATCCCTAGCCTGGGCCTGAATTGTAGCTGGAGACACTAAAGGGTGACTTGTATATGCCCACAATCGGGGCAGCTCTGGAAGAAGCCACCGCCTCATCCCTTTTCCTCTGTAGTCGGGTAGTCATCGCCTCGTACCCCCGAACATCGTCCTCTGCATTGCATCTAGCATCAACATCAATAATTTGTTTTGCATACTAACCATGTAGGGAGAACAAAGAACTTACCAGTTGGGCCACCCCTCACTGAGAGACTCCACTATCTCCTTGAGGCTAGCCACCATCCCCAACAAATCGTCGTATTGATACCAGGGAACCTGCACAGTCACACAAAACAAGTCAGTGATAGAATCAGAACCATGATAAGTTACCAACAAGTAAAGTTGGATACTTACGAAGTCACAATTGTAAGGGTAGCCAGCTACAGTTCACGAGGGTTTAGGGAAGATTATATCCATGCTTAAATTGATGTACGACCATCCTAGCACCAACAAGAAGGCATCTGGAACCTTGTGAGAGTATGATGGCATAGCAGAGGACATAATCGGAGCAGCAGTACCACTAGCACAATGAGAAGTAGCCACAGGAGGAGATCCAAAAGAAGCCTCGTTTCTACTAGTGGAGGCAACAACAACAATAGTAGCAGTCTTAGTGGGTTTCAAGATGGCGGTAGCCTGCATAGCATCAAAACACGGTCAAGTAAATAGTCAAGAAAAAGACAGTTACCCAATGAATTAAAAAATATAAAAGACTTACCCATGGACCCACAGGAGTCAACTAGAGACACACTAGCTCCTTCATCTTATACTCGTGCTGGCGTCCCCACGAGTTCATCTTGACAAAGGGTTGAGTATCAACCCCCTTTGGAACCTCTCCATCTCCTTCCTGGAGAGTCTCTCTAGCTCTAGGACAAAGTGGGGAGGGGCCCTAGGCATACAGGGCCTATCAACATCGGGCTACTGCCAGTAGGCCCGATCTCTGAGGTACCAGGCATACCCCAAAGGACTAGAGAAGAGCATGCATCAGGACACGAATAGTTGAGCCACCTCCAATGGAGGCACTAGGCGAGTAGCAGCGTTGCTTGCCTCACAGATCACAATGCTCGAACTCCACGACCTCTTGGGAGGAGGTTTCTCCTCACCTATCATCACCCTCTTACCCATGTCTCGGCTTGACATTACAAGAGAAGGGCAAAGAAACAAGGAAAACTAGAGAAAGAAGGAAAAATCCCAAAACCATGGGGTTTTTGAAATTTTATAGAATGGAAGAGCGAAAGAAGATGATCAAAATGCAACCAAAATCAACTGATTTGGTGCACAAATGGTCAAGAATGGCCTTAAATAATGAAAAAACTCCTTTGAAACCCTAAGAGCTCGAAGAGCTACAAAATGGAAATGCAAAACCGACGTGACTCTTCGTATTTCATAAGGGTGGGACCGCTAGAAACCAACATGGAACTGACCCAAGTTGACATCAACGCAGTATCGATTTCTCAAAGTTGATGTTGACTCAGGCTTTCACTATCGACAATGGCGACTCTTAGTGATAATCCCTTTGTTTTCATGCCAAATTTTAAAATTTGAATTGGTGGGTCCACCAACGCGGTGACGTGGCTCATTTAACACACCATAACGCACCCCTTAGTGGCCCACGACCCCGTTCAAGCAGTGAACCAGAATTTATGCAATGACATCGATCACGCCCATATAATGAAAATTTGCCCCAACTTCGCCCATAAATCGACAATTATTACCCATTATGCCCTTACAACGATAATTTCCCCAGAATGCCCAAGCAATGACAGCAGTTGGTACACAATCACTACACACTTGCCCATGCAACGATAAACCCTGATTGCACCCAATACTACGACAATACAATCTCCCATACATTGACATTTATGATTAGACCTCTAACAGAAAAGCCTATACTATCAGCAATCCTGGAACCCATCCAGAGTTACCCATAAAACGGCCGCTCTGACCCCATTCACACATCCGATGTAGACGTTACACAACTATGTTGCCATCACCCTTCATACTCTAGTGCCCATAAGCAAGGCACTAGTAAGATCCCGCTCAACCCCCGACTATCTGAAGTATTTAGGAATCATTTCTTTGACTTTCAACTATTCCGCAGTCTCAATCAAAGAGGGGCATTCTGTAGACACTTCATTTTGTCACCCCCAAGGCTTCTTATGACGATGATGAGGACCCTTCAAGGTGTAGAGTCTGGGTATCTACAAATGTAGGGCAAGTGTTCACTTCCCCAAATTCGTCCACAAATCATTCACCTCTGAGAGAAAACCTAATAGACTCTTCACCAGATCCGAAACACGAGCGTTTGGATATTCCAAACCATCCCTAGAAGGGCATGACCCAACCCAAAGTTCGATTTTGAACTAGTCTGGTCCAACACAGAACCAGCCCAAGCAACCAAAATGCATTGTCGACACTCAAACCTAGGGGATACATTTAAAGGCCCTGAGTCGACATGGCCACCCTAACATTGACATTGACCATCCTCTTGTTAATGTCTATTAGTGCACTTTGAGTATCTATGCACACTCGACATTCATAATGACCAACCAATATTGAACAACCCTTGAGTACACATCGAGCCTTGTTCAATGAAGGCATGTCGATGTTGACTCTACCCCTCTTCGATGTCAGCTCGTGTATAATATCAAATACCCAAAACTTGCCATGTTTGGCCAAGATTTTGTTTCTTTTTGCGACAATGCCCTACTTTGACAACTTGGATTTGTATTTTGGCTTCCTCAGGCCCCAAGAAACCTCAAATTTGGTGATAAAACACATGCCCACACCCCATTGGTCATATTTGTAGGAAAAACCCCCACCGTCGATGCAAAGGCACCTCACAAGATGCCAAGATCAAAACTTCGATCCTTGGACGAATTTGGGATTACACTTGAGAAGGGTCCTTGGTTCTTAGACTCTTTGTTAGAAGCTTAGAATCACCATTTTTTTGGCGAGTTCTTAGTGCTACGATAAAGTGCTGTTCAAGAGAGAGTCGACTCAGCCCCTATAAGAGGCTATACAATCCTCAAACACTTCTCCCCTGAGTCACAAAGGGAAGCTTCCAACTTTTTGATATCTAGTCTCATCTCCACTAGGTAAAACTCTCCTCTTTTCCTCCACATTTTTTTTAATTATGACTTATTTTTCACTTTTTGTTGTGCATCTCAAAGGGAGGTGTGTGATCCCATCTCTTTAGATGGTGATTACACACACAATCCCTCTTGTTGTAGTTTTCATTATGCTTGTCTCTATTGCATGTTCCTCTCCTTAGGATAGATCTTTTTCATACACATCTCCTTCTCCCCAATCATGTCTCTTCCAAAATGTGCTTTCCATAATTTTGATGCTCGCAGATGTTGTTTTTATTTCCTTATCTTTCGCACAATACATAGTATGTTCATTCATTCATTCATAATTATTTATGATTCTCAAGCCCCCATGATCATCCATGCATGATAGGTTTACATCTCCATAGATCATCATATCTTGATTTTTCCTCGTTCTCCATGTCTCTATCATTATGTTACTCTAACTATATTATTTCAACATCTTGTCATCATCGTCTGATTCATCCATGTATGATGTTTCTCATGTAATATATTTTGACTCTCTACGAATCTATTCTACTTTGCTTTCACATATACTAACCCTTATCTTGCAGCCAAACCTCCATGTATGTTTTCCTCATTTTCCCCTGTACATTAATCCTTTTTATCCTTTCTTGCACTTTATGTTATTTCTTACCTAAAGTATGTTGTACCTTAGTTATCCAAGTAATAGAAAGACCGGCTTGTCTTGGCGGACTGGGATGTCTAATACCTTCTCCGGACTGTAACTTAACCCTTACCGAGACCAATAGACGAGTCAGTTCTCAATGGGCATTCTAGGAGTTAACTTTTCTTTTGTAGGTCCTAGACCCTAGTAATCTAGGTGAGACTCCAATATTCAATTCACCTCTCTTTTCTCCCCCCAAGGAGGGATGAGGTGGAGGACAAGTGGCAATCCTCCCATTGTCATATCATTGTCCTCACACTATGTAGTCTTTCTTTTCATGGGTGGTGAGCAAGGTCAATTAAAGTTTTAGTGTCGAGGCCCTAGTGATGGACTGAGACGGTGGATCACTGCTTAGAGTGATAAGACCATATAGAGTCATCAAGACCCATCCAGATGATGTCTGCTGGTTGGTAGTGAGAGGACTATTAGTACTAGCATACCCAAAAGGAGGCGCTGGTTAAAAAAATTGCCTCTACACCCAACAAGATGAGATGATTTGGACTCCTTCGTTAGACCATAGAGCTAAACAACAACTAATCAAATACAAATAAACAACTCCTTGGGGTTGAGTCTGACCTGCTCTTGGAGCCCTTCGATAACTGATAGGGCGAGAGATGGTGATGATGGCAATCACATTGCCCTTCTTTACTCACACACTATTGTTGGATCAGGCTTTCGCCCATTGTCTAAGATTCCCATTGCTGCCTCCCGTGGGAGTGCGGTCGTGTCTCAATCCCAATGCGGTTGATCATCCAAAACAATCAGCTAAGCATCATTGGCTTGTTCAACTTGGTTTTTAGATAGTTCACTCTGCTTCGGGCTGGGCCGACTTTCGAGTTGAAACGCTACTCCTCAGCTTAAGAGCCGTTACATGACACCTCTTTGAAGATCTTTGGCTGAAAAGTTTGACGAATAGTGAATGTCATTGTTAACTCTCACCCCTATTATACAGGATAAAAAAAATAACCACTCCAAACTAATCAAAGGATCAAATCTAAAAAATTAGATCGGAATGAAAGAAATGGGAAAAAGAAAAAAAATGATGTTAGAGAATACTGTTACAAAATTTAGCCCTTAAAGCCTACACATTGAAATACCATTTCAGTGTGCATTAATTAGCAAAAAAATACCTTGACTATCACATCACGTCCAAGTGGTTGAACAAAAAACTGATTTTTCTGCCCCTGATCAATCAAACTGATGTCATAAACAATTATACAGATGGTTAGATTTTTTTTTTAAGAAAAAGAAAATATTTTGGGGATGAGTAAAAAAAAATTTGGAATAGACTGCAAGGGTGTCTACATACATGATTGGTACCTCGGATGCACTTTAAATGACTTTAAATGCCTCCTGGACAGTGCATCGCACTTGAGAGAATGAAAATTTCGATCAGATCCTTCAACCCAACGCTTAAAGAGCTGAAGAGATCTGTTGTATAATTAGTACTCCTCTCCTAAAGAAGAAACGGCAAACAGGGACCCTTCATCCTCATCACATGAAGATTCACCATCATCATATGAAGAGGGGACAGAAACTATGCAAACCCCTTCAATATTAGAAGGAGACCTTCTATCATCACCATATGACCACCACTTGAAGAAATCTGCTACCATCCTTGCACTAGATTCTTGGTCAGGCATTTGCTGCTCAGATTCTGTGCTTTCCAACAAGAGCTTCCAGAATTTCGCTTCACAATTGATGAAATCCCTATGTTGGTAGCCTTTTCTTACTAGCTCAGCCTCAATTCTTATTCCCTCAATTTTATCTCTTCCTTTCAATGGAAGCCCAAACCAATCAAACCCTTTGAAATGGTGAATGTACATTAGATCTCGCTTCGTCGTAAATTCAATACCCTTTATTAGAAGACCAATATTACAACAGGTAGTCCTTCTATCTTTTTGACGAATTGAAGCTTCAAGATGTAGCTGAATGTTTACTAGCTCACCCTCTTGCAGATTCTCTTGTACGTGTTGTTCGTGGAAGGTGAAGGCAAAAACGAGGCACAAAATTAGCCCTTTATATATCCCATCATTAACTTTCAAGGAATCATTTCTCCGTAACCCATCAACAAGAAGTTTTCCCTGTAAATAAGAGGACATTATAGCAAAGAATCTAATTGAAAGTTAGGCTGTATTTGGTATGAATTCTTATAACGCATTCTTGGAAGATAAAAGCAACTATTTTTATCATCCGAGAATGCAAAATCGACCTAAAATGCATACCAATCACAACTTAATTTCTTAAAATTCCAATGAGAGTTAGGGACAAACAAGCTAAAGAAATGACCTGGCCATTTATCTTCCATGGAGTATCTGTTATTGTGTCGCAATCATACACATACAAATCTTCCAAGGATTCTGTTCCCTCAAGCCCTCGAATCTCCTCCAACTTTTCACAATAACGAAGGCTTAAATTCCTCAAAATTTTAAGGCTTGACAAATCTGGAAGTTTCTGTAATGAAAGGCAATCTACAACACCCAAGGTGGTTAAAGTCAAGGGAAGCTTTGGGACTGACTCAAGCATTGTGTATCCTTGCAATAGTACCTTTTGAAGCTGTGGAAGACCACTAACCCAGGATGGGAGTGAAGATTCAAACTTGTTCCCTATTCTTAACTCCACTAAACTATGGAGCATTAGAAATTCATCTGGTGATAGTAAAATTTTTGTTCCTATCAGGTTAATGATACGCAAACATCTCATTCTCCCCCCAGATATTGGTAGCTTGACTAGGTTTTCACAACCCATAATACTTAATACCTTTAGTTTCTCCAACAACCCAACACCATTAGGCAATTCTTCAATTTTTGTCCGGTCCAAAGAAAGTTCAACCAAAGAGTTTAGACCACCAATGGACTCAGGCAACAAGTTTAGTAACTCGCATCCATCGAGATCAAGCCTTTCGAGAGAACTCAACCTGCAAGTACTATTTGGGAGTTCTTCAATTTTTGTCCCACATAACCAAAGCTCAACCAGAGATGTTAAATCACCAATTGTCTCAGGCAATTTTTTTAGTGATGAGCACAATTTGAGTGATAGAGATTTGAGAGAAGTCAGACTGCAAATACTGTATGGGAGTTCTTCAATTTTTGTCCCATCCAATGAAAGTTGAACTAGAGATTTTATATCACCAATTGAAGCAGGAAAAGTTTTGAGTGATGAGCAGGATCTGAGTGTTAGACGTTTGAGAGAACTCAACTTGCAAATACTGTTTGGGAGTTCTTCAATTTTTGTCCCATCCAACAAAAGTTGATCCAAAGATTTTAAATCACCAATTGACTCAGGCAAGTTTTTGAGTGACGAGCACTGAGAGAGAGTAAGGGATTTGAGAGAACTCAACTTGCAAATATCGTTTGGAAGTTCTTCAATTTTTGTCTCATCCAAGTAAAGCACAACCAGAGATTTTAGATCACCAATGGATTTGTGTAACTTAACCATGTTTTTGCACCATATAAGATCTAGTGTCTCTAAGTAAGGAAACCATGAAAAGTCTGGGGATTCATATAGATGATAACAATGCCGGAGATGGAGAACTTTCAACTTTTGGAACAACTGTCAAATAAAAAGGTGAATATAAGATTGGGAAAAGGAACGCTAACTGGTGTTGTGCCTGGGCGTGTACCTACACTCAGACACAGCCCAATGCGAAAAGACCGGAGCTACCCCTGGTCCTTTCCGCCTTTCCAGGGGGCAGCACCAGTCTTTTCACGTTGGGTTGTCTAGGCGCAGGTACACACCCAGGCACAGTACCGGTTAGGGTTATAACAAGATGAGACGGAAAAGGGGACAAATATTATACCTGTTTTTCATTCTGAGGCTTGTTCATCCAAGCATGTCTAAAATGGCTTCTTGATAGGTCCATATGGACTATTTTCTTGTGATAAAAATTGGTTGGTAGAATTTCCAAAGGGTATCTCCAACTGAACCACCTTAAGCTAGAAGGAAGATGCAGAAAGTCTCCATTATAGTGTGCTTCATCAATATAGAGGAATCTTAGGTTGGACATCATTTCAAAGTCCTTCCTATGTATGCTAACACTCGGAAATGTTTGACTTGAGAATAGAAGGATGCCTTCAATCATTTGAGTTCCCTGTAGTGTAATAAAAATTAGAAGTTAATGCACACTAAATCAATTAAGAAAGTTAAAAAAAAAACAAGGAAAAAAAGAGATGTATCTATAGGGACTATTCATTGAATGCACTCTATACTTATTATGCTTAGTTCTCATGTACTTCATATGAATGTTTCTCAATAAGATAGGATTACACACTTACATAAAAATGGAAAAGGGCCCAAAGAAAAAAAGATTACCTTGTTCTCTTCTAATACTTCCGAGATTTCATCATGAGACCATAGCCTACTACGCTTACCAGGCTCTGTAGGGCTTTCTTCCATAACAATGTCCCTTCCCATGGCTTGAATTTGAGCATGCATCCTTAGCTCATCACACGAGCCCATGGATCCCCGATAGGTATAAAATACACTTTTCGTAAAATTTATGAGGGACTTTTGAGTGAGTTTTTTTATTGCTGATATTGCGTCAAACCCACAAGCTTCCCATAATGAAATTACATCTTTCCTCCATCCAACAAAAAACACATGCAGCATCAAGAAATATAGATTTCTCATCAGCTTCTAGATTGTCATAACTTATTTTTAATTTTTTGTGGACCTCCCTATTTGGAATTCTTTTCAACTTTCGTAACATACTATGCCAAACTTCTTTTTCACTTACGCCAAACAGAGAAGAACCCAACACTTCTAGAGTTAATGGCAATCCTCCCGCCAATTGTAGCACATCTTGGGAAAGCTGCTTATAATCTTCAGGAGGTTGGTCCCTTGAAAATGCATGCAAACTAAATAGTTGAAGAGATTGTTCACTATCCAATTCTTTAAGCCGGTATATTTTACCTTCATCAACTTTAGCCATATTTAGAACATGTTCATCCCTGCTTGTTATGATAATCCTACTTCCTGGACCAAACCAATTGGATTCAATAGCCAAAGCATCAAGTTGAAGACGACAATCCACATCATCAAGAATAAGAAGAACATTTTCTCCTTGCAGTCTTTCTTTTATCAATTCTTGACCACAATAAACATTCCATATTTTGTCATCAACTTTCCTTTTGGAGACGGTAGAAATAAGTTGCTCTTGCAAAGAAACTAAACCCTTTGGCCCCAAAGCTTCTTCTCTAATATTTGCAAGAAAACTAATCCTATGAAAGCTTTTAAAAATTCGATTGTAGAGTGCTTTTGCAACAGTTGTCTTCCCAATGCCGCCCATACCACAGATTCCCACAAGTCGAACATCATCGGAGCCAAGATTTAGTAGAGATAATAGATCTTCTACTTGGTCATCTAAGCCAACAGGGTTTTTAACATCAACTAAGCGATAGCTTCTCGATTCACTCAAAGCCCTTTCAACAACTAACTTGACTAGCTTTGATTGATTCTTGCAATTATTTCATATCAATAAAGAATAAAATAGTAACTAATGAGGTTAAAATCTGAATTGAACTGAAAAGAAATGAATAATATAAATTTTCATTTAAAATGAAAAAAGAAAAATTATTTTACACCGTCTTTTTGCGGAAAGGCTTCCTAAACGACCCACTCTGATCATTCTACCCCATGGATAGATAATGAGGCAATTCCGACCATTAGATATAGATGATATTGTTTGGAGCCTATATTTAATTAGACACCTTATAGTGTATTGGAATGTATCCCATGTATGTCTATGCCTGCTTATGGTACTCCAACTATTACTGTGCCATTTGGCAAACCCAACAGGCCAACATTCAGATGTTTGATTGATTATCAAATCTTCAATTAAGAATAATAGAAGACAGACTAGAAATACATATTCATTCCTATAATACATATATATTGGCTTAAGCTTCAAATTATGGTAATTTAGTATATTATCTTATGCATACATACTTATTTGTCTCAGAATTATAATTTATGAGAGAGTTTTTTGTCCGGAAGCATGGCCCCAATGCCAACGTAGGTCAATGCGGAAACATCTATAGGGGTGGGATATCTGGGTTTCAAAGGGATGGGATGGCCATCTTGTGGGTGCCTGTGTGTCTGAGCACAAGACCCACAATGATAAACTCCTTTTTCCCATATAGGCAAAACATTTCCAACTTTCCAAGACTATCACTCAAGACCGAGAAAAATATCTGGTCCGGTGTGTCTATTTGCTACACATGGAAAGATGATGTTGTGATTTTATCCACAAAAGCCTGGAAAAAAAAAATCCTCTGCAATGCCTTAATCTTGTGGAAGATTTAACATCCAACGTGCCTTGAGCTCGAGAAGAAAGAAAAAAATTGGATCAATGGAGCTTGCACCATTGGATGAAGATCTTCTACGTGTCGAGCTTTCTGCCAAAACTACAAGGCACCGCAAGACTTGTAGAGGATTTTAAAACGAATTAATCTCGCACATGTGCACAACTATCATACAACAATGTGGTAATTGCTATCCGTCGGCAAGATAGGGTTTTTTTTTTTTTTTTTTTTTCGTAAACAAGACAACTAAATAAGAAGTAAGTTCCTAAATCCTTCCACAGATATTACAGATAAGGAGAACACTGGTCACCCGGTTGTGCTAGACACGCTGCCTTGCGCCCGACATTGTGGTGCACAAAATGACCAAGCACCTGGTCATTTTTGGGGTTAGCGCGAAATGACCTTGCCGCATCTCATGTTCATTTTTGGGGTTGCATGCATTTTGCCGCACCCTTAGTCATTTTCGGGGTTGCAGGGGTGCGATGGTAATTTGACACCCTGTGTCAAGGAGCCGCACAACCGGTGGCGTTTCTTTCCGATAAGGGAAAATTAAGAATTAACATTTTGCATATTTGTCTTCCTAATTTACTTTAGTGGATGATATTCTCCATTTGTCGCCCTATTTTACTTCTTGTTCGTTTACATATGTTTTAAAGGAGGTTAATAGTGTAGCTGACTCCCAAGGCACTGTTGGAAACATGCACAACATCTAGTCAAATTTCGATCCATAGATCCGAAGTACTTATGTTCAACTTCATCCATGTGTAATTCACGTTGATCTTAATAAAGTTTCTCAATATTTTTACCAAAAAAAAAAAAAAACACATGCATTTTGCATATTTGTATGAGATTGTTTGACACCACCCATCACCGAACCGTTATCCTCTTCTATTACAATACAGTGCTGTAACGCATCGTGCGTCGCTACAGAGGCCATGTGGCATAGTGGGTCCCACATGGTGCACATAGCCTTGCAGTTGCCGCATGATGCATTACAACACCGTGCTATAACAGGGAATTTTTATCGCATGCGGTTCCCTAGTGCCTCTCACAAGAAGAGGGTGGACTCCACCTGGTAGAGTGTTCGATCCGGTGCCCGGATGGGTCCCAACCCCTCTTATGAGAGGCACTAGGAAACCGCACCGGTCAGGGAACCGTAGATGATAACGATTCCTGTAACAGGAGAGGATAAAAATTGACCCCACCCCGTCCACCAAAAAAGAAAAAAATTGACAAAAAAAGAACAAAAAAGAAAAAAAAAAAGAAAAGATATGAAATAAATCAAAAGAAGTTCGTGGGATTGGAGTTGGGATTAAGACTTACTCATTTACTTGCTTGAGATCATATCCTGTAATTCCTCCAACCAAAGTCAATGCTTCCTTCGAAGTCTCTGTGATCTTTGTATCATATTTCTTCTTGTGTTTCTGAAACGATCCTTTAAAACTTCCAGTCTGATGACGAACATCTCTTGGATCAACATTCAAAAATATGGGAAGAATCATTTGACCGTTAGATCTATGACATCGAACTATCTCAACCAATTCCATGAGACACCATTTACTATCCGCATAACCCTTAGAGAAAACAGTAATCGAGATTTTGGATTGCTGAATTGCTTTAAGGAGCGATGATTTGATCTCTTCTCCACCCCATAGATCTTCACTATCTATAAACACATTAATTCCTTCTCTTTCCAAAGCACTGTGAAGGAAACCAGTGAAGTTATTTCGAGTTTCTTCACCCCTGAAATTGAGAAACACATCGTAAGTGGAAGAAGATCCGGAAGTGGAGCAGGAAGA
The DNA here is from genome assembly GCF_018873765.1 of Telopea speciosissima. NCBI lineage: Eukaryota > Viridiplantae > Streptophyta > Magnoliopsida > Proteales > Proteaceae > Telopea > Telopea speciosissima. Next base: position 56,321,011 of record NC_057920.1, read on the forward strand.
GGAGGAAGCTCCATCATGTGCCGTCATGAAGTTTCAGTTGCAAAGATGATGTGGAAGAACACTTCTATCTCTCCTCTTCGCCTCTTCTTTCAATAAATTGAATTTTGAGTTATTTCCTCTTTATGAATCTTTTATGAATCTCAGAAATTTTAATTTGCTGCTACGCGGTATGCAGGAAATTTCCTTCTAGTACCCACGGTTGGTATTAAAGAACTGGAATCTTCAAGGGTATATTTGGAAAATTAAAAAAATTAGGAAGATATTTATGAATTATGAACCTACTCGGGTAGAAGGAAAGTTCCTGGCATCCTGCAGACCCGATTAGTAATGATTTCAAATATTCCAGTTTGGTGGGCTATAAGATGATTTACTTTCTTTTTTTTTTTTTAAATAATAAATCTGGAGTGCTGGAAACAACTTTTTGTTTTGAGCGTGACGTTTCACTATGTAATGGTGATGGTGTTTGTTTTTAGGAGAAAAGTTGTCTGTAATGGTGTGAAATGATCACATTACCCTCATGAAATTTAGAAATCTTATTCCCTGACATGCTAGCGCTCTCATGTCATTCGTTGTCGTCTGCACGTGGCCCCTGCCCTTTCCTTTTTTTTTTTTACGGGAAAAAATTGCAGCGCGGCTAAACGCAACGTTAAATGCACCACTCTAATCTAAATCGTTGATTAAATAATCTTAAATCTCAAGCATTGAAAATATAAAAGTATTCAACCAGCTATCAACTTCCACCGTCTTCTTCTTCCTCGGCTATCGACCTCACCCATCCTTCCTGGAAAAGACCGGTGAATGTTTCCCTTCTCTGGCGAAAACATCTATCTTCCTGGAGTTGCAGTAGATTTCTTCTCAAACCAAACCACCCACAGTGGCTGCCTCTGGACACCTTCGACGTCACTGTCGACGCATCCCAAAACCCTCTGGTTTCGCCTCTTCACCCCAACCGAAATCACCAAAGATGATGTCATTCACCTTTGCTACTGCGCTTCCCTCTCGACACAGTAGAAGCGAAGGTCGGATTCACTCAACCCATTTACTAAATGAAACGGGTCATTTCAATTGGAGAAATAGTAGTCTCTATAAAGGAGATTGGAGCAGCGGGGGTGCTTGCAGCGATGGAGTAAACCATTCCACGATTGGGATTAAACATTTTCCAGATGTTTATAGGGCAGCAAAGGGTTCTATCGCTTCTGTTCCGATTTCCTCCCCCTCGTCCCCGAGCTCCGCATCATAAGCCAAGATGCCGTCGGATAAAACCTTGAAAATCAAGAAGAAGCTCGCGAAGAAGATGAGGTAGAACAGGTCCATCCCTCATTGGATCCGCATGAGGACCGATAACACCATCAGGTACAATGCAAAACGTAGGGACTGGCGCTGCACAAAGCTAGGGTTTTAAGGTGTTGCAAGCTAGCCCTTTTTGGGACAAATTAGAGTTGGTCTTGCAAGAGAATGGCAAGTTAATGTTTATTGTAATTGGTACATTTATTAATTGGGAACTCTAACGAGTCCCTGAACCAGATTTTGTTGCGATTGGTGTTTCTCTCTGTTGCGCAATATTTTGAACAAGAGAGTTAGTTCAATAAAAAAACAAAAAAAAAGGAGGGCAGTAGCGATGGACTATTGCAGTAAACCATTACTACAACTCCTTTGTTCTTCTTGCTAGGGGTGTTATTGATTAGATGAAATTTGAAACCTTGCTAGGTGTGTTATTAATTGGACAAAATTTGAAACATCATCCCCAAAACCTGAAGTACTCCTTTGCGACGAAGAAGAAGAGCAGGAAAAATTTGATACCTTAGATTATCACCCCCAAAACCTGAAGCACTCCCCTGCGACAAAGAAGAAGAGTAGGAAAAAGAAGAAACCCTAGATTATCACCCCCAAAACTCTATAAATGCACGACCACCATCGGCGGCAGTCACCAACTTGCCTCCACCGCCACCGGCATTTTCCTACAACTATTTCTTCAGAAACCGGATGTCGGTGTAACCAGTTAATACATGAACGACTAAGATTAAAGAAAAATATTTCAACGGTTTAGATTTTAGATGGTGTGTTTAGTGTCGCGTTTAACGAAAATACCTGTAGCGCTGCTACCACTCACTCTTTTTTTTAAATTGTTCTTAACCTTTACAGCTAAAGTTTCTAGTCCATGGAATAGAATCTTTTCTTGATACCATTTCTGTGCAAAAGTTGGTCGGTCTTGACTTTTGACGACACCATAGTACCACACCTTGCAAGGCCTTGCCTTTTCTTGTTTTTTATCGGCTGGCTTGGAGCCAAGGTTCCTAATTTTGGGATCGGTCATGAATCAGTCTAAAATCGTCTTGAATCAGCCAAAAATGATTAAAATTCAAGTTTTATTGGATCGGTTGTTGTATCGATCATCAAAATATTAAAAAATTAAAAAAATAAATAAAAACAAGACTGAAAATATGGTAATCATTTCCTAATTATATTTTTTAGGTCGAGCTTATCTTTTCCACCTCCTCAACATCACCTATTATTGCCATTATCTTAAAAAACCTTCAGTTTTTGTGGGATCGAAGTAATGTTTTCATGGAATGAAATCTTCCCATATTAAATTCCTAGTCCAAAATGGTAAGATCTTCTCTTTTCACTCGTGGATTTGAAGCTAAATCTTTAAACAACGGTGTGAAAGACTCGCAATAAAGAAGAAGTGAAAAATATGAAAATTTGGGTTTTCAAACCCTAACTACCTAAAGTAGATCAATGTTTATATCGAATGAAATATTCTCTTAATCGATTCCTTGGTCAAAAACGGTAAGATCCCCCTTTTTTTTTCGCGGATTTGAAACCCCAACTACGAGAATCACAACTTGAAAGGCTCGGGACAAAGAAAATTATGCGTTTTAAAAACAAAAAAATGACAACTATTGGATCGGATTGGCCGATCCAACCGAGTTGGCCGATCCAGGGAACATTCCAATCAAACCTTGCCATATCAGCCTAATCTCAGGATCGGCCTCGATCGATACCGATCTAATCTGGCCGATATCGGTCTATCCGATCTGAGATTACTAGCCATGCTTGGAGCTCTTTATCTTGCCTCGTTTTCTATACATGCTCCATTGTTTTGCAATAGTTCTCTGCACCGAGTTTCCTTACACAAATGGTTTAGGCCTCATTTGTTTTACATATAAAAAGGGTGGGAAACTTGTGAGGATGGGTCTCACATATTGTGGGCTGGGTTGACAAGGAAAGCAAAGGAAAGGAAATAATGGAATATGCAAATTTTTTTTTTTTGATAACATGAAATATGCAATTTGTAGTTGGGTTAGATTTGGTGGAAGAGAAAGGAAATGGACATGGGGTGAGATTCAATGAGAAAAAGAGGAAATGGTAGGACTTTGAAAGTGAATTGGGTGGGAAAAAGGGATTTGACTCCTGTCCTGCAGTGGCGGGAGCTGGAGCATCCAGCACCACTTTAGGATATAGACTCATGGCATGTTATTAATCCAACAATTGAGAGAAAATGTACAATTTATAATCCACTTTCCATCTCTCAAAATCTCGTTCTGCAATAACCCGACCCAAAAATACTGAAACCCATCGTAGATTAAAACCTCCGCTCGTCTGTCTCTAGTCCCTTCCCCCTCTCTTTCGATAATCTCCATCAACTCTAGGCGAAGGAGTCCATCTTACCTGGTGCAACGGTGAACGACGACCGGTGACGGCGAGGCTAACCAGGTAAGCTCTTCTTTCTCTCTCTCTCTCTCTCTCTCTCTCTCATGTTCGTTCTGAAACCCTAACAAATGCATTTTTGTTTTTGGTATAGGGGGGGTGAAAGAAAATTTTGGTTAAAAAATTTGGGAAAGGATAGAATGAAGATCCACTAGAAGCTGCAAAGCAATATCAGAATAATGACTAATTGAAACAATTGATCAGAAGCTTCAGAAGTTTTTGACACCAATCATCAAAATAACTGCCCAATGTTATAGAATCAATATATGTATAGGTGATTCTCACTGTCCAGAGTCAAATTTATAGCGAGATGAATAAAGGATCAAAGAAGAGTAAGAGAATTTCTATCAGATACTGTGAAACCTTATTTTGTTGAAGCAAAAATTTTCTCCAATAGGTCAATCTAGGGAGGAAGCAGAGTATTAGTAATTTGGGGCATTGCATGGCTGGTGCAATTGAGATGAATTAGTAGTTGGAAAATAAATCCACTGAGATAAAGGTTATAGAAAGAAGGGTCTTTGAACAGGATAATAGGAACAACAATGGAAATGCTCCCCAAAGCATCATGATATGATGCACGGATTGCAGCCATAGATTAGGAACCATGCAAATTCAAGGGCGGGTTTCATCCAGATGGTGAAGCTCCTTGTATGACTTCCAATTAGTCAAATCTTCTTCCACTTCCCCTGTACCAAATTCAAGGGTGGGTCTCATCAGACTCCTTGTATGACTTCCAAGTAGTCAAAATCTTCTCCCACTTCCTTGTACCAAAAACTAAATGCATTTGTTAGATTTCAGAACGAAAATGTGAGAGAGAGAGAGAGAAGGAGAAGAGCTAACCTGGTTAGCCTTGTTGTCGCAGTTGAACCAGGTAAGATGGAGTCCTTCGCCTAGGGTTGATGGAGATTAACAGAAAGAAAGGGGGAAGGGCTGAGAGAAAGACGAAAGTTTTAATCTAGGTTTCAGAATTTTCGAGTCGGGTTATTGGAGAATGAGATTATAAATTGCCTATTTTCTATCAACCGTTGGATTAATAACATGCCATGTGTCTATATCCTAGGTGGTGCTAGACGCTCCAGCTCCCGCCACTACAGGATAGGAGCCAAAACCGGGAAAAAGAGGGGTGCCACCTCACCAGACAAGAATAAATGCATTTAATGAGATTAACTGAAAATTTCCGAAATCACATTTGTGGGAAACAGGACAAGTTTTCCACCCTTTTGACCTTTTCCACTTTTCATTGTCAAACAAACATGACCTTAGGCTTTATTTAGTCGTAGGAAAATTAAAAGGAAAAGAAATGAAAATTTGGAGGAGAAAAAATCGCAACGCGGTTGATAAAGTACCTTAAGCGCACCACTAAAGGCGACGAATGAATCTCAGCCGTAGAGATTTAATCAGTTGATCTTAACCGCTGAATTTTTAACCTGCAACCGGCTCTCCCATATCGGCTTCTTTAGCTACCGACCTACAACCCAAACCCATCTCTGTAACCCCTCTCCCGGAGAAGACGTTTCAGATCCAATCGATTGCCACAGAACCCAGAACCCAGAACCCTCCATCTCCTTAATGACTATCTTAAGATTTGTGGTAATAGAGTCAGAGAAGAAAATAGGAGAAGAGATTCATCTTGCAGCAGCGATCAAAACGAACCAGAGGGAGAAAAATGCAGCGCCCACCTCTCATTTTTCTCATCCTTGATTCTGTCATTTTTTTTTTTCTTTCTTAAAACCCTCTTTTTTCCTCGATTTCAAAGAAGAAGAAGTAGAAGACCTCTTTTCTCCATCCCTGATTCTGTCATTCCTCTTTTTTCCATCCATTAAACCCTCTTTTTTCCGCCCTCCCTGTGTATTGTCAGTGGGAAGATGGAGGTTTGTTTTTATTTTTATTTTTTCTAAATGAAAGGGAAGATGGAGTTTAGGTTAGAATTTGAAATTTCTTGATTTCTCTGTACTGATTTCTACAGAGAAAAGGTAGGTTGGAGGATCTATGTCGGTTGAAATTTCTTATATGAACAGAGTTCTAGATTTCTCTGTTCTCTAGCGAAGATGAATCGATGATTTCTGATGGAAGATGAGCCGAGAGGAGATAACTCGGGAGATTTTGCGACTTCCCTCCTCCCACCACCGCCCTGTGTATTGTCTCCTCCCACCTCCGCCCTCCCACGCAGCGTCAATCTTTCTTCTCCGTTCCATGTCACCTGAAACACTCCCCTGCAGTGAAAAAGAAAAAGAACAGGAAAAAGAAGAAACCGGCTGTGACGGTCAGCAGGTTAATGGTATTTTTTTTTCAACGGTTACAATTAAAAGGTTAAAAAATAAACATTTAGTGGTGAGTTTCAGGAATTTCATCGCCGTGCCGCTACCACCCGCTCAAATTTTAAATTAAAAAAAAATAAATCTTAGTGATCATTATCCATGTGACTATATTACTAATTTCAAATCATACCATATTTGGTTATTAAATTTCACCGTATTTTGTATTCATGTCCCTTTGCCTTAAAAAGTAAAATAAAAATTACATATAAAATGTATCATTATTAAATATGATAAGAAATTTAGGACCTCTTTGGTATCATTTTTCATTTTTATTATGATCTATTTAAAAAAAAATCAATAATAAAAATTATTTTTGATAAAAATGAAAAATTGTTTGATAGCTACTAAACATAAAAGAATATAGAATGAGAAACCGTTTGGTAACTACCTATGTGTAAATAATTTCCATAACATTTTTTAACTCTTCAGTGAGACCGCTCTTCTCCAATTGTTCTGCTTCCTCTTCTATTCTTTTCGGATGATCTCCTACCCCATGTTCTAACTTGTTGCCCCTTTCATTCTAGTGCCTCTTCTCATGTTTCTGTTTTTTTATCTTCAACACCTCCGTTCTCCTTGGCTTTATCCATTTCTCTCTCTCCTTCTCTTTCTGCTCCCTCTTTTTCTCTTTCTTCTTTTCCTTTTTGGCCTTCTCTCTTTTTTTCTGGAACTTAATCAAATTAATCACGGCTTCGTCCAGGGCACCACTTTTCCTCTCATATCCCAGAGGAGGATAAGGAAAGCACCTAGACATCCTTGACAAGGCAATAAACATTGTAAATGACCCAAACCAGAGATTGTATGCTAAAACCTAATAGATCTCCAACTTATGCAAATAGTCACTGCTAATCACAAAATCTAGAGTTCTACACTCAATATTACGATCTGATCTCGAAATACACCAAAGTTATGTTTGAGGTGGAGGCCGGCAAAGAAACCCTTCAGCGTATATGAAACCTAGGGTTAAGACTTCCAAAATAGAGGACAACTCCGAAAGTCGAAAGAGGTTTCTTCTCTCTCTCTCCCTCTCTCTCTGTTCTTTGTTAGGTATAGCGGCCAGTACCGCAACAAGCGAGAAAGTGCAGTCCGCCTCAAGCACCTTCCCATCGGAGTAATAGCCCAGGTCATATTTGGGTCAAGATTTTCTGGTGTTGATTGTTGTTGGAAGGAGGACGGGGGCTTGTCTTTCTAAAAATTAAAGAAAACGTCTATTTTACCCCCTCATATTTGGGTCATATGAGCACATACTTATTAAAGAGTAAACAAATAAAAGAAAAACAGATTTTGGCCATAATCCATAATAGACTCTTCTATTATCAATTTGGGGGTGTATTCAATTATTTTAAGTAAAATAAAGTTTCAAAAGTGATACCAAACACATGAAAAAATGAAAAATTGTCAGAAAATGAAAATGAAAAGTGATACCAAAGAGACCCTTAAATAATTTATGCAATCACATAAGATAATGATTACAAAAGTTTTTTTTTTTTTTGTTTGAAAAAGTTTCCTTCCCTTTAATTTCCCTTCCAACCAAACGTGGCCTAAGGAAAAAGAAATTCCTCCATCAACTAAAAAGTAGAGAGTATTTATGACCTTCAACTATAGTAGAAGTAATAATGATCTTCAGATTTTGGGTGAATCCTTCTCAATGATCCACTTAGTTTTAGATGTTAACATTGAAGAATAATTGAAGAATCTTTGACATTTTAAAACAAGAAAGACAAACGTGCTCCGAGTCTCTGACGTGATAGATCTCAATCATGTTATCATAACTTTCCAGCACTTTGCAACTATATGAACAAATAAACCAGGGCATATGTAGGGTTACTCTTTAAATATCTTAATTGTTAAATGGTGTTGCCGTTGAAATCCGCCTGAGATAAATCTACACACAGAGAGACAAGAAACAATGCTGAAGAGCTAATTGGAGTGGGCTCTAGGGACTTTTCAATGCCCACTCCAATGTGAGACAACCTAGAGGGGGGGGTGAATAGGTTGTATCTAATGGATTGTGCACTTTTTCAAAATTAATTATACAATTAAAGTTAAAGCAATAAACAACCCACAAGAGACACAAGATTTATAGTGGTTCGATTCCAAGAGTCTACGCCCACTTCTCCCACCACTTGAAAGAATTCCACTAGATGTTTCTTTCAATACAGTAAGTGGGAAACAACACCTTTACACAATCTTATTGTAGGACAAAAGAATCCTATACACTCTTATAAGGATAAGGGAATCCGTAATCTTTTAAGGGTAAGAGGATTCGTACACACCTAAGTACAGTCTAGGATGATGCACATAATCTTTTAAGGATAAGAGGATTAGTACAACCACCTAAGTACAGTCTAAGATGATGCACATAATCTTTTAAGGATAAGAGGATCCGTGCAACCACTTAAGTACAATATAGGATGATATACACAGTTTGATCAAGAGTTCACCCAACATTTAAATCAACACTAAGAAATAATATAACCAAATGAATAAAGGATGGATATTACCTATATGGAGAAGGTTTCTTATGCAAAATGATATGAAGATGTATGCACACAAACAAAGGCTTTCTTAAATCTTCTTTAAAGGCTTCTTCAGTGTAAAAGGTCAATCGCTTCAATACAAGCCTTCAATGGATTGAGTTGAATCCAATCAAAGTGTTATAATGGAGGCTCTCAACTTAAAATGAATAGAATAATGATCAAAAAACTATTTCGAAGTCTCTCCCAAGAGTGGTATTCAATGCCTAGAATTCTGTGTAGAGTTTGGCTTTTAGTAGCTTCTTTATATCCAAAAGTGGTGAGAGATTTGAATCTCTAATGATCAAATAACAGTCACTTTTTAGCTGTACCAGTTGACCTAATCATGAACTAGTCAAATTTGTTGGACTAACAATTATGAAAATATAGTCGTTAGGGATCTGGCTGGACAAACCGGATTGATACCGACTAGACATTCTCCAACCGGTTGGGGTAACCGGTCAGACTGGTTCCAAACCTATCAGCCTGGTAGAGAACAGAGTATTCTGCCTCTATCCGGTCAAACCAGTTCCTGGAACAATTAGATCGGTTGGTGCTCTTTCAGGCCGATTTTGTCTTTTTGGCCTTGAGTCTTTTGGGGCTTTTGCACCAATGGTCTTTAGACCTATTTTCGATATTTTTACAGGTCCTTGGGCTATGTCTAGACAATGCTTAAATGAATATGCAAACGTGTGATGCAAGTGTGTGCATGTACTTCAATGTTGCACACAAGCATGTTTTGAATCTTTATCTTCAATCTTTGAGCATGTCTTTCCTTGAGACTTTGTGTTGACTTGTCTTGAACTTTTATTTTGTTCTTGATTTTTCGTTAATTGAGAAGCTTGTCTTGCCTTGAGAGGCTTGACTTGCTAAACTTGACTTGATAAATTTGACTTGTCTTGTTTTCAGAGTCTTGGTTCTTCTTCAAGTCTTGTTGCTCTCAATGATGTAGTATATGTGACTATAAAGCTTCATATAAATATTAAGTGCATTCAAGTGTTTGTTATCATCACAACTAAATTGTTAGCAACTTGGGAATGTGAGATTATGATTGGGCAATTCCCCAACATCTGATGCCAAGTCAGACTTCAGAAAAACAATCGTTTAAGTGGAGCCGAAGAGCAATAGGCTTAAGATTGTATGAGATCCACCAGGGGGACTCAATAACCACCTCGATAATCTTCTCTCCTTTATATAGTAAAGGAGGGACCCAGGTATGAGATCCACACTCAGACTCACTCTGACTTATTGCTCTCTCCGTACTCCCTCTATACTTAACTATTCTGTCAGACTGACTTAAGCATCGGAGAGTCCCCCCTCAGAGTCCGCTCCAAGTCTCTTCCATGCAATCACCCTATTGTAGGTCTCCACGTCATCGAACCAGATTATGGCAGCAACAGATTGACGTCATTTGTGGGATATATATATAGAGAGAGTAATATTTATCCAATATGGTAGTCTCCAGAAACATCCGTGCAACTGCATCAAACCAAGGAAACAATAATCTAGAAACCTAGCATTCTTAACAGAACCTTCCGAACTTGCCATGTGCTCATTTACCAACACCATGTGAATCTGACCGTGGGGGTAAAATTGAAGTTGAGCTACCGGTGGACATACCAACAACGCAAGCAAGTCACCCCGAGCACTCAACAGCTTGACCCGTAGGCCCCAGTAAACTAAGAGCAATTCCTGGCCCTATAATAGTAGTTCCAAGAGTTGACTCAGACCATCTGAGAGAACTCCAAGGTGATGGCCCAAGTCAACTCACATGGGGCTCCAACCCCTGAATCCCAGGCTGACCATCACAACAAGTGCAACAACTTTGGATCAACCGACTCAGGTCGGAATCCATGAAGCCACGCGATCGAGAAGCATCTGAAGCATATTGAAGACTGGAATGAGGAGCATTCCAAACAACAGCCGGAAGATCCTCGCAGAAAGGAGGTTGTGAATGAAGACTTCAACAAGCAAGTGAAGGAACTCTAGAAACAGTTCCAGAAAGTGATGCAAGGACCAGCCAAGTTCGAGAATCCGATCTTCTCAGGAAAAAGGCCCTCTCCAATGAAATTATGAACATCCCGTTCCCGAAGGAGTTCAAAATGTTGATGTTACATTCATAGGAGGAGGGACCGTCTAGGGCACTCATAACCCTGCGGGTAGGCCCAACCTGATTCCTTGTGGGTGTGGGATTTGGGTGCAAGCCAAATTCTAACAGCTATCTACCACTACAACATATTGGGTTATGGTGATTTATCACTATGGCAATCATCATAGCGCAATGTTGTAGTGCGCTATGTCAATTTACCACTATGGCGATCTATCACTATGACGATCTATTGCTATGGTGATCAACATAGCACTATGGCGATCTATCGTTATGGCAATCATAGAGCTATCGTGATCTACCGCGCTACGGTGCATAACGTTATGGCGATCTTCAAAGCTCTATGGTGATCAACATAGCGCTATGATTGTCCATGATTCTAGTCATTGAATTGGCCGATCCGTATCAATATTTTCGACACCTACCGATCGTACGTAGGCCAAAAAAAATAGAGAGAGAGAGAGTTGGATATACCGGTTTTAAATGGTGTAAAATGCCAAATGTACTGAGCAATGTTGTTTGGCTATGGTGTTATTAATTGTTGTTGATATAACCAACACATTCTCAGAATGATGCATGTTCAGTTACAGTTGGGAGTTGTCGCTTTAGAAACCTTTGTCAACATATGCATTAGTTTGTAGCTCAATTTTGGGGTCTGTTCATTAAACCTAAGTAGAAGGCAACACTATGAGAAATATTTCCTTTCAACTCAGCTTTACGGTAAAAGAATAAGGTCAATTGGAGTTCGGAAGAGAGATATAATCACTTAAGTAAGATATTTTATTCAATAAATCCAATGTCTTAAAAAAAATGGAAAATATGTTTTAAATGCGTTTTCCATGGATTATTGACGAGTGTCGAACTGTGGAACTGTGGATTCCACAAAAGAATGAATTTTCGAGGCAAGTTTCTTGCTTTTGTGAGAAGTTGGTCTATTTGGTGGGTTTTATAAAAGTGATTTTGTATTAGTGGGCCTCATTTTACAACCAATAGCTATCTAGCAAACTTCTCATGTGAACTTTTCAAACAAAGGATCCAACATGAAGAAGCTTTAATAAAATTTTGTCACTGTCCTTGCTTTTTCAGAAAAAATAGGGGTTGACTCACATAGTCTCATGTCTCATGTGGGCCCCCAAAGCTTACCTAAAGCCCTATAATGAGATTAAGAATAACAAGGGACATGAAAGTATTTGAATCAAACCCTAGCAATCAGGAAGGTTCTGTCCATCATGTATGTGATAGATTTGCCAAATTTTATTCCTTGGCTTCACAGGTTTTGTGAGTCTGAAGCTAATGTTTGAACACATGGTTATTATCAATTTTAATAAATCTATCTTAGTTTAACAAAATAATAATAATAATAATAATAATAATATTATCAATTTTAATAAATCTACCTTAGAAGAAGAAGAAGAAGGTGGCATTCTTTTTTCTTTTTTAAAATATTTTTTTTTAATTAAATCCAACTTCATTTTCAATTTTTTATTCAATAGTCCATTGAAATTGTTTGTTCATTTTAATTTATATTGCATCCCATTGCAACCCCCTCTTGTTGCATTCCGATATTTATACTCATCCGAATCGAATCATCTCCAGCCAAAACCGATTTGAATCAGATCATCCACAGCCAATATTGATATTAATAAAAAAAATTGTAAAAATCGATTGTAATACAAGTCATGACTTGGATTGACCAAGTCATAAAATATGATTTTCCAAATCAGAGTTCTTTTGGATGGTTGTATATTTTGTTTACCGTTGGCTGGTGCCACATCTAGAACTTGGTTGACAAAGGTTTTAATCACCCCCAACTCCCCTAGGCTACGAGAGAAAAAACCACAACATAAAAAAAGGATCGAGTTTTCGTTAAACAACGGTGTATGGGAATCCATCTACCGTGAACCTTTAGATACGCGTGAGAGGATAACGGGAGAGTATTTTTGGGAATGTACTAAAACCCTTTAGGGGTTTGTGAATCCTAGGATGATGTGGTGAACCTTCACAACGTGGTGAAAGAAAACTTGTTCCTAAAACAGTCCTTGACAAATTTTCTAAATACAATTTTTTGTAACGAATAAATCCGGAACAATAAAGTGGAAAGTGATGATTCACAAAATGATGGCCAATCAACGGTTGACACATGGCCTGATCAAAGCCGATCCAAACCCAGTTGTCCTGGTAAAAAAAGGGGAACCGTAAGACGCATGAGTCCTCCACGACCGGTGACGAGGCCGAATCCCACGAGATCAGCGATGTGGCCAAGTCCACCGTGACCGACAACATGGCCAAACCCTCCAGGTTCGATGCCCTAGTCGAGTCCACTGTAGCCGACAGCATGGCCGAGCCCTCCAGGGTCGACGACGTGGTCGAGTCTAGACCCCTTATGGAGGATTAACTTCGTCTTGTGAATGGTTTCATATAGATTTCTTCCACAAAGACTTTTCTGTTTAGATAAAGATTACAATGGGCCCCCTAATCGTTGATTGGTTGGCTTTAAGTCCAGCATCTCTATTTGATTGGTAATGATGTGCGTTATAGGTGTGTGTCAATTCACGACAATGAAGCGATCGATTTCTTATTTTCTTTATGGAAATGGTTTTCTATGCCACCAGTAGAGCAATCATAGGAAACCCTTTCGTCGTTAGGAGGACCACACAATTAGGGAAAAGAGAGTTTCGGATGTAGGATTTTAAAATCGGATCTGGATTGATCGAATTGGAATTGGAATTGGATGGGCTGTGAACGATCCGATTCCATTCAAATTGACCTCTCTTCATACATCTTTTCAAGGATTCTGCCTATCCCTAGCCGATTCTGATTGCTTTTTGTATCAATTCCAAGTTTCCAATCTATTCTAGATCAATTCCAACCGATTCCAATCCAAATTGGATCGACATCGACTTTTAAAACCTTGATACGATGTAAGAGGATGTTAAATGATTTCCGTTTTTTTTTTTTAAAATGTTAATTTGACTTATCTTGGACTATTCTTTTCTCTTTTCTATCTTCTTTGTATTTCCTTTTGATGAAAGTTTTTTTCCACCTGTGGAGGAGGGTTAACTCACCATCCTAGGGTCTTAGGCTCTCTTTGGTATAGTTTATATTTGTATTTATTTAATTATTTTTATTTTATAAATCTTTGGTATAATTTATAATACTTATTTTTATTTATTACAAATTGAAATAAATTAAAAATCACAAATAATTGAAGAATTATTTGTGATTTGCGGCCACAAATCATTTATCTTGGTTTATGTGCTATTTTTTAATGAACATTTGGTGTAATAGCTCCCAAATCAAGGGTAAACCTGTAAATTCAACCATTTTTATAACAATGTTGCTTCTTGCACTGTACCTAGTACTGTTTGTCGGCCTTTTCTTCGGTCTGCTACGCGATGGAAGAAGACGAACCATCCTTGACTTTCTCTTTGGTTCAAGCAAGAAGACCATGGTCGTGCCACCTCCAGTCTTCGGTTCTCCATGAAGATGATCCCAAGTGCAGCAGGAAAGTCCTTGTGGAGCTCAGCGGAAGTAGAAAGAAGCACAAAGACGAAAAAGGGTAAGCTCGATTGTCGATCATGAAACAATTACAAGTGTCTTGATGGTTTTCTATAGAGAACATATGTATGCCGCTACGAATCTGTCTGCGATTTATTGATTGAAATTTCAGTATTGAAAATCGAGTTTGGCTGGGAACGCAGAACTTCCCACTTGGCCACTTCACTCTACAGAGAATAATTAAGATCCCTATTTCAGTATAAAAAAATCCATCTGTGATTTCTTGGTTGGTTGGAGTTTTTAGCTCAAATAGGGATTAACCATCACCATCACCACCATCAGCCTCCACCCCCACCATCACCATCACCACCACCACCACCATCAGAGGAATTTGACCAATCATCATCATCAGCTCCAATACTACTAGGGTGTGGGTTGAACGGACGTTGGGTCTGTGAATGAACTTTGCCCTCTGTTGTCATATAGTCATCAACATCACCACCTGTCTCTGAAGCAATATGGTTGTTGGGCCGACCCTCATCCTCATCTAATAAAGGAGAACCTCGATCCTTGACCCACTCATAAAGGGGATTCTCATCATTGTCATCGACTTGGAATATTTCTGCCAACTCAATTGAGCTTGTATTATGTTCCCTGTCCAATCGCATGTGCTCTTCTCGTAATCTCATCTTGTAATACACATAAACCAAGTCCTCTAACCTCTTTGTACCCAATCTATTCCGCCTCTTGGAATGTATGAGGTTGAATGTACTCCAATTACGCTTGCATCCAGTGGTAGAACTTGTTTGAGATAGCACTTTGCGTGCTATCTTCGCTAGATTGGAGGAATCAGTGCTATATTGCAACCACCATTCAACTGCAAGAAAACATTAAAGATTATTATTAGTTATAGTAAATAAGAGTATATAGTTATATACTTAAATTTAAATGGAACAGACTAATTTAGCAATACTAACCAACATAAGTAGTTTCCCGAGCTGATATTGCCACTGTTCGGCCGAAACTCCCAGTGGCATCCCAAAAAAATTTCATCTGACATTATGCAACCTTAAATTAACATTAATACCTAAAAACATAATTGCATGTGTTTACTTACTAAACAATGGTTGGTTCTCACCTCAGAATTGATGATGACCTGGGCATCTGCATCTGCCTCAAGCCTTTCCACCACTCGATGAACTGCATTTATCAAATCTATCTGTATCTCTATTTGATGCTTGTAGTGGTACTTGGGGTTTAGATGATATGTTAAACACAACAAAGTTATACAATTAGAGTCTAAATGAAGATGACATATGTAAGCAATTGAATTGAAGTTAATAAACTAATAACTCACCAGCCTTAGGTAGTGGATGCATGAGCTACTTCTCCCATTGATCCTGGATAATCTGAAGAAACTTTTGATTACTCTTTCTGTAAGTTGCCTCCACTTGCTCCTTCATCATTTTAATTGCAATCCATAAGCGTGGTAAGGTGGCCTTCCTCTGTTGATCCACCATTTTCAACACTGTAACTAGAGGGTCTAGGATTTTTACAACATTTTTCAAATCATCTCAGAACCTATCACTAAAGATGGTTGTCTGGTGTCACGCCCCCATCCCAACAAGGGATAAAATACATTATAAGGGTGACTAGGACAACGCTTGTCATCCTACTAAGCTGCCGGGATCACGACACGGTGTCCCAGCGTACGATCGTAACTAATATTAAAACAATATAATATCGAGTGCGGAAAGAGAAATATTACATTCCAAATGATCGGTAGTTTTGCGGAGCGTATAAAATCAATAGTTACAAGATGATCAAAGCCTAGATGATAAATCTGTAGTTAACCCATTTTCATTACCATCTAATAATGATTAATAAGGGTATAACTGTAAATGTTTTTACATGGGCCTACGCCTAAAATAAACAAAAGGAAACAAGTCCCTAGAATTCTCACGGCCCGTGGCGCAATCGTCACAAGGACACCCGTTGCCATGTTCCTCTAACACGACTTTCGGCTCCTCGTACTGCATCATAATCTAAAAATTGTGTACACGAGGGGTTAGCTCTCCTTGAGCCGGTGAGGGGATGGGGATGCACAAACACACAATTCACATAGTCCAATGATGCATGCATATGTTAAGTAAATTTTCCACCTAACATCACAACTAAGTCAATGGCATATGCTCTTGTGACAACTCGGGAGATGTGGGTCACTTAACTTATCGTCACAATGAAACCTCAATTGTCACCTAGGACCTACGCCGATCGAAGCCTCCAAGACCACTCGGTGGCGGACCCACGATAACCAATACTACCATGGTGGCCTCTCCCACCTCCACGAGAATCCGGTGTGCGATTACCCAACACCTAAACCCCTGTTGGTAAGGGTCGTAGCATAAGGGTGTAAAATCCTAGCCACAACTACATGCAAGTCCTATCGTCCCGAGAGGTAATCCGGGCGCATCAACTTTTCATACGGTTTAGTGCCCGGTTATCAGCGCGGCACGACACATCTGATTCAACATGACATTCAACATAATTTCTTCATAAATATATATAGGATCGGGGTTAACAAGCATCCACCAAACTACCGAGACCCATCAAAGTAAAGCATCTCCAATTAACATCATAACATTCATATATAAAAGTATGCAATATGCGCAAGCATGCTTAATAATTTATAATGATGACATAATATACAATGCAATAATAATATCAAGCCCAAACAACCAAACCCACTCACAACGTATACGCCAAGCACCAAGATTATTAGTTGTCGTCTCGATCAAGCAATAAGCCACAAGATGAATATATTAACCTAAACAAAGAGTGAAATAAGGTTAAACGAGCGAGGAAATGATCCCCAAAAGGTCTCCCATAATCACTTAAGTATAAGGTTTCGGAAACAAAGTGGTTGCGGGAGTGGTTTCATGCCCAAATTCGCAACCACATGTAAATCCTAGGAAACCAAGGGTTCGGGACGAGTTTTAGTCAAGGTCGATTGCGGATGTGGTTTGAACGAAACCGAGTGTAAATCCGAGCTTCACGGGGCCTTCTCGGAAGGTAATTTCGGGGTGTTTTCTTGCGGGTCTAAAACCACATGTAAATCCTAGCTAACCGGGGGCTTAGGAAGGTCTCTGCCAAGGGTGGTTGCGGTGTGGTTTCTCGGTGCGAAACCACATGTAAAATCACATACTGCGAGAATCGAAAATTGAAGGGTTTCTTGCTAGGGATTCATTTTCCAAGGGGTTTAAAGGTAGGGAGGCTTCAAGAAAGCTTCCTCCTAGGTCCATTAGGGTTCTAAGACCTCATTAGGTCCATGTAATCCCATGGATTTAAGAGGAAAAACAAAGATAATCTAATTTATGACATAATAGGGTAGAAACCTTAAATTTCTCAAATGGAAAGAGATTGCTTAGGCTTAGAGGTTGTAATGGAGTGAAATAATTCCACTATAGTGTAGGTTTAGAGGTTCCAAGAGAACCCTAGGTCGAATCTCTCCCATTTTCCAAACCTCAAAACTCAAAATAGATGAAGAGATGTGGGTTTCAATGGCTTACCTTCCCCAATGTAGAAAAACTCCACGTGAGGGCTCCACAAGGTGAGGTTCAAGCCTTCAACCAAGCTTTTCCATTCCTCCTCCTTTTCTCCTTCCTTCTTTCTTCTTTCTTCTTTCTCCTTTCTCTCCTCTTTCTCTCCTCCACGATTTAGGTTAGATGGGAGAAGAAATGAAAATGAATGCTTCTCCCCCCTTTGTCTTATTTATAGAAAATGGGCTTGGGTCCTTTAAGTTAAATGGGTCAAATAGCTAAATGGGTACTTTAAGTTAAATGGGTCAAATAGCTAAATGGGTGGATCCAAGATAAATGGGTCATTAGGCCAAATGGATAGTTTAAGTTAAATGGGTCAAGAGGGCTTAATGGGTTGACCCATGGTCTTATTTAGGAGTAAAGGAATGGGTTAACCCATCTTTGGGTCAAATAGAGTCAAATGGGCCCTCAAATTGAATGGGCCTCTTAACTAAATGGGTTTGCCCACAGGTTTCAAATAGAAAAGAACCCATTTGGGGATGGGTCCATCCACCATGGGATTATAAGCCCATCACACGCTCCCTTAAATAAGTGGGACCCACAAATAGAATATTCCCAATTCAACTAAAATAGCCCGGACGGTCTAAATCTTGACCCGCACTTCGAGGGCATCGAGGAAAAGGATAAATAAATAAAATTAAGGGCTAGAACTTACTATTTCCTTTGCCATGGGGTGTCAATGGTAAGCCCGTATCATGGTCAATAATTTGTAACTAGGTTTGACCACCAGTGAGAACAGCTCACCAACACGTGGCAGTGATAACCACACGTCACGGGGAAGAAATAATAATTAATTATGATCCGGGGTGCGGGTATAACATCTGGGCTATCTTACCTCTACTAGTTGAAGACCCCTCCCAGTTAAACCTTTCTTGAGAAGCAAACATTGACCTAAGACCAGCCTTCTTAGCTTCGAAGGTTTGAAGTGCAATCTAATTGGTTGCAAACCATGTAATCCTTGGCCTCACTAGGTCACCACCACACCTGGTCCTCAACATATACAATGTAAATCCATGATTATAGATGTAGGTGCTTACTTGTCGTGCCATCTCCACCACCCGTTTCACGAGCTTCAATTTCCCCACGTCCTTCAACATGAGATCGATGTAGTGAGCAGCACATGGTATCCAAAAGTGTTTGTATCTGGGATTCGCCATCAGTTTTCCCCCAGTCTTCTTAAAGTTGCTACCATTGTCTGTAATCACCTACACCACATTCTCTACTCCCACGTCCTTGACTACATCTTTCAACAAATTGTAGATGTATTTTGCATCCTTATTTTCTTTTGATGCTTCCACAGACTTAAGAAACATAGTCCACCCATCACAGTTCAACATAAAATTGATGATGGATTGTCTACTGGGTCCAGTCCAACCATTACACATTATAGTTACTCCATAGTGCGCCCATTTAGGCTTCAAACCATCAATGTACTCTATAAGATCATCCTTGTGATAAGGCAAGTGGACATTGTACATCTCATATGGTGTTGGTCCATTCACTCCAGATCTAGCCTTACCTATCTCATCCAACATACCTTGATAGTATGGTCCTTGGGCGACATTGGTAGGAATCCTGTGGTAGAAAGCCCACTTGGAGAAAGCAATCCCCATTTTCTCTTTCACATTAGTCCACATTTGTTTTAACTTCTTTTGTTTGCTGTGGCTGTCGAAAAAGTGTAGGATCTGTCCGGAGTACCTCAACATCTGGGTCCCTCATTAGGGGTGGGGGTGCAGGCTGTGCAGCTCGGGCTTGTCGGGCTAGGGGCCATGGGGCTGGTACTGGCTCTGGGTCTGGGGCCCTCACACTCTGGGTACTCCTCAATGGAACTCTAGCTCTCTCTGTCTCAACCTCCTCCTACGGGGTTGCTCTAGTTCTGGCTCCTCTAGCCTGTCTAGATGAACTAGCTCCCCTAACCATCTGTAATCATCTCTCTTCATCAATCCTTTATTGCTCTCTGTTCATCATCTTTTTCCTCCTCAATTATGCAGCCTCTGTCGGTGTTTCACAATCATCAAACTCATCTGACTCATCCTCATCATAATCCTGGTCTCCTAAATCAGGAAACTATTTTAGACTTGCCTCATTAAACTCCACTCTGATTGCCCTCTTCTGCCTCCTAGCTGCAGTTCCACCCTTTATATGACTAACCATAGCAAACTTTATCTAACTTGGCATATTAGGGCATCCTGTCACATTCCTATCCCTATTAGCAAGATGCGCCTTCAATCTAGTGGCTTCACCTCCCATGATTTGTTTCCTATAATATTTACATTAAGACATTTTCTTGTCAGCTGAAAGGGGTCTCCCATGCTGCCATGCAATGTCCCCCATATTTCAGTATTAGGATTTACAATCCTATTGCAAGAAGAACTTATAGATTATTAATAAGAACATTGTATAAGTATGAGTATATGACTCCTAAACAACAACAAATCATATTATAACTTTTCCCCAAACTATGCTATTTTTTTACTTTTTAATAATATTTTAAAATTTTTTATTAATAAATATTAATTTATTATTTAACAAAAATTAATTAAAGAACATAACAATTATAATCAAATACAATGTTAAACATATTCTACAGACTTTACTTATTTTTTTTACCTTTTGTTAAACTAAAGCAACATATTTCTATTATTTATTATGTATTTTTTTTAATGTCAACAATTATATTTTAAAATTAAAAAAATATATATAAATAAATAAAAACAGAAAAAAAACTCAACACCGTCACACCGTAGATCGGCCAATGATGCCTTACATATATTAAATTGATCATCATCCAACATATATAAGACATATTTATTTCAAATAAATGTTGTAGGAAAATGACATTTATGAACAGAAAATTTAAAAAATAATTCAACTATAAAAAAAAAAAAAATTCCACTCTGGTAAAGTTGTAGATTAGGTCATTGTAACTCACATATAAAAAATTGAAAGCATTCCACCATGTATTTACCAAAAAAATTGATTTTTTGAGTTTAAAAAACTATTACCTTCTTCAAGACATGAGTTAAATGGAATCCAAGATGCAAATCCAAGGTGTTGGTAGCAAATTAGTGGGAAGAATGCTGCAAAAATTCACAAATCTGACTGCAAAATGGGTCTCCACGGTCATAACCACCGAGTTTTCCAGCTTTCTATCGAGTTTTTGAAGCAAATGAAGCTTTCGATTGAGTTTGGTGATCTTCATAACTAATGAAGTTATGGTTCGACCAGGTTTCAATCGAAACCTGGCCGAAACCAGAGAAACCCGATCGAATTAAGTGATTTTTAAAACTCCAGCAGGATTTCGTCTCGGAATCTGTTGAAACCCAGATAACTCGATGGTTTCGACAGGTTTCGGCCGAGTTTTTGATCAGTGATGCATATTATTATTACACTAACCCATACTACTGTTTTAGTGATCTACATTTTGCCCAATTAAAGGGAAAAATGAACGAATTATACCTAGGGTCGAAAGGAGAGGGCCCGTTTGCTTCGAGGAACGAATATATAAGATCTCTCGGCTTAGGTGCAGGCAGATTGACCATCTGGTTGTGTCTGAAGACAAAAAAAAAGTGGTAAAATCGGAGTTTGGCACAAGTTCCAAAACAAAAACTACATTTCTTAAGAAATGGGAGGAGTCATCTATTCATTGGGAGGGACCCCTGGGATTCTGCAACTCCACGGATATACGAGTACCACTTACACCCCCAGCTCTACGAATATATTTTCCATATTGTGGTGTGACAGGAACAGCCGCAAAGTCCTAGGAGACCATTTTTTTTGGGGGGGGGGGGGTTTGATGATGTGACACACTTTTATTTGCTAGTTTTGGGTGTCGATCTTATGGTGATGGTGGAAAGACAAACCCTTCTTGTGGGAAATGCTTATATCTATCTAGGTCTGATTATAATAACTAGGCGTGTAAATGAATAGTTGAAATCCGTTTTCGTATTCGTTTAGCATTATTCGAATCTGTCTGAAAGCTAAACGGATGCGGATACGGATAGGCTATAGCTATCCGAAAAGCTATATTTACATGTAAACTGATAAAATATCCGATCCGTATCCATTTAGTACTATCCGAATCCGTCTGATAGCTAATCGGATGCAGATGAGGATATAGCACTATCCGACCCAAATCCGATCCGTTTACATCCCTAATCGTAACTGTTGGGGTGACAAATTTCAACATCTACATTAGGCAAGACCTATTCATTTTAGGGCCGGTTTGGCAACATTCCTGGGGCTTTTTGGGAGTGTCCAGCAGTACACGGTTCCGGAAATATTCCTTGAATGTTGCCAAATCTGGCCTTAGGTTCTGGCTTTTCAATCCTCCTTGAATGAAACTTAACCAACAGAACCATAAATATTGGTTTCACTTTGTTGCCACTGGAAAATTGAAATTAGACCATTTCATTTCAAATTCTAAATTTCTAATTGGGTTGCATAATGATTTCATTTCAAATTCTCATTGGGCTACACAATGGGCCAGTTCTGCTCATGTCTAGCCCATCCCAATAGAAAATTTTGGTGGTATGTTGGAGGCCCAAAATGAAATTTGAGTTGGGTTGGGGCTGACCTTAGATAGATGGGAGTCATCTAGATAAGATCGGCATACCTGTCTATGTGAAGTATGAGAGCCACATTAAATATCATTGACTTTTGTGTAACGGTTTTTTATTGATTGCTTTTGGCTTTTTTAATTTGCAATTTCACAAAGCCATTAGTTTCTTGAGTTTGTTGCACAAACAATAAAATACCAAAGCTCAGTACAAAGCATTATACAGATCAAGCTCCAACTTAAAAACTGTTAGAGGAAACCAATAAATTTAACAAATTGATTCAACCAAATCTCTAGCTGTGAGGCCTAAATTCTCAGAGATCCTATCGCCCTTTCCCTAACCCCCTCTACCTCCCTCTTCCTTTGACCAAACACCAAACTCTGTTTCAACCCCATGGTTGCACAGAAAATGGTCTCAAGCCCAACATCCCTAACGAGTTAAAGCACTTAAACCAATAAAATTATCTTCTTTGAGGGATGTTTCTATAATATTTTCATCATGTATGGGTTAACATTCAGTCATTGTATGGATATGGATTAGTGGATGAGCGTTAACTGATGGGTTTGGTTGAATGGAACTCAATACAATAGATGGTCTCCTTACTGGGTAATGGGCTTTCTAGTTAACCCGCTCCAATGTGTAAAGGTTATTTCTTATATGTGACATAATAACAACTAAACCCATTATGGGAGAAGCATCACTTGCTCAGTCTAATAGGATTGATCCATGCTTCCAATCTATATAATAATAACAATGTCTATTAGTTTCTAATCCTGACAATTGTGTGGACGTGGACAAGGGAGCAAGCAAAATCAACAGAGTGAAAGACCACGTACGGTCGTCGAGAATTCTTCATTAAACAATATAGATCCAAGTACGAGTTTCTTGTAAAATCTATTAGTTGATATCGCGTTCAATGATTCAATATGTTGATCCTATTAATTATTCACTCAATTTCTTGTTTAGAATTAGTTATCTCTGCATGATTTAACTCTTATATATCTAGTATCCACTTGAAGTAAGTTGAAGAAGAGAAATGAACCACAAATTAACAAATTTGTTAAAACTTTGTACACTAGTAACCACTAATCTTCTTCTTCCCTTTCCCTAGGAACAGCTCCAAAGCGATTAATCAAAATGTCTACAACCAAAGATGCCACATCCTTACAGGGGACTGCCTTTTTATAAACATCACCCAAATGGGAATCACTCCCAATCCTCCCACCTAAGTAAACATCAACTCCTTCACATAACTTGCCTTCCTCATCCCTAGTCAAGCACCCCATGAACCCAATATCAGCCACCTGCACTTGCGCACAGGTGTTGGGGCAGCCAGTCCAGTGCATCCTCACCGGCTGAGTCACAGAAACCTGTCTCTGCACCTCCTCTGTCACCTTCAAGGCCCTTGCCTTGGTCTCTATAATGGCTTGACCACAGAACTGGCTTCCAGTGCAGGCCACTAGTCCTTTCATGAGAATTTCAGGTTCAGGCAGAAACCTTACCCTCAAAAGTGGTTCCTTGAGCAGGGCTTCGAGCTTGGAGTTCTCAACATTGGGAATTATGATGTTCTGTTCTACTGTGAGACGGAGTTCACCAGAGCCATACTTGTCTGCCAAACGAGCTAGCTCGTCCATGTCGTCGGCCTGAAGTCGACCCACAGGGACATGAAGCCCCACGAAGCTAAAGCCCTCTTGTTTCTGTGGGTGGACGCCCAAGTAGTCTCTTCTCTCCCAGTGCTTTTGCACCAGTTCTTGCTCTGCTGCTCTCTCCAGCTCTTGTCCTGCCATCCTCTTCACCACTTCTGATCTGAACACCTCAATTCCCTACAATTCATAATTGGGATTAGACATTAATTATACAGGTGTATTTCAATCCAATCCATCAATGGAGCTGTGATAAATGTAGAAAAACATGAACCTAAATCGATAAAAAAAAGAATGGAAATCCAAACAACAATCACATTATCGAACACATAGATTTACGGGCTACGTCAATAGTGAGATTGGATCTACTATCAATGGAGAATAGGGTTACAGTCACTCGTCCTTAGGCCTCTCTTAGATTCTCTTAGATTGCATGTAGAGAAAGAACCCTTGCTACAAATTTATAGCGAAACCCTGTATAAGAAATTTACCAAAATACCCATATAGTCCTAACAGAATTTTCTCAGGGTCGGCTTGCATGTAAGGGTGTCAATTGGGTACATGGTCTGAGGTATTGGTATCGTATCGCCCATATCAGGCGATATGTATTGGTTTCGCTAGTCACCGATACCGATACTATGCCGAAACTCATTTTTAAAGGAAAATCAGGGGCAAAATTGTTCGATACAGCTGATACCATATCGGTATCATATCAGTTTTGAAGGTTATCGATACTTGTTCCGATACCGTGCACTAAAACCATGATTGGATATAATTTTGGTTTTTTGGACCGGTTTTGATTCGGTTCAAGACGCAACATGTGGAAACCAAAACCCAATAGGAGCATGTGTTTCCAAATCAGAACCGAAACGACATAATTCGGTTTCGATTCGATTTTTATTCCGTTTTGACCCTGGTTTGTACTCGATTTGGTCCATATTTTAGGTGTTTGATCAAATTTTTTACATCTTTACAACAAAAGAACCCCTTGTTTGTTAGAGTCATAATCCACTAAAGTTTTTTTAAACATTAAAATGGAATAAATTTATCATCCACATTAATTAAAACATAAAAAGATAATATGACTTATTTAGTTCCTTATTCGGTTTGAAAATATGTAATTCAGTTCAGTTCAACGGTTTCAATTATAAGACCGAATCAAATCGATGAAAGATTTCAGATTTTTAAACCAAAATCAAACCTATTTAATTTGGTTCGGTTTGATTCGATTCATTTTTTGTTTTTCCAATTCTAAATTGACACCCTTAGCTGCATGGACCCATTAGTTTGTCAAGACATAGATTAACACGCAAAGTGGGTCGATTTCCCCAAACACTTGACCTCTTAACTGCCCTTCGAAATCAACCCACTTTTGCAAACAACCAAATACAAGACATCAATCCCAACAATAAATAAGAATTAGGATTCAGGTACTACTCACGAGTTCATCAATCAACCACATCATTCTTGTTTTCTGGCGATTCCCTCTGTTACCAAGATCCCTATAGGCCTCCAATATGGCTTTGCAGATAGGGATCACATCCTCTGCAGAGACCCATGCATCAAGAGGCACTGCCTCAGCACATCGCTTGGGGCTAAAGAATCCACCCACTAACAGATTAAAGCCGAAGCGTCCATCCTTGGTGGCCGGCATGTAAGCAAGATCGTTGATATGGGGATGTTCAAAGAGATCATGAGAACCCACCACGCAAACATTCCATTTCCTTGGCCTGCTCACATTAAATTAATCACGAAGATATAAGAGACATTGAAATGAAAATTAAATGAAAGGAAGGAAAGATTAATTGAGGAAATAATACGAACAGGTTGGTGACGGCAGGGTTGCCACGAGAGTTCCCTGTAATGAATTGGGAGAGGAGGTTGGTGTAAGGTCGGGTGTCGACTATCTCATGTGGATCTATGCCTGCAAGTGGGTTCCCAACTGGGTTTCGAATATTGTCCATTCCGCTCTGGAGACTTGTCAAACCCACTTGATCCAAGCCTTGTAAGATCTCAGGTACATGAGGAAGCTCAACCCCACGAATCTGCCAGTTCTGCCTTGTCGTCACATCTGCGCATCCTTCTTTACCATATCTCCGAATTACACTCGCCAAGTAACGAGTCTGTTCGCTGGTTGTCACTCCATTGGGCAGCTTCAGTCTCATCATGAATCTACCATCTAAAGACCAGTTAAATCAAATCGGTGTCAGTCACAAAATCATCAATTTGGATCCTCTACAGCATGCCGCCCGGCCTGCGCCGGCCTGCACAGACATAGGGTCGTGCGTCTATGCAGCACCGACAGCGTAGTGTTGAGGATCTGGATTAAAAAAGGATGGGAAACAAGATTCTTTCACAAACAAGATGAGTTCAAAAGTCAATTGTTTTTTTTCAATTCTTGATATTTGTTGGGGTAGAATGTCTTGTATTCCGTCATTTGCATAAATGGACAGGTTAATTCCAAAGAAGCGGTAAGAAGGTAAGAGGTCGTAGGACCTGAAGCCTCGAAGTTTAAAGCTACCCCATAGGATTTCACTATATATAGTGAGGTACATCTGAAAGAGCCCTCTTGGAAATTAAGCACATTTCATTTTACTTTAGTCGCACATAATCTTGTCGAACCATGTAAATTCTTGTGTGTATTGTAGGATTGTTGTTTATGATTTTCATTCTTTTCTATATTTTTTTTCTCGTTTTTTACGATTTCCCATCATGCCTCTTCCCTAGTTGGAAAATTATCTCTGGCAATTCCCTACCGGTCCAATTTCCTAGTGTCTGTAATAAGAAGGGATAAACCCCACCCGAACAGAGTATTCGGGGAAGGGTGGAATGGTCATTGCACCCCCCCTTCCCTTTTTCTGTTGTTTGGGCTGCATTTGATTTCTCAATTTAGGCTTTTGTTTTGAAATGGAAGAACAAACAGGCTAGCCCAATTCGTAATGAACCTGATCAAAAGCTCTTAAGGGGATAATATAGCTTTAAAGCAACGAGTTTCTTCTCTCTTAATTGGTACAAAAAGAGGGCTTTTGAAGCTAACAAGACTTACAATGGTGTTTTCTGCGGTGGAAGAGGCCGAGCCACTTAAGGCGGGAATCGATATCTTCTTTAGAAAGCTTGGATTTCTCAATATCTTCAAAAGAAATCTGTGACAGTTCGTTAATTCCATCTTCCATGAAAAGCTTCATTGGTTCCTTCACCAGTTTCATCTTCTCCTGTGCGTTTATCCCTTCCCTGAACTTTTCCTTCAACACCCAATACCCTTCCCTCTCTTCCACTCTCACCTCCAGCCTTGATTCATCTACCGACAGCGTCGAAGGTGATACAACCTTCCCCTTCTCCTTCGTAATTTGGACCGCCGACGCTGGTGTTACCCTCCTCCGCCGATCTGTGGATCGAAACGGAGAAGGAATTGTATGTGCCGGAAATTGCAGCAACGAAGAAGACATTTTGATGATGAACAAACAACTGTGAAAGAAAGCACAGAAAAGAAGAAGTGTGGTGTAGGGAAGGGAAGAACTGTTAGCAGTTTATTATATGATCATCCATATAGTGCGTAAGAAGGGGAAGTGCCGGAAAGCCTTTTGTGAGACGAAGCAGATGGAGACAACGTTACTATGCTTGGCTTTTGGAGAGTGCCAAGAGACAGAAAAGTTACACCCAAGAGAAAGTGAGAACGAGTGCAGCGTACAAAAATAATAAATCATTTTCGTACGCTTTGAGCGCACAGATGGAATCAAAGAGAGGTGGGATCCACTCTTTGATTCTAACTGTGTGACTTGATTCTTATTACAAGAATCACGCTCACTACATGAGAATTATGTTTTAATTTTTTTTTATTCACATGAAGTCGGTGGGAATAACCTGTCAGAGGTTCTTAAGACAAATCTCAACCGTCCAAAAATGCAATCAGATTCCATATTTTCTCATTCTTATTTTAATCCAAGATTATTATTATATAGAAATAAGAAGACGAGGAGATTATTTTTTTTTGCAAAGCAGGAGACAGAGGGTGAGGGGTGGCATGAGAGACAGCAAAAATTAAGAATAGAGAAAGTGGATTAGTTTGGGGCGTTTGGCTTTCGCCTCTTCGTCAATCCAAGAGTCACAACCACTGCACTTGGCCACGCTCTTTTATACTTTTCTCAGATTTTCAACGAAGGCGTTTGCTTGATTATTTATTTAAGGAGAAGGTTGGGGCAGGTTTGTTTCTTGATGTTCCCACCTAATTAAACATTTGATGGAAAACAACTACTGAGTTAGTTATTTTGAAACCTGTCAGAAGAATGTGGACACTCCAAGCAGGGATTGAGATATCAGTATCGGCAGAGCCCGATACTGATCCGATATCAATTTGGATCGGAAAATTTTAACCTTATTTTTTATTAAAAATTATGTTTTTATCCTATTTTATCTTTGATCAGAGATATTGATATTCGATTCAAGATCGACCAAGTATCGATCTCAACCAATACCGATACGATCCAACCGATCCAATATTGATACTTCCTTCCATCATCCCAAG
Organism: Telopea speciosissima; assembly: GCF_018873765.1. Classification (NCBI taxonomy): domain Eukaryota; kingdom Viridiplantae; phylum Streptophyta; class Magnoliopsida; order Proteales; family Proteaceae; genus Telopea; species Telopea speciosissima. Next base: position 56,349,481 of record NC_057920.1, read on the forward strand.
AGGTCCATGACCTCATGGGTTTGCTATCCTCCTCCTTTTCTCCCATTCTCAGTTCCTCTTATCCCTTAAGGTTGATCGGAAGAAAATTTTTTTTTTTTTTTTATCAAAAACATATTCTGCCATGTGGCAAATCGTAATGCGTTAAAATTTTATGGAAGGTAGATCCGAAGGTTCCCTTTTTAACCCTTAATTTTCCTATGGGAGAAAGATCGCTACTTGGGTGGGTGTGGTGCACTGCCCCAACGCCCAGACACAGTGGAGTGCAGAATGATCATCGTGCCCCCATGGAGAGACGAAAATTCCCAAGGACACGATGATAATTCCACACGCTCTTGTGTCTAGGCACATGGACATGGCACATGCCCAACTAACATTTTCTTTCCCTTTTCCTATATTCATAGTGCAACAAACCTCACAAGTGTATCACATGTTTGGACCTCATAAAAGATGTGGAATCTTTTTTTAGTTTTTGGTTGCAAGTCCACAATGGGACCAAAAAAAGGGCCCACTTATTATTATACTACTTGCTACTTACCGTTATTACTTAGAGAGGATGGAGGGTATGAGAGTTGAACACTCGACGTCTCCTTGAATTTATGCTAGACCTCCACTGGCTAGTTGCCGCCATTGAGATAGAAGCTCATCCACGATGTAGATTCCATATTTGACGCAAACCCATGAAAAAGTTATCGAAGTGTATTGTCGTATGGGTACATGAGAATATAGGTATAAAAGTTTCAATATTGTAAAATTTTACTCATATATTTGACTTGGGAATGAAAATGCTACCTGATCATGTACAGCGTACGGCCCCTATGCCCAGACATAAAGTCGTGCAAAATGATCGTCACATCCTCAAAGATTTTTGCCTTTTCATGAAGATGCAACGGTCATTTCGTGCAGCCTTATGTCTAGGCATTGACACTACACACCTTACACGATCAGGTTGTGTTTTTTCTCCCATCTGACTTTTAACTAAAACATAAACAAACAAAAAAAAATTATATATGAACAAGCAGTCAGGCCCTTTTCCTTCCTCTTCTCCTAATCAAGTTTTTAAATCTTGTTGAATTTTTAAAAATCCAGTTTCGATTCAGGAGACCCAAAAATCGAAATCTTGGATATTTTCAGAATATTTTAGAATTTGGTACTTTTTCTTTCTGTTTTACATCAAATTCGGTTGGCTTTGTTTTTCATGGATTTAACATATTTAATCTTTAAACGATTATGTAATGCAAGTTATAAATTTTCTTTTTGGTAAACAAAAGGCAAGTTACAATGTGCCATTTTATATTGCATGATGTAAAATTGTAAACAATTGCTTGTGAATCCTTTCATATGATTGGATTGTTAGAAATTACTAAGAATCATATATTGGATCAATGAACACATATAACAAGCATTAATGGAGATTTAATTAGAATCATATCCAGATCTATATCGTGTTGATGAAGAATTCCTCAAGCGCTAGTTTTATCCTTCTTCTCTTGTTCTCCACAGCTTTCTCTCTTGTCAGTCTTATCTACTTCTCTCTTTATGTAAATTATGAATTGGTTGCAACTAATGGGTGTTGCTCCCTTTATATAGATAGAGAATAGGGATTAACTCTGAAATAGAATACAAGTATATTTCTCCCATAATAAGACTCAATTGTAATAAAATCTACTAATCTTTACACTTTAAAGTGGTTAACTGAAACCCACAATATCCATTAGGAGATCACTCTCATATTGGGATTCATCCAACCCAGCCTGCCAATTAATGACTGGTACTAGCCCATACATGAAATAACGTTACATTCTCCCACTTGGGCAGTTGCATGTAATTGCTCCAACCTTGGATTAGATAAAATGTGATCACATAAATAGGAAGTATTGAAAGTAACTCACCTTAAAACATTATACCCTTGGTCTAAGCAGTAACACAAACACCCAATCGTAAGCATCGTCATATTTTAAGTCGACATGGGACACTACACGTCAAAGTGCTTGCACCTTCACCCACTTTTGGGCTACACACGTGTAAAACAGTGGTATGAAAATTGCATGTCACAGTTATCGAACATGTCAAATCCAAATTAGTCCTGAATTCCAACTAAAATCCCTAGTTACTCCATCATTGGGAGCTCATTGAAATCATTCTTTCACATGGCAAACTGTCACTAGAACTACCAAAAATTAGCTACTTCATATAGAAGCCCACTATAGTTACTTCAACCTGAAGCTCACTGGGTCTGGATCCACAAGTCCATATACACTAGTCCAAATCCTCAAACAGAGGGACTGTACTAGCTCACGTAAAATGTGTATCATCTAAGACAACCTCTGACACATGAGGGGGATAACACTACATAATTCCTCTACTATCATTCAAGGCTGTCTTTGTTATCAGTCAATGCAACAAGTGGATGCACAAATAACTCATATAATATGACCATAAACATCAGGTGACAATAATAAAGCATAAAATCAAGATATTATTGAAATCAACAAATAACAAACAATGTCTGTATCAGTAAAACTGTACTCCCATTAACAAAATGCATCAAAGGATCGAACTAATCCTTTTGTTAGTGAATCTTTCATGACACAATACCTCCAACTATCATGAAAATATATCATTAACATAAAATGAGAAAAATAAATTCAAGCCCACTGATCTTGAGAATATATACTAATTAATTACATTTTCCTTGAAAACAAAAGGTGAAAACCTCATCGAGTTTCAAATTCCATTGTCTGACAAGTCCACTCTGACCTCTCAAAATAATCAATAAAATATGGAAAAATTACTTATATACCCCATGTACATTTGCCCGATTGCTTAATACACCAACCTTTTCAAACAATTATTTGACATCCCCTGAAACTTGACGTTGTTAGTCTGCTGTTAGTGGTTGAATGGGAAAATCTATTTTACCCTTATGAGTTATTCAATTGAAACTTATGAAGTTAAATGACCAGCTTACCCTTCTTATTCTTTTTCTTCTTTCTTTTCTTCTTCTTCCTGCAACCCACCCCTACCCCTACCCCTACCCCTACCCCCTGAACTTCATGCCACCCTTGCCGTCGTCCTCCTCTCCACCCCTGCCACCTTTACCCTGTAGATAATATCACAACTCTGAGTTCGATGGATTTTCCGAAGATGAGGGGGGGTCCCACTTTTTGGAGGGGAAAAGACCTACAACTCATCAGAATATTCTGCCGGTGAAAAGGTTAATCGGAGGTTTTAGAACCGGTTGGACGAATGTAATTTGTTTAAATAAACATGGCGTGGTTAGTTTTGTAAACTGAAACCCATTATTGGCTCTAATTTTTCAAATTTTATATTGAAAAGAAAACTAACGCCCAACGAATTTGGAGTTTGGAGGGCCATAAAAGGAGGACTCCCTCTTCAGGGTTTTAGAGAAAGGAACTCTTACACTTGGCTGGGAGAGACGATTTGGGGAATTCTATTCTTCACATTTTGATAGAGAGTGATAGAGATTTGGGGAATTCTCTTCTTCACGTTTTGGGTAGCTCCTCCACTTTTTGGAGACTACATAAAAAAGGGGGAGAATCCCTCACGTTTGAAGAAGTGGAACCAAGAAGGGTAACAGAGAGAAATGCTGACTCTGTAACTAGGAGAGATTCTAGAACTTGTTTCCTTCAATCATCGCTGCACCTCCTTCACTTGAACCAAAGCTTATCTCCACCCTCAACATTCTTGAGTGTAAAGGATAACTCAAATTCAAATTCAAATATTCAAGTTTTGAATACACCGTTGCTAGAATCAAGGACGGTTGGGGATACTCTCCATCTCTTAAGGAAACTCAAACTCCTACAAGATAGGAAGAGATACCTTATCTTTTGTAACAAAGTAATCCGTTGTATACACTTGAAATTCAAATATATATACCACTCCTTATCACAAGAAAACGATAAGGAGAATTCAAACTCAAACATAACTCTTACCTGGTATCATCGTAGCCTTCGACCAACGTCAAAGAAGAGCCATGGGCGACTCAAACATCTCCTCCACCACCACTCCAGCCGTCACCACCGAGACTGCTCTCATCTCTCCCACCAACATCGTCTCCCTGCTCCCCATCAAACTGGATCGTTCCAACTACTTGTTGTGGAAGTCCCAATTCCTACCTCTCTTGCATGCCCATGATCTCTACGGGCATGTCGATAGTAGCACACCCGCACCACCTCAAACTCTATCACCATCTCCAGCATCTACTTCCACCGATCCTCGCCCTCCTAATCCGGCTTATTATGCATGGCGAAAACAGGATCAAATAATCCTGAACTAGATTATATCCTCCATAACTGAGACAACTCTTGCCCAAATTGTTGGGCTCATTACATCACATGCAGCGTGGAGTACTCTTGAGAAAACATATGCTTCTCATTCTCAAGCGAGAATAATGCAGCTGAAATATCAGCTATTGCAGTTGAAGAAAGGCACTTTGTCTATGGCGGAATATCTGCAATGCATTAAGAGCTTGGTGGATAACCTTGTCGCTGCGGCTCATCCAATGTCTGAATCAGACATAATTCTCAACATTCTTCAAGGACTCGACCAAGAATATGAGTCCTTTGCAACATCCATAACCACTCGGCTAGAACCACTAGCCCTGGATGACTTCGATGGCATGTTGCTCAGCCAGGAAATTCTAAAAGAGCAACGGACATCTCCTCTTGATTTGCCCACAACAGAGGCAAATATTGCAGCTAAGAACACGACCAACCATTACTCCAACAATCAGTGTGGCCGTACCAGTATGGCCGAGGTCGTGGTGGTCGACAGTACTACAATAATGTTGGCCGTGGAAGGAATCCCAACACCAATCAGCAGCAAGCAAACCAATCTCAAGGAAATGCTGGCTGCCAAATATGTCATAGGACTAATCATACAACTGCGACATGCTACAACCGGTTCAATCAGAACTATCAAACACCAGCTCCACTAGCTGGTCCTGTGCAATTTGAAGCACTTTTAGCCACTCCATCGGCTTCATTTGATTCAGCGTGGTACCCTGATTCAAGGGCAACACACCACATAACATTTGATATGGCCAACTTGAGTGTAAGCTCCCCTTACATTGCATCGAACCAAGTGCGTGTGGGAAACGGGGCAGGTTTGAGCATTCAAAATACTGGCACCTCTCTTATTAAATCCTCTTTATGCAATTTTCGTCTAAATGATGTATTGCATGTGCCTAACATTACAAGAATCTATTATCTGTCAGTAAGTTTACTACTGATAACAATATTATCTTGGAATTTCATCGTACTTGTTGTTATGTGAAGGACCCACGTACGGGGATCATACTGCTCAAAGGACCAATTAAAGATGGGCTCTACAGGTTTCCTCACTCATCTCCATCTTCAACATCATCCCTACTGCCCACCGTTCACATTGGCGAAAGAGTAACAAAGTCGGTTTGGCATGATCGGCTAGGTCACCCTTCATCAAGGTGTATGAATCATCTACTTCATCAAGCTTCCTTACCACTGCAAGCATCATCCACTCCATTAGTGTGTGTCTCATGCCAAATGGGAAAGGCTCACAAACTTTCCTTTGGTGTCAATAAATCAGTAGCCACTTCACCTTTTGAATTAGTGCACTTCGACATTTGGGGGCCTGCACCAACTGCATTAGTTCAAGGATTTAAATATTATATTTTTTTTGTAGATGACTTCAGTAGATTCACATGGATTTTTTCACTTGTTTATCGTTCTGAAGCTTTCTCTGTGTTTATGCAATTTTATGCACATGTTCAGAACATTTTTAAATGCAAATTGAAGTTTTTTCAATCAGATCGATGGAGCAAAGGAATATCAATCGTTTGACAAGTTCTTTAAAGCCAGTGGTATAGTTCATCAATATTCTTGCCCACATACATCTGAACAGAATGGAAGGACAGAACGAAAGCATCGTCATATAGTTGAAATGTGATTGACTCTAATGGCGAAATCTTCAGTTCCTATGAAATTTTGGGCATCAACCTTTGAGACTGCTGTCTATCTGATAAATCGGCTTCCAACACCAGTCTTAAATAATCAATCACCTTATAAGGTGCTATTTAAGAAGGATCCTGATTATACACTGCTCAGAACATATGGCAGTGCATGCTATCCCTAGCTGCGTCTGTACAGCAGGTACAAATTGCAGTACAGATCAACCAAGTGTATCTTTATTGGTTATAGCAGTAGTCATAAAGGGTACAAGTGCTTTGATCCGTCAATGGGCCGAACCTATATCTCACGCCACGTCATTTTTGATGAGGCATGTTTTCCTTATGCCACCCATGCCAAACCAACACAATTACCTAATCCATCATCAACGCCACTTGTTGTCACTAGTGACAATATTGTTCCACCTAACCCATTAGCCTTACCACCTTCTGCACCCATACCAATAAACCATCAACAATTACCACCACCAATTGATAATCCACCATTTGATAATCCAACTTCACCTTTATCACCCACCGAGACCATAAATACTCAAATTACCAATAACCTATCACTTGAACCCACAAGTGTCCAAGTCTCGGACCCACCATCCTTACACCCGAACTCATCAACTCTTCCTTTAGCCGCTCCAGTTCAGCATCCCATGGTTACCAAACTTCGGTCTGGACTTACAACACCGATTTCAAAATTAAATCTTATGACCATTCGGCATCCAATACCTTCAGCCTACATTACCCAAGCCGAACCCAATGAGGTGGAACCCACCCCATTCACTATGGCAAACAAGGATAAACGGTGGAGAGAGGCAATGAGCGAAGAGTTTAATGCTCTACTCAAAAATGGCACATGGCAACTTGTACCCAAGCAAGCCTCAATGAATTTGGTTGGAAATAAATGGGTATTTAGAATCAAGAGGAATTCAGATGGCACAGCCTCCCGCTACAAAGTCCGTCTGGTAGCTAAGGGGTTTCACCAGCGTGAAGGGATTGTAAAGCCTAACACCATAAGGACTGTACTCTCAATTGCAGTTTCGCGTGGATGGGTCTTAAGACAACTGGACGTCCAAAATGCCTTTCTCAATGGGACCCTACAAGAAGATGTGTACATGACACAACCGCAAGGGTTTGTTGATCCAGTCTATCCGGACCATGTGTGCTATTTGAGGCGCGCTCTGTATGGCCTTAAACAAGCTCCACGGGCTTGGAACAATAGGCTTGGCACCTTTCTAGTCTCAATTGGGTTCCAACCGTCTGGTTCGGATTCGGCCCTGTTTGTTAAGAGTTCAGGAAGCCATGTCATCTATCTATTGGTATATGTTGATGACATAATTATCACTGGTGCCAGTCATCCACATGTGCAGGAACTGATAAGCAAGCTAGGAACTGAATTTGTAATCAAGGATCTAGGGAATTTGCATTTTTTTCCTAGGCATAGAAGCAGTGCGCAGTTCAGAAGGGCTGCATTTGTCCCAAACGAAGTAAACCTTGGATCTGCTAAAAAGGGCCAACATGATTGAGGCTAAACCAATGGCTACACCAAGCTCCACGACATCACTGGTTCCCAGTAACGGGTCAGCATTTGAGGATCCAATAATGTACAGAAGCACAATTGGAGCATTACAGTATTTGACCCTCACACGGGCAGATATTACCTTCTCAGTTAACGTGGTCTATCAATTTATGCATGCTCCCACAACAGATCATTGAGCTGCAGTCAAGAGGATACTTCGATATTTAAAAGACACAATTGACATGGGGATTCAAATTCGGCCATCCCAAGCACCCAGCTCTATGCATACACAAATACAAACTGGGCTGGATGCCCCTATGATAGAAGGTCTACAAGTGGCTACTGCATATATCTTGGTGACAATTTAATATCGTGGAGCTCTAAGAAACAGCATACGGTGGCTAGGTCATCAACAGAATCGGAGTATAAAGGTGTAGCCAATGCGTCAGCCGAACTACTATGGCTTCGGCAATTACTGCTTGATCTTGGAACAGAAATCCCTTCACCGATGCTTTATTGTGACAATATTAGAGCAACATATCTAGCAGTCAATCCTCTGTTCCATGCTTGCACAAAACACATCGAGATAGACTACCACTTCGTCAGAGAACAAGTGGCATCCAATCGTCTATGCATACGTTTTGTGCCAAGTCAAGATCAACTGGCTGATATCCTCACTAAGGGCCTACCAGGACCATGATTCAAGCTGCTGCGGGACAAACTCACCATGCGCAAGCGGCCGTTTCGCTTGAGGGGGAGTGTAAAGGATAACTCAAATTCGAATTCAAATATTCAAGTTTTGAATACACCGTTGCTAGAGTCAAGGACGGTTGGGGATACTCCATCTCTTAAGGAAACTCTAACTCCTACAAGATAGGAAGAGATACCTTATGTTTTGTAACAAAGTAATTCGTTGTATACACTTGAAATTCAAATATATATACCACTCCTTATCACAAGGAAACGATAAGGAGAATTCAAACTCAAACATAACTCTTACTTTGAGTATTATACTTCAGGTAATTATTTAAAATACGACAATAAGTTCAGAAAAATGAAATTATGATTGAGAGTGCAAGGCAAGGGTGGCGGGTGTGGTAGGGGCAGGGTGGAGAGGAGGACAGCAGGGGGGGGAGGGATGGCATGAAGTTCAAGGGGTAGGGGTGGGTTGAGCAAGAAGTGTGGTTAGAAGAAAAAGAAGAAGAAGAAAGGGTAGGTTGGTCATTTAACTTCATAGTTTTCAGTTGAATAACTCTAAAGGGTATTTTAGGCATTTAAAAAAAATTTAACCAATGACATCATCAATAAATGGTGACTGACTAACGAATAAGATCTACTTGAATGAAATCGTAAAATGCAAGGGGTATTCAAGTAAGTTTTTAAAATGGGGGTATTAAGCAAATGGACAATAGTACAAGGGGTGTACAAATAATTTTCCCATAAAATATCCACTAATGGTATTGGGAGGCTGGGACCTGTGGATTATGGGTCCAGCACACTTCCGCTGTGCATCCCCAAACTTGTAGGTGTCTTTCGAGTTTAATCTCAGCCTTAAAAAAAAACTTTAAATGAATACCAGAGTTATGATTTTTTTTTTTTCATGAAAAGATGACCAGAAATATGAAAAACAAATTTATAAAGGTCATCAAATAATGAAGTTGAAACAATTAAGTGGGATCCAAGCAGTTATTGGCAAATTTTATGGAATCTGTGCCGATTTTCTCTGGGGAAGTTTAGAATGGGGCAAACATAGTCATTGGGTGCGCTGGAAAAAAGTGTGCAGGCAATTGAAGGAAGGAGGTCTGGGTGTTAAGCTGTTGGAAGATGTGGGGCCTTTCCCTGAGGTTAAAGGGTTTATGGCATATTATTTCAGAAAATTCCCTGTGGCTAAGCAAAATTTTTTATGCACATTTTTCAAGCAAAATTTTTCAAAAGTGCTCATTTTGTTATGGCTAAGCCGAGTAGAATCAGTTCAAAATCTTGGAGAAACGCTTGGGTCCACAAGGATTTCATTCTAGTCAAATCCAAGTAGTTGCTCGGCTCAAGTAATGTCAGTTTTTGGCTTGACAACTGGCCTGAGGTGAGCCCTCTTATCGATTTTGTGGATAACACTCTACAGGTGGACCTATGTGTGTGTGTTAAGGATGTTGTGAAAGAGAATGATGTGTGGGATCCAACTGTCTTAAATCGAGTTGATTCCATTGAGGTGAGGGATAGCATTACATATGGGAATTTTGTTATTACCACCAAGAACGACAGGCTAGATTGGACTCCTTCCAGTGATGGGCGTTTCACTATTAAATCTGCCTGGAATGAAGTAAGGCAACAGGTGCCCTTAACCCCCTATGCCAAATGGATTTGGAACCAATCCCTTCAAATGAAGGTTGCATTTTTTATTTGGCATCTCCTTAATGGAAAGATCCCCACCAATGATTCTTTGATATCCATTGGCATTCCCCTGGCATCCAAATGTTGTTGCTGCGGAAGCCCAAAAAGGGATACAACAACCCACTGCCTGGTGGAGGGAGGTACTGCAACAAAGGTATGGGCTCATTTTTCTAATGTATTTGATGTGGCTTTGACTCGTACCCAGGATGCGAGGAACAAAATTTTGTTATGGCTAGCTCTAAAAGCCAATGTGGTGTTATTACTGGCTTGTTACCTTCCCTTATTGTTTGAGAGCTTTGGCAAGAAAGGAACAATAGAAGACATTGTGAGATTCCTCGCACCGTGGGGACAATTATTGGAAAAATCAAGGATTGGGTGAACAGCCTTCCTTATCCTTCTAAGTTTAAGCAATCGGCTAGCACTATAGAGTATCTAATTTTAATTTGCTTCAAACTTAAAGGACAATCTCCGTAAGCGGAAACCTCCCATTCCAGTTTATTGGTGCCCGCCTTTTATATCTTTCAAACTAAATGCGGATGGTGCTTGTAAAGGAAATCCAGGTTTAGGTGGCGGAGGAGGAATTATTAGAAACCAGGAAGGTGTTGTCCTGATGGTTTTCTCTAACTTCTGTGGAGAATACACTAACTCAACGACAGAGTTAAGAACATTGCGAGATGGGCTGAAAATGTGCTAGGACCTGGGCTTTTCAGACTTTGGGGTTAACTCAGACTCGGCCACGATTGTAAAAATGATTAACCAGAAAAAGTGATTTTTTGAAGGGGTGGTATTGGTTCCAGGAAATCATGACGATTTGTAACTCCAGTCGGCCTTCTATCAAGTTTGCTTTTCTGGAAAGCAATAGAACAGCCAATTGACTTGCTAATTTTGCGTGTGAGACGACTTCCAACAATGTTTTCCACTTTGGGTCTGATCTCCGAGGAGGCCTTCGGCGACTTCTCGTTTGGGTTGGGTTAAGGGGGCTTTGCCCCCCCCCCCCCCCGCATTTGTCTTTTAGTTCCACTTTCATTAATAAAATTTTAGGGGCCTCCCCCGGGTCCCAGATAATATTCGGGGATTAAAAAAAAAAGGCTATTTACATTTAGTTTTGAATCATAAACTAAAACAAACAATTATGTTTCTGTTTATATAAATCAAATGCATAAATAATGGTAGAAAAGACACATTTCACATTCTGGTTATATAAATTGCTATCGGAAATGAGTAGAATAGAAACAAACCTATTAAAATAATTTTGTTTACATAAATCAATTCCAAAAGTAAACAGAAAGCAAAAAAAGGAAGCAAAATAGAAATAGAAAATATACCAACCATGGTTATATTTCTGTTTGTACAAAAACTTAAAAGTGTTTTACAAAAAAAAAAAAAATTAGGTTCATTCAAGAAACTAGACCAAGGGGCGAGGTTCAAACCTGGTTTGGTCAACACAACCAGTACGAAGTTGACTCGATCAACAGGTGAACGCTGACTGTTGACCAAGTCAACCCGACGGGTCAGCAAATGGGTTAGCAAACCAGGTTGATGGGTTGACACAACCCAAATGGTCTAGTTGGTTTGGTCCAATCCGGTTCATGTTGCCTTACCTAGCTGACCCGAATCGGTTTGTGTTCAATCAAGCAACGTTGGTTTTTATATGTATATGTGATAGATGACAAATTGCACCGACTACCAAAACCAAAAGTGAAAAGAATACCTATTTTGAAAGATTCTTTAAAACAACGAAATAAATACAATCTTTTGGAAACTTAAAATAAGGATAGGAATAAAACCTATTTGGCTTCAAATGGAAAGCCTTTTTATGCACAAAGAATCACATCTTTCTTATGTAAGGAAAGACAATAAAATATGTAACTCTTTCCAAGAAGGTAACAAGTTTCCTTCATTTGATTGAGTGATAATAATAATAAAAATAAATTTTTTTGCAGGTTCCATGGAGGACCAGCAATAGAACCCAAGAAAAGAACCCCTAAACAAGACAGGGAACGTGAACATTAGCCGGTCAAAAATAAATTTTAATAAATTGAATGACCAAAAATGGAAGAAAAACAATACTTGTAAAAGCAAGATCAAAACTCTATGCAATGAAAAATAAGAACATCCATAACAAGAGACAAACAACAAGAACAATACATTGTTCAACATATTGGCTTTGATACTAAATGTTAGAAAATACTTAGGATCAATAAACACATACAACAAGCATTAATGGAGATTTAATCGAAACCATACCTGGATCCATATTGTGGTGATGAAGAATTCCTCAAGCGTTAGCTCCACAACTTTGTCTCTTATTAGTCTTCTCTACTCCCCGCTATGTAAATTATTAATTGATCGCAATTAATGGGTGTTGCAAACTTTATATAGATGGGGAGTAAGGACTAACCCTAAAATAGAATACAAGTAGACATTTCCCATAATAAGACCCAATTGTAGTAAGACCCATTAATCTTTACACTTTAAGGTGATTAACTGAAGCCCACAATATCTATTAAGAGATCACTCCTATACTGGGCTTCATCCAACCTAACCTGTCAATCAACACCCATCCAGTAATCCGACCCACACAATGACTGATACTAGCCCATACATGAAATAACGTTACATGGATTTGTTGATTGGTATACAATCCCAAAAAGGATGAATTGGGTGTTGAATAGCCTTTAAAACTTTTTCAACTAATCAAGCACACTTATAGAATACATGAGATTTATAGTGGTTTGGTCCTTTTGACCTATATCTACTCCCAAGAGCTCCTGCTTGGAATTCCCTAGTCTTTCTATCAAAAAAAAAAACAAAAGAAATTCCACTATCAAGATTCTTCCTATGGTGACAATTATACCGTTTGAATATTGTTTTCAAGGGTTTACAATAAACCCAATAATTATCCCTGGGCTCGTTACTCACAACGCAGTCCCTTTGTTGGTTGATCAAACTCTCTACACCTTTCACAGGGTTGATTGTGTTTTGTAACTCAATTTATAAAGCCTCTTACTAGGAAAATGCTCAATTCAAGAACAACAAAACCCTCACAATATGGTGGATATACAAGACAGTGAACACTTCATTCCCAAAATATATGTGGCCCAAAAAACTAAATGTTGTAGCAAGATAATGACCTAAGGTTGTTAATGGCAAAGTGTAATAAGCAACCTTTTTAAATTAAGGGTGTTAATCGGTTTAGTTTCGGTGTAATCAGTTCGGTTCAAACCGTTTAACTAAACGGTCTCAACTTTGAAATCATAATCGAACTATTTATTAAACAGTTTCACGGTTTTGATTTTAAACGGTTCGATTCGGTAAACGGTTTCTATTTGCTTTTGTCACATTTATGTACATTTAAGAATGTTAAACGGTTTATTCGATTAAACAGTTCGATTCGATTCAAACCGTTTAACTAAACGACCTCAATTTTGAAACCATAACCCAACCATTTAGTAAATGGTTTTGGTTTGGTTTGGTTTTGACACCCTTACTTTAAATAGCTTAATCTCTTACAGAAAAAAACACTTGTCAATTTTTTTTTTGTTGGAGTGCTCGAGGTCAACCTTGAGCTCCTCCCAGTCGACTCCAATGAGAGTTGTTGCTTTAACGGCTTTTATTTTTTACTGTTATACTCAGGGTGGTTGATCCCAATCGTTATCGTCTACGGTTCCCTGACCGGTGCGGTTCCCTAGTACCTTTCACAAGAGGGGGGTGGGACCTACCCGAGGCATCTGATCGAACACTCTACCCAGATGGGGTCCACCCTCCTCTTGTGAGAGGCACTAGGAAACCGCACCGGTCAGAGAACCACATACGATAAAAATTCTGGTTGATCTTGAGTAATTTGTGATCGACTCCAACAATCAATCTCGACATTTGGAGGTCTACCCTAGATCTCCAAAGCGCAAACTTCTTGCCCTTGGGACTATCCTCTGCGAACTATAGCTCAACCTCTACAGTTGATCGCGCCAGTCTGGTGGTTGAATCCCGGTGCTTCCTCTATGCCAAATGCCTTGATTTAACTAAGTTTTTGGCATTTCTTTAAGTGGTCGGCTTGACCATTTTGCATAACAATATTCTCAGGTATTTAAGGGAAAATTACAAGATTAGCTACAATTGGATTTCAATTTACTAAATTACCCACCCAAACTTAACTTTAATAAATTAACTCACAACAAACATGTGCATTACAAGAATAACCAAAACATTGCTTGTATAGTTGTATGTAAGCTAACCTTTCTTGTTGGACACTTTTGTCCTCGATCGGCTTTCCCTTCTCTCTCTCTCTCTCTTCTTCCTTCAACTATGAGATTGCCTACAATCGGGTCTCCCACCTTGCTAACCGTCTCACCTCACCGCCAACCACCACTCCCACCTTGCCATCGGCCTAAACCACGCCGGCGTGCATTCAAATCATTGTGCCGACCACCCTCACAGAACCGCTCTCCTCACCGATGTTACTGACATGACCCGCCTTCTGCCCATCAAAGGCCGATCGTCCATAAGACCCTTTTCTCTCTGTCCCTATTCCCACTACTGACGACAGCCAACAATGGCAACCTCGCCTAACGTCTCTCCCCTCTGTCATTCAAACTACCTCCTTTATCTTGATGTCTGCCTTTTGTTTTGACCGATAATATAGTACCAGATAAGGTCTCAAGACTTTTTCTACGATTTTCATCACTCAGTATACAACTGACTACGTCATTGAATGCCAAGTTTCTTGTGATTGTATTATTCATTGTCATAACCAAGTTATTCCAATTTTTTGGCAAAGTACACAAAAATGACAAAGCCCTAAGTTCGTCACAAAATTCACATCCATATATTGTAATTGACTAGTGACCATATTAAACTCATTTAAATGATGTACTACAAATCCAGAATCAGACATCGTCATATTGAATTGTTTTTCATAAGAAAAACTTTATTAGATGCAAAGGGTTTTTCATATAACTAATTAGCTAGGATTGTCATGACTCCAATGTCGAAAATGCCTTAGGGTCCCATCCGAGCATCCTAGACCCCATGGTGAAGGAAAATTCTCTCTATGGTGAAAATAAACTCAATCCTTTCCCTTTTTTTGGCAAAAGAAAGAACAAAATAAACATTAAGGAAATTACATCAGAGTCGACATCCTTAGAAAATGTATTGTCGTTGGCAAGCCAATCTGCCTTAGTAGCAATAGATAACATTTATGAAGGCCTATGTAAAACAATAATCATAGCTCTTTAGTCATAAGTACTGAAATATTTAATAGTTATATCAAAAATATCCCAAGGCCAACCAGCTTGATTTCCATGTAGAAGCCACCAAAGGCAACATTTCCTTTCCTCTTTTTTCTCTGTGAGTTTCTGAATGAAAATAGAGAAGATGGGCATTGATCCTCTTCGAGCATCAACTCCATTTTTACTTTTAATTTGGCATTCACTTCAGAGCCACCTCAGAATCCTGTGTCTGTATGGAACAAGAAGAGAAATACACTGAAGTTGTCATGGCCGATTCAGATCGTCTCTTAACGGAAGCTCCAATCTGAAATGGCCACCGACCTCTCCACTCCTCCCATCCATTGGGGTCGTGGTCAATAAACTCTAAACCCAATTTTGAGGCTATGTTGGAGCAACAATGGTGATTATGCAAGGGGGGGGGGGGGGGGGAAGGTGTACACATTAATGATTGCTACTCAACTTCCCCACACGAATCCCACTGAAACGGTGGTTCCCACCCTAGACATCCAAAGAACTCAACTTACTATTCTTTTGAGAAAGTTTGACAACTTCCCCACCCCCACCAACAAACTCATGTTTCAAAATAGTGCATCTTACATCATTTTATGTGCATTGTCTTGTGTCCCCACATGGTGTTTTGCTTTGGAAGTTTAGCCCCACATTGTTCGAAGATGGGCGAGATGAAAGGTAAATATATAAGATGTTTTATAAGGGTAGGAGTGTCAATTCGTCCGATTTTGGGTTATCAGTCTGATTTTTTAATGGTTCTATTCCTAAGGGGTCTAGACTAAAACTGGATCAATAAGCTAATCGGTTCCAAACTTGAGATCCAGAACCATTAACTAATGGATGGGCCGGTTTCGGTTTCTAAACGGTTCCAAGCAGTCCAATCAAAATTTTAAAAAAAAAAATTCCCTAACACATGCTATATATATTTAATAATATTATAATAAAACACTAATTTCAATCACTTGAAATATGATTCATTATTTTTTTTCTCAAATCACAACTAGTTTATTTTACCTCTTGTTTGGTATTAATTAATAAATAGAAACACCACCACCCTCATAAGTTAGGATTATTTTAAGGTATGTTCTTAAGTTAGAATTTCTAAATGGACTTTAAAAATATACAGCCAAATCTTTGGTAAAATAGTATATAAAACAAGTGGTATCAGCCAAAATTGAAAAACTAAAAAAATAAAAGGGTTTGACCTTAGCTCTCATGGCCTTGATTCTTAAGAATTAAGGTTATGATGTGAATTTATTCTGGTTCTACCAGTTCCTAATTGGTAGATCCAAAACCTAACCAATAACTTATCGGTAGATCCAGAGCTGGACCAATAAGTTATTGGGTGGGTCGGTTCCGGTTCCTAGTGAGCCGGTTTCAGTCCGATTACCGGTTTTGGTCCAAAATTGACACCCGTATATAGGGGTGTAAGCCACTTAGAGGAAACACTCTTCCTTCACCTGTGTTGTGGGGGTCTAGGGCGCTTTTTCACACACGTGCAGCCTATATACATGTCCATTGAATGAACATGTATATCCTTTTGGTATGGAGATGTATGTACGTCGAGACATGACATTATACACATACCAAAGACCATGGAATCTTCTCTTAAGATGCTATACGATTAAATCTTTACTGTTGAAGTCCATCCCTTCTAGGGGCATACCCTTTCAAAGGGTTGCCTTGAAAGGACACCATCACCTCTATAAATAGGTATCTATTTGTTATACGCTCCCTCTCTCTCTCAATTGCAATTAGCCAAAATTTTCCATCTCTATTTTGGTTTTTCGTTTCTGAAATTGAACACAGCCCCCAAGGTATCCTAATCAGGGCCCAGTCAACGAGTGCACCTAAACTAAGGTGCCATCAGGGGCTGTTTTATCTTGGGAGACTGGTTCACACCAACCCAGTTGTACCAATAAGGTGGAACTATGGTCTCAAGGAGCGTGACCAGTGCCACAACTCAGACCCACCGATATCTCCTAAACTAGTTTGAATTTTGTGATTATAATGAACGACATGATACACACAGTAATGAAGGTCATGGCAAACACATCAGTGCCACATCAACATTGAATTTTAATGGTAGTGATCAACAACAGATAAGTCAAGTTTATACTGTTTTGAATACACAACTACAATATACCTTCTAAGCATTCCTATCAGATCACTCTACAACCTGTTAATTTCCCTCTGAGGGAGCTGTAAATTCTTTGAAAAAGACACCAACGATTCAATAGCTTGAAGCTAGAAAACGAGGGCAGCTCTAGAAGCCACATCTTCCTCTTTTTCTAGACAAAAATGACTTCAAATTTTGCGCATAAGTTTCTTTCAACATAATTCCTCAGATCACCATCTCCATTGAACCTGAAAGTGTATAATGCTTGCCTCTGTGTCAAGCCAACCGGATATATTCTATAGATTTTAAGTTCATCCCCTCCTCTGATGCTCTCAGGTCTCTCCTCTTTCCATATTGGTATGTGATTCACAGAGTTGAATTTGGTGAGAACCGCAGACTCCAATGTCGCCAAGGTCAAATTGCTGGATCTGTCCACCAATGAAAAGAACACGAGCAAATTTCATTCTTTTAAATAGTAAAAAGGCTATGCTTATGGATCGCTAATAAATTCCAACCAAACTCAACCCTGAAACTAAACCAGGCATTCACTTCTTAGTTTACATTGTCATCAAACAAATGAGCCTAATAGAGTCAGTGGTGGACTGGACTAGAAGCACTGGTCATGAGATTACCTCAAGAAAATCGAGTCCATCTCAAACCTCCCTCTTTCTCGTACATAAATATGATACACAGTTTCTGAGTCTTTCATGCACTTGCAGGGACGTTTCTGATTCTGTTCTTCACTCTCCCGGATCTTTGTTGCAAGGTGAATGCAAAGGCGGCAGGAGGAGTGGACTGCAGCCATATCCACAAGAGCCTTAAAAGAATCAGATGGACCCTCATATTTCCACCTATCCATTGCACACCTCCATATTAGATTCAATTTGCATTGTGCAAACAAAAACAAAAGAACGAGAAATTACACAATGGCAAGAGACAGAATGATCAGCCAAACTAAAACCCCACTCACCCTGCACCCCCCCCCCCCCCAAAAAAAAAGTCTATTTATAATCAATGACAAAAAAAAAAAATAGCCATGTGAGATTGTTCAGTCTCTTATAAGTGGCAAAATTGTTACCTTAGGGATTGATTATATCTATCAGCATTTTGTGCAAGGTACTCCATTGTCTTGGCAACTGAAGGAACATCACTTGGCTCCTTAATATGCAAAACTGAACCAGGAGCTGGAGCAAATTCTTGGATATTAGGAGCACCAACAACCACAGGGACAGATCCTACAAAAAAAATATTTAACAAAAAAGTAAGAATAACAATAGCAGGATAATGTATGGGGGGGGGGACCTATTTGGAGAAGATGAAATTCAATTTCAACCAGGCCTAAAAAGAAATTTTGAAGCCCCAACCATAATTCCAAAACCCAGGTTGGCTCAGCCAGTAGAACAAGTTGACCTGGCCTTCAAACAGCTCAAAGGTTTCAGACTTCAGTCCAATACATTATAAAAAAAAAAAAACTCAGATATCCAAAAATTTCTGAAATGGAACAGAAATATATCATTTGTGGGGGTGGGGGGTGGGGGGGACTATGGCAGCCATACCAGCAACCAGAGATTGAAAGAATTTCTCTGTGACATAATCCTCCTCGTTGGAATTTTCAAAAGCTAAGCTAAACTTGTAACGCTTCAGTGCCTCCACTTTGTCCACTGTAAATCACGAAAATAAATTTAGAACTCTATTCACCAGAACAGATGCTGCTAGAACTCTCAGTATATACAATCTAAACAAATAGTAGTGCATGGAATCAAAATAAAAATTCATCACAGTAAACCATTCTGTAAGAGCATACAAGTAATTTGACTTTTCTAAGAGATGCTTTTGATTCTCATGCACACAATACTTGCAAAATAAATTAAGATATTCTAACATGTTCCTATATTGTATACAGAATATTTAAACGAACTTCATCATTGCATCAGGTCATATTCTTTTAAAGTGATGGGAGACCTTCGATACAGAAACTCCCCTCTAAAGCTACAATATTTCTTCTCTCCCTCACCTCATGGAGTTTTTTAATAAAATTTCCTCCCTTGGATGGAGAAAATGTCATCATTAATTAACCAATCAACAAATTGGGAACATTAGAAAATTGGTAATTTTTCCGCATAATATTAGGAGATATGAACTCAATCAGGTAGAAGTCAGTGGCGGTAGTTACTCCTAAAGCAGTAAAGCCTGGTTACAACTTAGCAATTTGCCACACTTGAATTGTCGTACTTGTATGCAATTGAGTATTTATTTACATCACTAGTTTCCCCCCCCCCCCCCATTATTCAGAAGAGTTCCAAGGTAATTATAAAACTAACATTAAGAAACGTCTCCATGTAAAGGTAATTCTAGGTCCCAATGAAATGAAATGTTGCACAAACCTGTCCCTCAAGGTATTCTTTCCCTCCTCATTGCTTACACAATCTTCACAATAATAAATGTTGAGAATTAGGGGTAGTTTTGCCATTGCTATTTTGGGTCTTTGGGGTTCTATGTAATTTTCTATCTTTTAAGTCTTTATTTGTTAAGATGTAATAGGTGAGGGCTTAGGGGTAAATTTCTAATAAACCCTAACCAGCTTACCTTAATTAGTTTGACTTTATTATTAATAGAACCAAAGGCTTGCGATAGAATTCATCTTCTTCTATCGCAGGTCGCTGTTTTCTTCTCTCGGCAGAGTGCTTCTCTTCCTCTATTCTCTCCTTCTTCTTCTATCTTCTGCTGGTTAGTTAGTTTTGATTTCTAACATGGTATCAGAGCTTTACTTATCAGCTGAAGGATCTTTTCTCATCTCCTTTCTGCTGATCCCTCCCTCGGTTTTGATTCTCTGGTGTGCAGCCACCTATTGCTGCTCCTTTTTCTGTTGATGGATTGAAGACTCCATATACACATGAATGGAGTGTTTAGTTGTGATAATAGTTGGTGATTTGCAGACCATCTCTTCAAGTTTCGATTGGAGGATGGAAAGTTACTATTTTCTGGAATTCCTAGTTATGTTTCTATTTTCAGAAAATAGAAACAAGTGAGTTGCTTTGAGATTTGTGTATCTTCTGGTTCTGATTTTTTGAGGGCTGCTAGTACCTGCCTAGAGGAAGACTCAACTTATTTTTTATGTAGTTCTGGTGAATTGATCAAGTGCTTCTGGATTTCTTCTTTACACCTGCGGATGCTCTGTTTTCTGAGCACTTTCGAGCTCTACAGTTGGCTGCCTGTTTCTGTTCCACTTGTTTACTCAGGCTAATATTTTGGGATTTCATTCCTCCATCCAGGTACTAGCTTCGATCACTTCAGGCCTTTCCACCCTGCTGGTTGTAAGTTCTGCAAAATCTCTCCTATTCCTGCCGGAAGTGCCCTGTTTTTTTGGTTCTTCTTTTTGATTGGTTCTGCTGGTTCCGGTCTTCTATCCTGCTTGTGGTTGAGGTCTCCTTCCTTATTTTTTCTGCTGCCTATTACTCTGGAATTCTGCAACAGTTGGTGACTTGTTTGTGTGTGGTTGCTGCCCCCTTTGTTGGCTAGCTGTTCTGTTGGCAGAATCGTGGGTTAGAAAGAGAGAATGAGAGAAAATAATGTGTTGTATTCATTGATAGGTAAGCCCCTCTATTATAAATAGAGGGAAAATTACAAAGAGACTAAACTAGGCGATGTGGGACTTAAACCCACATAGCCCACTTACACTTAATAACATAAGAAGAATAAAACTACCCCAAAAAGGTATTCTGGATTACATATTCCAACACTCCCCCTCAAGCTGGATTATACAAATAAGCAAAAAAAGAAGATCCAGCTTGAACTAAAGAAAAAATAACTCCTAATAATGCTAACACTCCCCCTCAAGTTGGCGCATACAAGATACTAATGCCCAACTTGAACAAAAAAAGGGAAACAACTAAGTTATAGCAAAATCCAGCTTGACAGATGAATGCAGCTCCCAAATAAACCTTCAAGAACTTAAAAAAAATAGGTCTTCAAAACCTGGGTAGACTTAAGCAGCAAACTTTCACCAATCTTTAACGGCTGTCCAGTGATGAATCTCTGACTAATAATCTTGAAGATAAGCAACTAGAGCAGCAAGCAAATGAATCAAGCAGCAGAAAAGATCAAGCAGCGGAAAAAATCAACCCAACTGTAGAACCTCATATAGGCAGGCAATAACCAAACATCTTCAATATTTTAATACTTCAATCTCCCCCTTACGGCAAACTCAACCAAACAACTATTGGCAATGGTGAAAACTCTAATCTTCTATGTTTTGCACCAAGTGTTCCTGTAAGTTCTACTTCTACAATGTCTGCAGG
The DNA here is from genome assembly GCF_018873765.1 of Telopea speciosissima. Lineage (NCBI taxonomy): Eukaryota > Viridiplantae > Streptophyta > Magnoliopsida > Proteales > Proteaceae > Telopea > Telopea speciosissima. Next base: position 56,370,998 of record NC_057920.1, read on the forward strand.
AGTACTGTACATAATCCCCCCCCTCACGTGTAATACACGTGGACATAACAGAGATGATGTAAGAGATGGGGCAAAAACATAATATTCCAGAATTTTCCAAGAGGTGCTAAGGGTAATGGAAAAGGAAGAAATGGAAAATTAGAGAATACCATTAACTTCCAAAGGGGTTATGGGTATATGCCAAAGGTATGTTTTGGGAGGTGGTGAAGTGAAAAGAGCAATGGGATAATGAACCATGGACAAAAACAATGCAACACAGTAATCTTCAACCTTTTTCAATCGATCAAACTAATTCCAAAACACCAATCTCCAATGATCAGATCTGAATTATAAAAAAAAAACAGGTCTGATTTTTAGAAGGAGAAGGCACCATTCTTCAAAAACTTGATCGATCTTCACACAAGGAAGAACCAGTGTGCAAAATTCCAAACTATAAACTCCCACATGCTAAATAGAATTGACGAAGATATCTGGACAGCATTAGATGTAAGAAGCTTCAACAAAAAACTTGGATCAGATCTGAATTAGTGAATAAGGCTAGGATCAAGCTCTCAAAGTAAGCCGGATATGAACCAAAAAAGCTTCACATAACTGAATAGATTCGTAGTTGCAACCAATAACCTTGGAACACACTGTTGTAATCCCAAATAAACTGATCTCCAGGGTAATAGATTCGAGTCTTCAATAATGAAAGAAATTCGATCTCCAATAGTAGGATACTCAGTCTCAATAATAGGGCAGCAGTAGTCCACATAAAGGCAGCAGTAACATGTCAACCAGTCATGCTTACAGAAGCCAATCAATAGAACCAACAAGGTAGGTGGTAAAGGTCAATAGAACCAGCAAATATAAGATAATCACTTAGTAGATCCAATAGGTAGTTGAAGCAGCCAGCCACATAAGAACAAGGAAAATAGGTTGATAATTGCAAAAAATCGAGCCATAAGAATGAACCTGAATTTTTTCCAAAAATAACTGATGAATGATGTTGAAATATGGGTTGAATACTCCTCTGATATGTATAAGATTCTCCTCAAAATATGAGCCTGATAGGAAAACCCTAACCCTAAAATTGATTGTTGTCAGGGTTTTAGAAAACCCTGAAATTGAGATCGATTTAGGGAAAGGGGGCTGTAATTGCTGATGTAGACATGTAATAGATGCTGACCAAGGCTGCTAGAATGGAACCTCCAAGGTGAACAATCAATCTCCAGTAAGAGTGAGACCTGATCTTCAAAGGGGAGAGACTCCAAAAAATCGCAGTAGAGCAGGCAAGACATTAAAAGACTACACCAAGATAAAGGACCTTCTTCAAGCCTTGAATCGATGAAGAAGAGTTATCTTTTAATGTTAGAACCACCTCCAAAGCACTCGAACAGCAGCAAACATCCCTAGCCCAAATCGATTTTTATCAGGGTTTTGGAAAACCCTGAAAAGAAGAGATCGATTGGGGTAGGGGTCTTCAAAAAACTTGGATAGGTGCAATATTGAGGTCGATTGGTCCTTGAAGTGGGAGTAATCAGCCCTCCAAAAATTAGCAAAACTGAAACCCGAAAGTCAAGGTTTTTGGCAGTAACCAAATTAGCAGTGTTAAGGAATTTTTGTCAGAGAAACAAATCCAGCCATCGAAAGGGTCCAAACTTAGGTCGAGTAGGGCTTGTAGTAATAGGGAATCACCCCAAAAGATCAGCTGCATCTGAAAAAGAAAACACCAAAATCGATTGGAGTTGGGGTTTTGAAAAACCCTGACAAGTTGAGATCGAATAGGGTATGGTGGCTGGAATTAATTAAAGCTTAGAGAAAAAGGAAATAGGGAATGAGTATAATGGAATAGGGTAGAAAGGGGCTGGAGAAGGGTGCATAGGGAGCTCCAATGGTGGAAGGTCAGCCTTCAATAGTAATAGGAAGTTGATCTCCAAAAAATTCTGGAAAACTAAAAATCGCAAAGATGATTCCAGCAGTATTTTACTGTAAAAAAGTAGATAGAATGGAGGAGGGCAGCAACTAAATCATTGGTCAGGGATTTTACCTCATTAGTGCTGCCCCCTTACAAGGAGAAGAAGAAGAAAACCAGAGAAAGAGAAGCCGAGAGAGAGAGAGAGAGAGAGAAAAAGGAGAGGTCGATTGGAGAGATGGAGTAGGGTTTTTTCTCTTTTTCTAACCGAGATCAGACCAGATTTGATACCATGTTGGCAGAATCGTGGGTTAGAAAGAGAGAATGAGAGAAAATAATGTGTTGTATTCATTGATAGGTAAGCCCCTCTATTATAAATAGAGGGGAAATTACAAAGAGACTAAACTAGGCGATGTGGGACTAAAACCCACATAGCCCACTTACACTTAATAACATAAGAAGAATAAAACTACCCCAAAAAGACCAGAATACCCCCACGGTATTCTGGATTACATATTCCAACATGTTCCCTTGTGGTACTTTTATTTGACTGGTTTTATTTTTCCCTTTTGGTGCTATGGGAGAGAATAAAAATAATCCAGTGATTACATCTCTGACAATGTAAATGTCACTATTACCTTTATCAAGCTGAAAGGGAGTTTGAATTATTTGTTATGGGCTCAAGCTGTGAAGGTTTACATTATGGCCAAGAAGAAACTCAAGTATCTTACCTCTGATCCACCTACCTCTGATTCAAAAGATTATGAGGATTGGATGCAAGACAATGCCCATTATTTTGATTTAGTTATGGAACAGCATGGAACTAGAAATTGCTGCGAACGTGATGTTTCACACCACTGCCAAAAGGGTGTGGGATGATTTGAAGGATACCTATTCACAGGAGAAAAATATGAATAGAGTCTATGACTTATATGAGAAACTTTTTCAGCTCTGGCAATCCTTCCGCCCCTTCCACTACTACTAATTTTATTACTAATTGGACTATCCAATCTCAATAAAATTTCCATTTATCCATGATCTAGGCATTGTTGCAATCCATTCTATAATTCTTTTCATTACCTCTCGTGGTAAAAGGATCCCACAAGCAAAGGAATTGTACAATTAGAATACAAAATAACATAAAACCAGACTCATTCTAAAAAAAAAATAGATGTGGACCTTCCACTGAAATTGCAACAAGCCTCTCCAAGACTACAACACTTTTAAAGGCCTTGTTGAAGAATTAAATGTTTTTCAGCCCCTCACCACCAATATTGACAAATTAAAAGCATAGCGCAATGAATTTTTTGTGTCCAAATTTCTGGCTGGACTAGATTCTGATTTGAAGTCTATCAAGGGACATATTCTTGTTGGAGAAACTGTTCCTACTCTTGCCGATACGTTCTCCCGCCTATTGCATATTTCTTCTCCTGGAAAAACTGACTCTACTCCCAAGGAGAATTATGCTTTTGTGGCTGGTCGAGGACGTAACTCAGGGGGAGAACGTGGTGGTGGTCGTGGCACTGGTGGTCAGTCGGGTGATAAGCCTTTTAGGAAGTGTACTCATTGTGGCAAAACTGGTCACACAGTTGATTTTTGTTGGGACAAGCATGGCAAACCTGATTGGGCACCTCAATCTACCAATCATGCAGCGTCTGAAGGAGGTAGTAATGGTGTTGCCATAGTGATTCTCCATAGGTTTCCCTACTAGGTAGTGGTTCTACTACAACTCCTCATCGTGATGATCTCTCCCAGATATTGCGGTGTTTACAACACTTGGAGGCATCCAGTCTTACATTCACCAGGCCCTCATCTTCTTCTGCAACTCTAGCTCATGCAGGTACACCTGCTCTTCTTACCACTACTACTTCATCCTGGATTATTGACTCTGGGGCTTCTGCTCATATGACTGGTGAGTCATCTTTATTTACCACTTATTCACATACACATTCCTCTTCACCTGTTATTCTTGCAAATGGTTCTTCTACTCCAGTTTCTGGGCATGGTACCATCTCACCCACTCCTTCCATGAGTCTCTCATTTGTGTTACATGTCCCTCAGTTACCGTTGAATCTTATTTCTGTCAGCCAAATAACTAAAGCTTTACATTGTTCTGTGACTTTCTTTCCTTCTTGTTGTGTTTTTCAGGATCTTTACACGAGGAAGAAGATTGGTGGAGGGTGTGAAAAAGATGGACTCTACTACCTTGACCATGGTGCTCCTGCCTCGTTTGCCGCTACTGCTTCTGTTGGTGGGGTGTCTCCGTTCCAATGGCACTACCGTTTAGGTCATTTTTCTTTAGTTAGGTTAAAGTTATTATTTCCTTCTTTTAAGTCTGTATCTCGATTAGAGTGTGAAGCCTGTGAGTTGGGAAAACATCACCGTGCCTCTTTCCCTTCTCGTACTATGGCTTATAGTTCGTCTTTATTTTCTTTAGTCCATTCGGATATTTGGGGTCCTTGTCGTGTTAAGAATCGGAGTGGTTTCATGTATTTTGTCACTTTCATGGACGACCATTCTCATCTCACATGGTCATACCTCTTGAAGGATCGTTCCGAGTTTATCTTTGTATTTCAAAATTTTTATAATGAAATAAAACTCAGTTTGGTTTACCTATTAAAATTTTTCGTTCTGATAATGCTTTGGAGTATGTTCAGCTTGATATTTCTACTTTCTGCGTTTCTCATGGAATGATTAACCAAACTAGTTGTTCCTACACTCCACAACAAAGTAGGGTGGCGGAACGTAAGAATAGACATTTACTTGAGGTTGCCTGCACTATAATGTTCCATATGCATGTCCCAAAGCAATTTTGGTGTGAAGGGGTACTTATTGCCTGTTACCTGATTAATCGAATGCCTTCTTCTATTCTTGCCAACAAGTCCCTCTTTTCCATTGTTTTTCCTGGTCAGCCCAATTTTCATTTACCTCCTCCTGTTTTTTGGTGCATTTGTTTTGTTCATAATCTACATGCTCATTCTGATAAACTCTCCCCCTGGTCCACTAAGTGTGTTTTTCTTGGATATTCTTGTACCCAGAAAGGGTACAAATGTTATGACCCTGTCGCCTATAGGTATTTTGTAAGTGCTGATGTCACCTTTGAGGACCGTTCTTATTTTTCTTCCTCCTCCTCCTCTGTCTCTGAGGATGAGTGGCATGTTGATATTCCTCTTCCTGTCCTACTCTTGTCCCATTCCCTACACCACCATTGTAGGTTTATCAGCGGCGTAACCGGGCAGTACCATAGGAAGAGGTTCCAATGGCTCCACCTATTTCACCACCTTTGCCAGCTTCTTCGTCTAGTGAAGCTCCACCTTCTTCTTCAACTGATGACTTACTTATTTCCTTGTGTAAAGGTACTCGCTCTTGCACTCAAAAGTCTACTGCTTTATATTCTATTGATAAGTATGTGTCTCTTTCTCACTTACCCTCTTCTATTCATACTTTTGCCTTGTCCTTGTCTTCCAACCCTATTCCCAAAAATCATTCTGAGGCTCTTCGTCTTCTTTGTTGGAAAAAGGCCATGGATGTGGAAATGGATGCTCTCTTATCTCGTCACACTTGGAGTTTGGTAAATCTACCTCCTGAAAAGGAACTTGTTAAGTGTCACTGGGTTTACACAATCAAATATCTTCTGGATGGTTCTGTTAAGCGGCTTAAAGCCCATCTGGTTGCTAAGGGGTATATACAGACTTATGGTGTGGACTATTTTGAGACCTTCTCTCCTGTTGCTAGGCTGAATTATGTTCGCCTACTTATTTCTATGGCAGTTAATTTTAATTGGCCCTTGTTTCAGTTGGATATTAAAAATGCCTTCTTGTATGGTGATCTTCATGAGGAGATGTATATAGAGCAACCTTCTGAGTATGTTGCTCAGGGGGAGACTAGTACTCAGGTGTGCAAATTGCAGAAAGCAATCTATGGCTTCAAACAATCACCCAGAGCATGGTTTGAGAAGTTCAATGCCACAATTGTATCGTGCGGGTTCTCACTGTGTTACTCTGATCATTCTGTGTTTGTTCGTCGTCATGGTGGCAAGTTGGTTATTCTGGTAGTATATGTTGATGATATTATTGTTTCTGGTGCCAATGTATCAGACATTGCTGAGGTAGAGGCTTACTTACAACAGAAATTTCAGACCAAGGATTTAGGTGATCTTCACTACTTTCTTGGCATTGAGGTTGTAAAAAGCAAGAAGGGTGTCAGTCTTTCCCAGAGGAAGTATGTTTTAGATCTTTTATCTAATACTAGCATGCTTGCATCCAAGCCAGTGGATATTCCCATGGATCCTCATCAGAAGTTTGGTGTAGATGATGGAGATCCTCTCAAGGATGTGCACCAATACAAGAGTTTAGTTGGGAAGTTGATTTACCTTACTGCCACAAGACCAGACATCTCGTTTGCTGTTGGTGTTCTAAGCCAGTTTATGCAAACTCCTCAGAAGGCTCACTGGGATGTTGCCATTCGTATCCTTCGTTATTTGAAGGGTGCTCCCGGTAAAGGGTTGATTTATTGTCCTAATCAACATATGGATCTGGTTGCTTATTCTGATGCAGACTGGGCTGGATCGGCAAGTAATCGGTGTTCCACTACCGGTTATTGTACGTTTGTTGGGGGTAATCTTGTCTCGTGGCGTAGTAAGAAGCAGACTACTGTTGCGCGGTCAAGTGCAGAGGCAGAGTATCAAGCTATGACCCACACTATAGCTGAGTTGATGTGGCTCAGGTCTCTTCTTCTTGAGATGAGATTTCCTATGCCTACACCGATGAAGATGTATAGTGATAACCAGACAACTATATATATTGCTAGTAACCCTGTTTACCATGAGCGGACTAAACATATTGAGGTGAACTATCACTTTGTTCGCGATGTCGTCTTGAAAAAGCTAGTTGAGACTCTGTTTGTTTCATCTTCAAATCAGCTAGCTGATGTCTTCACCAAATCTTTGTTTGCTCCTAATTTTGGAACCTGTTGTGACAAGCTGAGCATGGGAGATCTATATGCTCCAGCTTGAGGGGGAGTGTTGAGAATTAGGGGTAGTTTTGTCATTGCCATTTTGGGTCTTTGGGGTTCTATGTAATTTTCTATCTTTTAAGTCTTTATTTGTTAAGATGTAATAGGTGAGGGCTTAGGTGTAAATTTTTAATAAACCCCTAACCAGCTTACCTTAATTAGTTTGACTTTATTATTAATAGAACCCAAGGCCTGAGATAGAATTCATCTTCTTCTATCGTAGGCTGCTGTTTTCTTCTCTCGGCAGTGTCCTTCTCTTCCTCTATTCTCTTCTTTTTCTTCTTCTATCTTCTACTGGTTAGTTAGTAATGATTTCTAACAATAAAGAATAAGATGGGGCCTGCGGGGGTGGAGATGACAAACTGAAAATCTAGAAGTGCATCCAGCATTCCAGCTCTACTGAGAGCCCTCCAGCAAGTGTTCAGTCACTCACCACAGCATCAGAAGAGTCAACTCGGGAATTGTTTCCTTAGCGCTTTCATCTGAGTAATAGGGCTAACAACAGTTTCTACCACTGAAGACAAGTTCAGAAAGTGATACAGATAAGTCACATAATAGGCTTATTTTATTGGAAATAAGCCTTGGGTGGGGTTACGTATGCATTGGGCCTTTGATTCCATGTGTTCTCTTTGTAATGGGCCACTTTAATGGGCCTAAAATGTGGGTACAAAGAAGGCATACGGGATTAGGCTTATTAGTAGCTTATTTTCATTCCTAGGTTAATTAATGTAGTGGGTTTTATTTTCCTAGGGAGTATTGATTAGTCTTTTAATTTTCCTAGCTAAGTAGTTAGGGTCTTTGGAAGCCTCCCCTATGTATTAGGAATTCCAAAAGACCATTTAATGTTTTAGTTGTTCATGTATCCAGCTTCTAGCCTTTGGAATTCTTCCCTTCGTTTGGGCATTGCAAATGCTGACTAGGACGTAATCAATTGAGGCTCAGCCTCCTTTATCTATAAATTGAAATCATGGGTGAGCTCTCAATCATCCAAGAAAAATCCGAAATATAACTACTCCTTTTGTGAGATGCAAGAAGGTTTGTGAGACTCAAGCAGGATCAACGTGGGACTCTTTTGATCGTGACCTCGGTGGCACTTTGACAGTTAGCAACCAGTGGGACTCTAGGCTGCACCTATCCAACTATCCATCTACCATCTTACCTCCATACCTTCAACAACCCTTCATATTCCACAACCTGACCCTTTACCTTCCATCTTCAACTATCATCATCTCCATCATTCAATTGCATCACCATCGCAGGTATTTTATTTTAGATCCGGATAATATTCTCTTCCAGAATTGGTCCTGACGTGATAGCCTTCCTAGGCTACACCAAATTGGTATTAGAGTATGGCTGGAAACGAGAATAGTTTCGTACCACAAGGAAGTAAATTTGTTACTGATGCAGGAGAATCTTGGACAGGGCCGATCCAACTGGTGGACCCCACATGAGATGGATAGCATCTTTTATTCTTAGTTTGTTTTATATTTTCAGTCTATTTATTTTTTATTTTTAGAATGTGTTAGTGTCGGTTTCTATATGGACTAACTGACTAAGTTAGTTAGTAGGAAGTTATAACTTCTCTAACAAATGGTTGATGCAACTTCTCCCCCCCCCCCCCAACAATTTATTTTCATTGTATTAAAAGGCTGCCAACAGCCATGTAAAAAAAGGATGGAAAAATGAAAATGAATTGACGTTTGGTCATTTGGTGCTTGGAGCATCTTTTCTCTCTCTCTCTTCCTCTTTTCTTCTCTTTTTCTCTTCTTCTACCTTCATCTTCTCCTTTCCTTCTTCACTTTTCCTGATCTTCCATCAGTTACTTAACAACAGATTGCCGATTCATTGAAGTGCTTGACTGATCGAGTGAAGGCAATGGCGCAACAGCACAAACAAGAACAAATGAATCAGATATGTGAGTCGATGAACCAGCTGAATACTCAGTTGACTCGTATTGAGCAGAGTTGGGGAATACCAAACACTCTCCCTTCATCTTCCAAAGATCAACAAGAGAAAAAACCTCCAATCAGGGAACCAGAACCTGAAATTGAGGTTAATGTTAAAGATGTTCTAGCAATCTCTGTCATCAAGGAAGAGCCAGTCCTTGATGTTTCGAATGTCGAGGCTTACATTGACAAATTTGAAGCAATCAAATTTGAGGCAGTGGACGATGTGGAACTTGGCACTACAATTGACGAGGTGGTTGAAGAAACCAATGAGGAGACCGTAAATTAGAGTTGAAAGCACAGAAGGTTGAAGACACATACGTGGACGATCCAATGGACACAACTAATGATATTGAAGTGGATCACATAGAGTTCGTGATCCCACCCGAAACTTTTGAAGAGAAAGCTCCTTGCCTTGAAGACTACATTCCTAAATCCATGAGCTGCCCGAGTACTGTTATGGTTTGAAGACAGATGTTCACCATACAAAGTTGATTCCTCCATTTTGCAAAACTCGTGGTCGAGTTTTTTTCGAGCATGGGAGAATTGATGTAGAGTATCCATCTGATCTTGCAGCCGACCCCTCAAAAGGCTTGATCAGTACTTCTCCAAGAAGTACTCTAGAAAGGAAGGCCACACCAAGTCCAAGATCAGACCCACTACCTAGCCTGGCCTGGTTCAGATCCAGTCCTACCCAAGCCAAATCGTGGACTCCTAGAACAGTAGAAACTCTGGCCAGCAGATTCTTTTTTTGTCTATTCATATTCCAAGGTAAAATTAAGCACCTTCCCATTATCAGTTTTCAATATCTTGATTGTAGTTTTCAATGTCTTGGGGACAGATTTCCATGTCTAGGAATTGTTATGTCTAGGGAATTCCAAAGGGGTTTTGGAATTCTAAGAGTTTCTTAATTGTTTTTTTTTTTTTTTTTTTTGGTGAATTAAATTATTTTTTGGTGAATGAGTTTCTTTAATGTTATTTTGTTGTACTGAAGACTTCCACCTCTATATAATGCAAATACTGGCTGCTCTCAAAGGCACCCATCGAATTTTACAGCAATCCAGAACTTCGTGAAAATCCTTTCTTTGAGAAATTACTGGTGAGAATAAAGTGTGCCTTGGTGGGACTCCTACAGCTTGGCAACTAGTGGGACTCTAGGCTGCCACCTATCATCATCTCCATAATCCTCATCATCTCCATCATTCATTTTCATCACCATACAGGTAATTTATTTTAGATCCAGATAATATTCTCTTCCAGAATTGGTCCTGGCGTTAGCCACCTAGGCTACACCAGAAAGTTTAGAAATTTAGTGTTTCCTGTTATATTATTTTTGACCTTCAAGTCCCACTGGGTTCAAGGTTTTAGCAAACAGGTGATCTAGATAAGAATCAAATATTTTGGACTTGGATCAGCCAGGAAGCCATCTGATTTCCAATCTTGATCACCTCAATCATTGGTAGGGATTATGAAATATTTGTAGAGTTTTATTATCCAACCAAAAATTATATTTGTAGAGTTTTTTTAATAAGGATAGCCGGTCTTTATGTTTGATATAGGATTTATCACTGGTCTTCTGATATCTTTGGAAATTAAGGGTGCATGGAAATACTTCCACTTCCTACAATCATGAGAAGTAGTTATTCCCTGAAAATCATTTCAATTGGAATAGCCTAGCACTGTACCCAGAATGACCTAGCAAAGCCTTGAGCCCCTTCCTTGAAAGAACCCATTCCTTTCTAACACACAGTAGCCTTCAAGGGTGATTGGCATGGATGGGCAAATGTTCAATGTTCAGTCCATCCAAAATAACATCCCACATTTCCAAAGCAAAAAAGGCAATGCAAGAGCACACAATTCACTGATTCTCCTAGAGCAAGGCAAAATAGTTAAACATTCACATTTATAATCAAATGGTCTATTGTGAGTTTTCTCTTCAGTGGCTGTCCAAACAAAAAAGTGCACCTTAAATGGCAATCCTTTCACTCAAATGCCCTTTACAAGGGAAGTCAGGCTCGTCCAAAGATGTCAGAGAGTCAATGTAGGACTTACAGAAAGAGAACTTGAAACTTCTAGTCCGCATATTCTCTACCTTCAGAAGCTTCCTGGTTGTGATATTACTAACACTGTTTGGCCGAAATCAAATTGATTGATTCCCAATCATTATGATGTCTACAGATCAAGCAGCCAAAAATCAAGCATGCCCATCCAATCTAGCAGATCTAGTATTCATTAATTTCAGACAGATATTTTAATAGGTATTATTTATTTTATTAGGTGTGTAGTGGTGTTTATTCCAACAGCCTAAAATTTCATCATTTCCTTGGATTTTCATGGGCTTTCTCTTGTGATCAATGATACTTCAGTCTCTCCTTCATGTGCCTCAGTAGGGAACCATGGATGAGGGTTCCTTCCCTTCTCCATTTAATAGCCCTTTGACCATTAAATAAAACCTACTTAGGCTGAAAAGGTACCACCAATTGCAAGTAGGGAGACCAATGAGGAATATAGATCTTTGAGAACATTGGAATGGGTGATCGGGTTCGGAATGTATGGAACTCTGTCCACCAGGCTCAAATGGTCCACATCACCGCAGGATTGGAGATCCTTTGTAAAACATTGACCAGTCAATGAGCAACCCATCTGAATGTTCTAATCGTTCAGATCATCTATCCAAACAGTTGGACCCCAGGGCCACGGGGTACTTGACAAGTCATTTAAAAAGAAAAATTGTAGACAAAGGTCATGTAAAGAATTGAACTCAAACCTGCAACATCAAAAACCAATACCTGAACCACCAACCCACCATGTATCTTGTGTTAAAATAACAACCTAGGTATACATAGATAAATCAAAGAGCATATAAATGTCAAACCAATTGAACCAGTGGACTGGAAGCTTTGAACCATCAGATAATCCATCAAGCTACAAAGGTCAGAAATCCGGTCATTTATTAAAAACATTGCACTATAAGAACAACTGGAGGGAATCTCATCTTTTTTACACAAAGCAGAATTATTAGCAAGCTGCAGTCCTCTACACTGGAGACTGTCTGCAATTTATCTGAAAGTAACGTCCGTGAGACAGCCATTCTTGCGTGGGTGGGTAAGGTTACCCCACAGCCATCTCTAGTCTGACTGTCAAATCAATGGACACCAGAAATCAGTAGGATAATTTTACTGAAAATAATGCAACCAAGGATTTTGAAACCCTAATTTGGTCTCTATTGGGCCTACAAAATATAAGACTCATTTTTTAAGGTGTAGTGGCAATTCTGTAACTTTTAGAACTGTGTAGGACTCGTTTTGGTAAGAAAATAGAACTTGGGAGCAAACAATAAATTAATTTTGAAGGGAAGGGCAAAGTTCGAATTTTAAAACAATAGTGAGAATAAAATCAGTATGCATGGATTTTTAAGTAATTTTACAGAAACTCTCCTTGGTTGTAATTTCAGAAATTATTCATCTTTTTCTTCATGATAGGATTGAAGGGGTGTAACCAGGATTTGTTTTGATTGACAGAACTCTCACAACAAAAGTAATGGATTCAAACTTAGCTTAATAGCATGTTCAGAACCACAGGTCAAGAATAGCGACCAGAATAGGAGAAATTTAATACCAGTCAATCGGCAATTCAGATCAGCCTCCAAGTGAAGTGAAGATTAAGGCTGGTATAGGAGAACTGCCCAAAATCTCATAACAAACCAATGTTGGATAGGGGGTTAAGTTACTAGTTCAAAAATAGAAACTTAGATTCAGAATTATTAACTACTAAGATCTCCTAATTTACAGATCTTATCAAGCCCAAGTTTTGATCGATGCAAGGTACTAATCACTAGGTAGAAACCCCAGAATATAACATGAAATCAAAGGTTAGATGTAGAGATATAGCCCCTTGAAAGTAGCAGCCTAAGGAGGTCAGAACAGGGGTGCAACAGGTTGTTAGAACCAGCAGAAAAGTTTAGGTTTGGTATGGAATAATGCACAGAAAATAAGGTCTGCAACTAATCCTCATAAAAGGAATCAATCAACTGAAATAAACTCCAAATATTTACTTGATATCACAGGGACATGATAGAAGAAATAGAAAATAAGATAGATAAGAAAATACATATGATTGAGCTTCCCGCCTTAGGCCTTCGCCAGCATCTCACAAGCTCAAAAATACTAAGCCCACTACAATATTTTGGCATTCAGAGAAATCTTGCATCTCACAAGCATTGAAAAAGAAATCTGTTGAAACCAAACCGAAACCACTGAGATATCTCGGTTTAACAAGAAACCAAGACGAGTTAAGGTGGGAGTTTAAAAAGTACCATATCTTGGTTGGTTTCAACTGGTTTCGGCCGAAACTGGTCGAAACCAATTGAACCAACCCAAACCAGCACTTATAAATGACTAGTTTCGATTGAAACATAAGAGATCGGTGGTTTCAACACAGAGAGTGGGAGTTTGGCTAAAAAGTGTGGATTTCTTCGCATATTTGCTTTGTTTGGTGCATCTACAACCTACATCAACTCTCTTAATCCAGTGTGTGAACCTCTCTTCTCAATGGGGATCGGTTAGGTGTTGAGTCATCCTTTGCCGACGTCCCTTCGGGTATCCATCCCAGCCATGAGTGTCGGCTCCAACTTCTTACAGTCACGGTGAGCCCTTCCCTAGGTTGGGATATTTTATACAAGTTGATGATAGGATTTAAAAATGGGCAGTTATGGACTATCAAAACAATTGGGCCCAAAGCATGTCATGAGATACATATGTGGTACATTCAGAGGAACAACTCCGAAACATTCAGTGGTACGCAGCTCGTGGATTGGACCCACCAAGAAACTCCGCATGGAATTGAGCTAGTGTTGACTATTGAGCACCTTAATGTTTTATTTGGATAACATGTATTATTCAGTGTTCTTGTACTTTAACTTTGTGTGAACTAAGTATGTATAATACCAGATTTAGTGTATCCTGAACCGGTCCCAAAGATGGGTTCAGTTCTCACAACTGGGAGGGTCTGACGGATCCAAACTGTGGGGGTGTCACCCTTAGGAGTGTGCTAACAACACATAATTTTAGAGTGAGAGGAAGAGGGACAAGGGAGATCAATCCCTTACTATATGGCTGCAGATATTGCCCCAAAACAGAGTACGGTAGAAGAGAATTTAAGAGATGAAACATGAAAAGAGAGAATAGAAGGGGGGGTAAAAAAGAGGAGACTAGAGGAGGAAAAACTGACCTGAGGAGGAGGATTAACCAGAAGTAAAAGAGGGAAGAAAAGAGGACTTTGGCTGGTCTGCTACCAGACAACTGCTGTGAATCGAAAATCTCAAATTCTATTCAATCCAATCAGCTTGATGGTTATATGTATTTACATATATAGACCCTTCAATGACAAAGTTGACTCAAAAAAGGATTCCTATTGAATAAACTTTCTTGTTGACACGTACCTCCAATGGTAACTGACAATAGGAATAAAATTATAACTGTAAATTGACACAAAAAAAAAAGTAACCCAGCAAATAAACAAAACCCCTACATGCCACTATTGGACCAAGTGTGCATAACTGCATCAGAAACATTGTTGTCAAGGCGTTGCCTAGGCGGCTCCTAGGTGACAAGGCGTTTTTGGGAGGGGCAAGGCGAACTCACTTCCTATTGTTTGGGCGGTTTTTTTTTTTTGTGTGTGTGTGTGTGTGTGTGTGTGTGTGTGTTATATAATAATGATTTTTCTAACTGCTTGATAGGTTATGCATACAGTCATGGTACACTTTGATGCATGGAATCATTCTAAAGAATAATTAAAAAAATAAAACAAAAGAAAGAAAAGAAGAGGAGACAAGCAAGGATCTGAAAAAGAACCGGAGTTGGATGGAAAACCCCTGATGCAGATTCATCGCCAAAATGGGCTTGTTTTATTAGGAATAAGTCTAGGGTTAAATGTTGGGCCTTTGGTCCATTGGGTTTTTAATGTAATTGGCCACTTTTATGTGCCTAAAACATAGAAAATAAGATTGCATACGGGATTTCCTTTGTTAAGACTTAGGCTGTGTTTGGTATGCATTCTAGAGTGATAAAAACAACTACTTTTATCATCCGAGAATGCAAAATCGACCTGGAATGCATTCCAAGAATGCATACCAAACACTGCCTTAGTTTCTTAAACTTAGTTTATCTTTAAGTTATTTTGAGTTAGTTGAATTGAACCGGTGCTACGTGGTTCAATTTAAGTTGCAAGTAATTGTTATTAAGTATTTTAGTTGGGCTGCATTAGGATTCTACAAGTCCAATCATGTTTTGAGTTTGTTTCCTTTATTATTTCACTTTCCTCGTCAATTTAGATTACCTTATTAGTCAAGGATTGGGTTAAGCCTTTCCTTTTTAGTGTAAGAGTCTGTTTTTGAGTCTTCTATATAAGTTTGTAAAGGAAGCCAGCATTGTACACGAATTTAATAAAGAAAATTGCGGCTTCTGCTTGCTTCTTCGTGTTTAATCAAAGAAAGCCCCTTGTGTGTGATCAAGGTAGGTCGGTGTTTCATTCAATCGACCCACCTTGCGGTGTGAAGGCCGGGTCTTATTTTCTGTTGTTCTTATAATTTGTTCTTATAATTCCATCATCTTATTCATTCATTAACAAGTATTCTTCTATTTTCCTGCAACTAGAATCTCTGTTTCTAGAAGATTACATCCTACATGTTATTTGAGATTAAGCAATCCAACCGTTAGAATCTTTTAAACTTTTGAGATAAATAAAGATAATGCTCCATACCCTTTTCCATGAAATCAATTTGACTTTAAGCATATTCTGACCTGCTGATTTTGAATTATTAGAGTTTTACTTATTCTGCCCCTATCCCATCCTAGCTACTGTTTTAAGCATCGAGTTAATGTTTTCATGATCTACATGTTATTTGTTTCTGAACTTATATACAGAATTGAGCATCAAGTTCAGACCTAATTTCTGAATTCAGTTTTGACTATACCCCTATCGGTTACTGTTTGTTTTCTCCATTGATATACTGATTCCAAATCTGTGTTTAGTCATTATTTTACATCTGATTTCAGCATTAATTGATTCCTCTGTTTTTCCTATTCCTGTTTGTTGAATAATTACCTAACTACCCTTCTCCTAGATCTCCTAGGATTGCCCCTGAATCTGAATTATTCTTTGATTAAAAGATCTTGTTTGGCTACTGTTTTGAGTCTTTCAAATTCAGTACTACATTAATCCCCTCTTGGCTGTGGGCAGCCAAGATCTGCGACGGCTGACCGAAGGACCAGTGCCAGGTAAGTTCTTCTTTCTGTATTTTTTTTCATTTTCTTCTTCCTCTTCTCTGTTCCAACTTATTCTTTTTTTTTAATCTTATTTTCTTCTTCTTCTTCAATTCCGATTTCTGAGTGCATGTCTACTCATTCCGCCTTCTTATTCTTATTTCTTTTTCTTTTTTTCTCCAGCTTCTAGTCTTCTGCAGTGCTTCTTCGTGTCTTTTTCTTTCTTTCTTTCTTCTCCTACCATGTGGAAAAAGTGTGGGACCTATTTCTGCAGACATTCATATTTGTCTCCCCTATATGGTGATGACCTGCATGAGAGAGGAGAGAGAAAGAGAGAGACAGACCATTCACGCCTAGGGTGTCCAGGCATTGCCTAGGCGGCTGGCCACCACCTTGGTTCGCCTTGTCACAATGACAACTATGATCAGAAAATAAGCCAGACTCTGTTTCCGTCCATCTCCTCTACAGCGTCGCTGCTTCAAATTGGAACTTCATTTAAGAATTGAATGATCCTAATGCACTCATCATATATCTTGACCATTCAACATGGCAACAGAAACTGATTTTTTTTTTTATATCTTTGAGAAAGTATAACCTTGGCTACATATCACATACCTTTCCTTTTCCAGGCTACTCATTTTAACAAATTCTTATTTCTTTCACCAGCGCCTAGTCGCTTACTGTAAAATTTGTTCTCTCATTGAAGCTCTGTTGGCCCTTCATTACAGCATTCCAAGCTCAAGACCTACATAAGGCAGTGACTCCGTGACACTACAGTCTACTCCTTGCTATAATTTGTCTCCATAAGGCTTATTGTTCATTGCCATACCTCCATAAACATTTCTCTAACTTTCAGTCATCTTTTTTGTTCTCCAAAGTCCAAACGCTCGAAAGTTTGGTAACCTCTTCCCATCTAACCAAGAGGAACCTCCTCACATCGAGTAGACCCATTCCCTCCCATAAACCAAGTGCAAACTACAATGTAATCTTAGTTAAGGAGGTCAAAAATGAATTAACCTCCAACGCAACTTGAACATTCTATCTACTCCATGAGTAGAATATATCTGATATAGATCACAAGTCCATATGTACCCACAGGAACAAGTCCCAAAACCAGGCCAGCAAGGTTGTGGGATTTGACTGCTGTGAGAGGCAGCCTGGTCTGATGATGTGGCAAGTTCTTGTTGGTTCGATGGAGCATCACCTAAGGCAGCCCCAGCCCAGAGAGAGGCAAGAAGAAGATAAGAAACTAAGACAGAATTGTTTTTTAAAAAACAAAAATTACTGTTCACATGAACAGTACCCGAGTTACTGTTCACTTGAACAGTGATTTGGGGGCTGATATGGACAGCTCGTGTGAAGATTAGCAGCTGGATGTTGGTGGAATATTCTATTAGAAGCTGGTATTAACTTATTTTCTATTTTTGTAATACTTTCTTAGTTATTTAGTCTAGGTATCTACTAGTTTCTAATTTTGTTTCTTTCTTTTCAGTATTTACTATATTTACTAGTTTCTAATTATGTTCCTTGCATGTTGGTTGAACTATAAAGCCTAGTTTCTATTTTCATTAGGTTTCTATTTTTAGAAGTTACTATTTCTTAAGTTTCTAAATTTTGTAAGCTAACGTATTCCATTACATAGCCAGACCCTCTTGTATTAGAAACAGATTTTGGATAATAGAATTTTCAGGCGATGTTGCCATCATTTATGGGAGAATATCCTTGTTTCAACAGCTGGGATAGTTGTGGGTGAGAGACCCAGGCTGAGAAAGCCATCCCCTACCCCCTTCTTCTTCTATCTTCTCTATATCCTCTTCTTCTTCTTCTTCTTCTTCTTAACCTTTTTGGTACTTCTTCTTTCATATGAAAAGCAATAACAGTTTCAGTTAGTTAATTTGTTCTTCATTATTGTGTTGATCCTAGCTGCAATCGATCTCTTGCTGGTTTTCCCTGATTCGAGGTCAACTTTTGCATTAATATCACTGTCTTAACTGCAAACATATTGATTAGAAATGTAAATAAACTAGTGGTCGTAACTTCTAATTAATATTACACAAGCACATGTACTTGGTTTCCAGTTGATATCTGGTTTGCATATGGCAACATAGCTATCGATAAATTAAATATTCCTAGTTAACCTTTTAGCAGAAGATAACTTTTATGTGTGCACATGTGTCATTTGTTTCTAGGCACCTTTCGCATACACGTTGTGGAAAATCTGAATCAGTCACAGAAAACATCAAAATATAAGTTCACGTTTGATTTTGAAACTATAATCTTATTAACATGTGCAGTAGCAAATAAGGACAGAAATTAATAGATTTTTAGCCTAACATCAGACTTCCCCAAGAAAGTTGGGGGAAAATACTGATGAAATAGTAACCATGTAGAATGCCTTCTCTTAAAAAACAACCATGCGGCAATCAGGTCATCACATTCATGTCCCACAAGAATGTGGCAATCATTTCATCACATTCATGATTAAGTCAATGAAAAAATCATATGAAGAATTACCCATTCTAATTAGATTTGGGTAGAGTAGATGTCTCAAGAACCATTAATATGGACACAGTTAAAAATCTCAACATGAAGAAATGCATAACCAAAAGGATTTGAAGACCTACTATAAATAAACAACGAAAGAGATAAATGACAATGCAAAACCAAAAAACTTATAAATTCACAATACTAAAAAAAGTTACCAGAATAATGATGGTGATAATAATAATAATAATAATAATAATAATAAATGACGATGATGATGATGACGACAATCATAATAATAATTAACAACAATAAAATAATAGAACAACATATTTCCACCAAAAAAATAATAAAACAACATCAGTTGTAGTCAAAATATGCACCTCTTCCATTACGGTTCCTACGACAGCTACCATAAGAGTCTATCTTGATATTCAATGTTTCTAAACCCTGAAGAGCCTGTAGACGGAAGTTGTGAGCCCCACAATTGGAAATGAAGGCAGCTGCAAGAGCTTTCTCGGTCTTCGGTTGCAAAGGTGCCATGATGTCATACTCTGCCCACGAGAAATAACCAACAGGAACATCTGAAGAGAGACTAGTTGTCATCACAACATTATACCCTTTCCTAAGACAAGAAAATTTATCAAATGTTAGTTTTCTTGAGTTTCTTGTCATTTAATTCGCAACTATCCAGATTTGTCATGCAATGCCAGTCCTAAAACTTATAATAAAGGCGTCCTGCATAGGTGTCGCTATTGGCACCAAATTTTTGTCAAATCATTTAGACATTGATCCTAAATGTTGTCTTAGGATAATAACCCTCAAGTAACATGATTCATGTAGCCAACCCCAGATATTAGGCCAACACTTTGTCATTTGGTAAGTTGCCTGCAAAAGGAGTCCTCTTCATACATGGAACCACCAACAAATTCAGTTGCCTTTTTCGCCAAAACTTTATAACTAGAAAGTAATTTACATAGGGGAAATTTGTCCCACGTTCTTGTTTATAATCTTTCTAATCTACTTCCATTCAGACCATCATGGTAATCCAACTCAAACAAAAAAAAATATGTTTGCACTATAAAAGGGTTCACAAAAGGTTCAGAAATGATAACAATGAGATAAAATGTCATATATTACCCTAAATTTTGTACTTTTCACCATACCCAGTTCTTTTACACACTTTTGGTCAATCAAAGTCCCAACTTTAGCATATTATAAATAGTCAAAGTCATGTATCAGTAAACCCAAATAGACAAACCAACATGCAATAGTGAAGATCTTTTCACTCCATAAAAGCAGCCAGAAATGGCCACAGAAAATGAAATTTATACAAGTATGGCAAGTCCCAAAATGCAGAAAAAGCCATTTCAGAGTGTGCTTACCCACCGTCGTGCCTGATCAACATTGTTGTCTGGATAATACTGAGAGGATTCCATAGACCGAAGAACACTAGCTATCCCTCTCTCTTGAGGGTAACCAAAGGCAGCATCAGGCTTCTTTTTCGACTGATGATCAATCCCAAACTTACATCTTACAGCACAAGTCTTCCACTCCTAGATAGAATTTCATTATATCACAGCTAGGTCTTCAGATATATTTACGATAAGACAATTCAAATGGACACTTAGTCTCAAAATATGCAATTAAGTAAGTTTGAAAAGATGAATGTGGTACACCAACCACAATTGCAATAGTAAATTACAACTGGAAATCAAGCCATACTTCCAAAGGGATGACAAAAGCAATAAGTAGGCTAAAGAGCAGCACAAGTAAGAAAACATACATTAGTAGGAATAAGCTTTTCATAATTTTCAACAAGAAAGGTATCAGGTTAGTTACCATGAAGAGGGAAACTTTTCATTAATGTTTATATCCGTAACAAAGCTTCTTAAGGAATCTCTGTGGCATAGGCTGAAGTTCCAAGTAATGGCTTTATTCAACTTAAACATGTTCTGAGATAGGATTCTCCACAAGTCTGACCAACAATAGTGCTGTGTTTGGTTGCTTTTCCGCATGAAGTGAGAAAAGAAAAGCAAAAGAAAAAACAGAGATGTGGTCATTTGGTTGTTTAGGTGAGAAAAGATCTGGCAACAAATTAACTACTTTTGGGAAACGTTATCCCTAGTTTTGTGCCTCACCCATTATGTGGGAAAAAGCAGGGAAAATAAAGTTGGGGTAAAATTGGTAATACCTGGCTTCTCCTTCCTCTATCATAAAGGTTGGAATAACTAACTGGCTAACTACAATTCTTGAACAACCAAACAACAATGATGGAATTCTTCATATATTTTTCTGATCTTCTTGGTACTACCAAACAATAGGTGGAGGAAATTATCACTTTTCCTTTCTTATCATTTTCTTTTCTCTAAGAAAGCAACCAAACACAGCCTAGGGGATAAATTGTACCAACCTTGCATTTGCAACCCAGCGGTTACCTTGGGAGTATCACACTTCAGTACTTCACATTGTAATGTATATCATTTCTGTCTTTGCACTGAACATATTTCATTCTTCATACCTACTTTAATAAGTAAAAATTTAAGCAACAAATGAAAGTTTTTTGTCCCCCTCGGTAAACATTTTCTAAATGTTTTCAGATAGCCAATCTCCAGAATATGATTTTCAAAGATTTTCTGTGTGCTAGTTATTGGTTCCTCTCATTTCCTCAAGACACAAACTTTACAGTTGACAACTTGAAATTCAATAATTGTACAACCTAATGCTAGGTTTTTTCAACTTTCAAAGAGATAGAACTCCTAAGGCACAAATATATCAATTTTCTTAGACTGCTTGATACGTGTGATGACAGAAAAAACACTGCAGTAGACCAATATTGCTAAGAATGGTTGTGTTTGGTATGCACTCTTGGAATAGATTCTAGAAGGTTTAAATTCAAACTCTTTAAGGTATTTTATTATGATAATTGACTCCAGTATATTAAACGAATCTGACCAACTTTTTTTTTTTTTTATTGATAATTACCCTCTTAATTGTGACGTGTTGGTCCTCACCAATTGAGCCACCCCATTGGAATTTTTAATCTGACCAATAATCAGAAAGCCACAATATTTGCAGTAAAAATTATAGAGCAAGTACATCTAATCAAAGCAATCACAGTTAAAAAGGAGAAACATAAAAAAAAAATAAAAAAGAGGAAGAATAAGAAGAAGAACTAACCTGCTCTGTATCCAAAACCCAAATGGGTTCAGTCTGAAAGTCTCGAGAATAGGTCACAGCATCTTCTCTCTCCAACCATTCCTTGCAATTCTCAGTCCCGTCGTTGTTATCAGCACCAGATGAAGCTTCTACCTGTGTTGGCAATGGCAAAACTGAGGCAGCCCCATGGACAGACGAATAAGAGACGGTCGACAACAGAGTGGAATCAGAGGAATAGAAGGAGTTGGTCCAAGTATGGACAATGGCAGCTTTCTCAGCTATGTCAAGGCGACTCAAAAAGGCAATCTCGGCAAGAACCACGATTGTGACAAAGATGGGCATCAGATTCGACCATCTTTTCTTGTTGGTAGGGGTTTGAACACCAACTCCAACTCCCTCACGAGCCGTCGTTGTTCTTGTCCCTCGCTGCCACGGTATGAAACCCATCAACGAGTTGGGTACCACTCCTATTTCTTCTCTATTTGATTCAAATATAGCTATCTATACAAGTAAAGGAAAACCATTCGATTCTGGACCTTGAAAATTTAAAAAGCTTCAACAAAAACAATCCCAAGAGAGATGGAGATGAAATTGAAGGGTTTTTCAGCTAGATTTGCAGGTTGGATCGTAAGAGAGTATGAGTTTTGGGTTTGTGTTGATGCTCTGAGTCTGGGTTTGATCGGCTGGCGCTTACTTTATCGATCTGAGAGATGAATGGGGCTACTACCATCCACGAATGGGAGACGAAACTTTGAGAGTGTTTAAAAGTCGTTCTCCTCCCTGAAGCCTAAAGTCCCAGTATCTATAATTAAAATCTCAAGTCTTTAAACTCTAAACAGAATACTATTTTTCACACAGCAGGTCTTTAATCTTTATTATTGTTTTTCTTTCATTTCCATATAAAGTAAGTAGGGTCATGGGATTTATGCACGGGACTAAAGTCCATTGACTACGATTCGTCAAATGAGTGGAAAATTATCTCCTCCAGTTCCTGTCCGGTCCAGTTTTTCAGTTCTGTAATAAGGATGTGGTGGACCTCATCCGGACAGAGTATTTGGGCACGGATAGGGTGACCAATCCCCCTTGTTAGAGGAACTGGGAAACTGAATAGGGAAATTGGGCCGGAAAAGATAAAGATCCCAAATGAGGGGGAAGGTGGTGTTTGGATTGAGCTTCTCTCCAGGGAGCCCAACATGCGCAAGGGGGCATCCATCCGTTGAGCTGTGTCGCACACATCTCTAGGCATGCATCGAGATGTGTGCGGTACAACTCAACCCTTGGATGCCCCTTGGGCCCTGAGCTCCCTAGAGAGGAGCCGGATCCGATGGTGTTTTGGTATTTTGATGGGGATTTTCTCCCGTCCAATGATTTTATGTGTGACAGTACAATATATGAGTCAGGATCACCGTTCACGTACATGAACGTACGAGAATGGCTCACAACCGTTCAGATGGAATTCACTCTGTGGGACTCACATGGAGTGGATTCCTTCTGAACAACTTTGAGCCATTCAAGTAAGTGAATGTGAGCCCAACTCTACAATATTTACATGGTTCACAGAATAAATAAAATGGAAAAATTATTTAGATTCACTTTAGAAAAGAAAAAATATTACAAAGCAAGTAGGTTGAATTTGTTTTACACTTGCTTTTCTTGTAAACTTGTTTGTTTTGTATAACTTTTTTTTTTTTGTGGTAGAATTGTACAAAAAAAAAGTCAATGCTGGAACGCCAATTGAAGCGAACCAAATTCAGTTCCTACATTTTAGTTCCGGATTGTAATTAAATTTTATTTGGCTCGGTTCATTCAGGGACGGTTCTCGATTTTGTCCCACGTTGACACCCTTACCTGGGGTTATCCTACCACTACTCTTTCATTTTTCAGCCGGTTGGGTTTTGGCAAATATTTGTGGGTTGGGCAATTGACCCTTACAAGCTAAACAAAACCCAAAATGAATGAATTAATGAACATGCCTAGAAGTAATTTACTCCCAGTCCAGCCCATTCAAATAACTGTCTATAGATCAAATGGAAATACCTTAAAAACTTCATTTCAACTAAAAGATTACTGAAGTAAGCCCTAATCTACAAATCATCTAGGAAAAATCTTGTTGTAACCAAGATTGGTGAAAAGAAAATCATAACTTTACTTTTTTGCCCTTTTATGATAACACATTTTTTTACCCAATGAGGATAGTTCATGTCATTTCACATAAATACTATCAAGACAAAAAAGCAGATAACAAATTCTTAGTTCACTATTTGGTGATAACAAGTTCCACCCTTCATTATCACACTTCAAACCTCATCTATAAATTGAGAGTGAGAGGAGAGAGGAAATATTATCATGCAAGTCTACTTTATTTGCATACAGACACTAATACAAGACGTGGCGGTTTCCCAGGACGCCTAGCATGTTGAGTACATAGGTTATCAATTAACAAGATATCTCCCTTTTGCCACTTGATATCCACACAATTCTCATTCAAGATTTGTCTGTAAGTGTCCATAGCTTCAGATGGAATAGCACTTCCATCCCCAAAGGTGAAACTGAAGTCATCCTCATAACCTAAGATTGTATTAAACCAGACCTTCCTTTCTCCAAATCTTCGGACCGGATTCATTGGTCCATATATAAGTTCAGCACTCCCATCCTTGTTGAAATTGATAGAGCCACAAGGTAGCCTTTCTTGAGCCCTATAGGAAAACCCCCAATAAAAACAAAATGAATCCAAAATTCATTGAAATCTTAAAGAAAAAAGTTATCTCCAAATAGGCTGCCATAATAGGATTATGCTCTGGTACTATATTGAAGTGACCAACCTAAAAGCTTAAGCAATTGGGTGAAAAAGGCACAACTAGGATGTCAATAAAGAATCGAAACCGAAACGACTTTAAAACCGGTCCAAACAAATTAGTTCGGTGCTGAGTTAAAAATGTGGAATCTTTTCTCAGTTCGATTTTGATTTTGTAAATGAAAACGTTGAACAAACAGAATTACCCATTTTCAAACCGAATAAATTATTATTATTATTATTTTTTTGGTAATTAATAAATTATTTTTTTTTAATGTTCTAGTCAATGTGGATGATAAATTATATTCCCTTTTAATGTGGAAAAAGTTTGATAGATTATGGTCCTAACGAATAATTTATTTTTTTAGGTTGAAAACGTAAAAAGTTGGCCCAAACACCTAAAATCGGGTCCAAACAAAATACACGTCAGGTTAGAACCAAATAAAAATCGAACATAAATTGAACTGAGTCGGTTTCGTTCTGGTTTGAAAAATAGGCTCTTATCCGATTTTGGTTCGGTTTTAATTCTCACATGTTGTATCTTGAACTGAACCAAAATCGAACAAAAAAATCAAAACCAAACTGATTTACATCTTTAGGCCCAACTAATATATGAAGTTATCTATAGTCTCAGAATTAGTTGATGTGGGATTATTCCCAAAACCAATAAGGTACCATATAACAGATATGTGAGGTGTCAACATCTGGTTATGCATGTCTAAATCCTCTCCGCCGTTGGATGAGTGGTTTGAGAGGAGTTGCAGTCGAAGAAGATATTTTTCCTCTAGAAAAACCTTTAATTGTGGACCATGTGGAGAAACTCTCTTTTCCTTATGAAGCATAATTGCAACGTACCTCTTTTTAGCTTCATCTTTGTCTTCCGTTTGGAAAAAACATTTCCATGTCTTGCTAGTGATGGCACCATTGTCGATTTCTTTGGGAAGACTCCGCCGAGTAACATAACCCATTTTCGATAACTTGGTCATGAATTTTGGCACTTTTTCCTCCATCTTTTCCACGATAATGTGACTAGGCACTATTGATGTCTCACCACCTTCTGGAGATGGTTGAGCACAGAAGAAAAATATCTTGGAAGGGAATTGCTTGATCTTTATTTAAACAAATTTCCAAATATAGATGTCAAATAAATTTAACAAAAATATTTTAGAAGAGAATTGTAAGTATAAACTTGTATCTAATCACTCGGCTGGCATTAGCCTACTATAAACATTAAAACTAAGGACCAAGTTTTCCTCCATCCACGGTGAATGAGATCCCATTCACCACAGGGCGGGAGAGGGCGGAAAAGGGTATCAGGATTCAGGAGGGCATTTTAGAACATACGAAAACCATAGGAGGGATTTGTGACCTAAGAAGGTAGGTGAACCGTCCTCTATGGGTGGAGGGAAAATTAGTCCTAAAACTAATATAACTTAGGTCTACACAAACACAGACTAGGCTAGGCTTTTCGGGCAGGGCCAGATCAGGCCACTGATTGTAAGTATTACATGTAAGAGAGTGCCATGAGTCTATCCAAACCAAACCGAGTTGACAGGTTGCATTTATGTAAGGGTGTCAAATTAGAATCAGAATAAAAAATAAAAACCATACTGAACAAGCCAAATCGTACTGAATAAATTTGGTCCAAATTTGGTTATAGAATATAGAATTTAAATTCAATTCAATTCGATTCTAGCTTAGGCACCATCGAATCGAACCGAATTAGGCCATTTTATAAATATACTAATATATTATAGTAGGGAGAATGTTCTTTGGGCCGCAGCGTAGCCTACGACCTGTCGGCACATAGGCAGCCTGTACAGGGGGTAAGGTGGTCATTACGCTCACCCTTGTGTGCCTGAACGCAGATTACACTACGGTACAGAGAACAGAACCCCAATTATACTTTCAGAGAAAAAAAAACCACATGCATATGAACCAAATACTGGAACCGAAACTGAACCGCACATGAACCGAAACCTAACAAATAAAAGGCAAAACCAAAATGAACAGTTTTATAAACGAATCGGTTCTCGGTTCACACTAACACTCTTGGATTGAACCAAAACCAAACTGATTTACACTTTTATTTTGGGTCTATTCAGATCCCCCAAGGGCAACTACAACTACCAAGGGGAAGGAAGAGAGAGAGAGAGAGAGAGAGCTGACCAGAGCCATCTCGTGATGGAAGTTGATAAGCTTATGAAGAGGAGCTTCATTGGCGGTGTAAACCCTATCAGCAACCTTGAGGCGAGTTGTAACCCCATCGTACTCCATCTCCTCCCATCCAAACGCTTCCACCACTTTCCCAAACTCTTCTGCCGAACCAATTCCAAATCCCCTCAACAGAACCGCCGAGTGTCGTTGCAGCACCTCACTCAGCCATTCTTGTTTCTCTCTAACCATCTCTACCAACTCATTCACTCCATAATTAATCTCTCCCTCAATTCCATCCTTTGGAGGGTTCAGTGTCTTTGGGAACACCAATCCATCCCCAAACACCTTCTCTTCCTCTATCTTACCTTCCACAAACTCCATCTCTCTCCTTCACAACTCCCACTTCCCTTTCTCTTTCTCTCCTCTAATTGTTTGCTTTTAAAGAGACCTCTAGTGGGCTCCATGGGTACTTGTTTGCATCTTGATCTTCGGTGGAGAACATGTGTACTGCACCAACAATCACACCCATCACCACAGGTGGGTCATTTTTGTTTTTTATGTTAGTAGCAAATTTTTTATTTTATTTTATTTTTATTTTTGTGATAACTTAGTAGCAAAATTCTGGATTCTTTAGTTTTTCCGTCTAAGGGTGTCAATCAATCGGTTTGGTTCAGATTTAATTGGGTTGAGTTGATTTCAATCGGTTATTGGTTGAATTTGAAATCAAACAGTTAACAAAATTTTTGTTCAGAAAATAACACCAAAAATGATAATTTGCAGAAAAAATACGAAAAACAGGAAAAAACAAGCACATACAAATATACAAGATTTATGTGGTTCACCCCCAAGATAGAAGCTACATCTACAATCGAGCAACAGAACGAATCTCGCTATTCTCTGGAAATGTTACAATCTCTTACAGTCCACTCAGAGATAAGAACATTATATGGAGAAGCTCTAACCCAAAGAAGTACAAGAATACCTCTAGACCCAGAAATTGCCAAATCAACAGGGACGTATGCCATTTTTCGGTAATCCAAGATCGTTTCGAGGTTGAAATGGCCCTCCAAAGATCTCAACTGTATATTTTGGACCAAAATTAGGCTTCACCAATAACAACTTTGGTCTCAGTTTAATCCGATTTCTTATTGGTTTGTAATCAGACTATTATTGGGTTTTCGATCTAATCCAATTTCAATCCTACATGTATACATAAGGAAATCAATGGAGAATTTTTTACTTCCGGAGGGGGGGGGGGGTTCTTATCAGATTACTATCGATTTGGTCTCAATTTTTATTGAATTTGGTTTGTTTATAGATTTCGATCGATCCAATTTGGTTTTATTTTCAATCGATTTCATAAAATCCAATATAAAACCAAATCGATAAGGATTCAATTTGGATTGTCCTAAGCTGAACTAATTGATTTTGATTAGTCCAAGTAGTTCGAGCTGAACTTTGACACCCATATGGACCCCACACCCCCCCCCCCCCCTCTCATCCTTATAAAAGGTCGTGGAAATGAAGAGGAGAGTTTTATTGATATATTTGATATTTGTTTCATCTGGTAAAGCTTTGATGTCTTCTTTAGCTGATTGTGACTTAGATGGTCCCATTCTACCAAAAAGACTTAGATGGTCTCATGGCTGACGTCAGTCCTAATCAGAAATTTGTTGCCTTATCATGATAGATCGAAGGATTACTGCATTTCAACCCTCATCCATTTTAAAGTTAACACAATGTTTTTGTTTTTTAATCATAAAAAATTCTACTAATTCCTTAGCCAATTTATCAACTACTAATATTATCTTCATGGACTTCTTAACAATGCAAATAGATCGAAAATCAGAAATCTGCTTATAAATATCACACAATAACACAAATAAACTCTTTGCATCGGGAGTGGTTGGTGAGGCAGTACAAAGACTATTTGGACGAAAATATCTACTAAAATAGCTTTTTCTTTTTATGGGATAACTGTTAGAATTAACTTAGACGAGTATGGTTAACTCCAATAGGCAAGGTGACAGTCTAAAAAACTTATGAACAAAAACTAATAACATTTTTGTTTATAAGATTCTAGTGTTGATGATAAAAAAAAAAATGGCTCAAACACCAATGCTAAACAAAATGCTTTTAGTTTCATCATCTGAAGGAGGGGAGATCAAAGCATAATTGTCATCTTCAAAGACCACACAATTAATTAAAGAAACTGTAATTAAAAGGAAGATCTAGGGATTCAGATCCTCTATTGCCAAGCTGCCCGGCAGGATCGTGCTGCCCAGACATGGTGAGGCGTGTAATGATCGCCTTACCCCCACTCGAGCAAGGCGCTTGGGCAGGGGTAAGGTGGTCATTGCATGTCTCGCCGTGTCTAGGCAGCACGGTCCTATCGGGCAGCTCGGCAGTAGAGGATCCAAATTGAAGATCCGGAGGATTAATTGAAGTAGTATAAATAAATCGAAAATGAAATGCAAAAATTTTAGCCTTAACAGGTATATATTAGTCACCAACAACCTATGCTGATCACAAATTGACCAACATAATTTTTTGCAAAGGCAAGTTAACAATAGTGTGGAAAAATCCAGTATTTCTATGGTTGTTTATGTTGTTAATTTGTCTGTACAATAGAACAATACCATCTTCTACCTTAAACCAAGACTTGAATCCAAAAGGAGAAAATAAAGAGAAAATCAATATTGAATTATCATTTTTGTCGAAATCCATCCACGATTTTATATATTATTTTGAGATTCATTTGAGCCAAAATCAACTGCTATCATATTTATGAAGCTTAACCATTATCTAGTAACAAGATAACAAGATATCTCCCTTTTGCCACTTGATATCCACACAATTCTCATTCAAGATTTGTCTGTAAGTATCCATGGCTTCAGATGGAATAGCATTTCTATCCCCAAAGGTGAAACAGAATTCTCCCTCAAAATCTACGATGGTATTAAACCAGACCTTCCTTTCTTCAAATCTTCGGATCGGATTCATGGGTTCATATACAAGTTCTGCACTCCCATCCTTGTTGAAATTGATAGAGCCACAAGGTAGACTTTCTTGAGCCCTATAGGAAAACCCACAACAAAATGAATCCAAACTAAATTGAAATTTTTGAGAAAAAAGTTTGTCCAGACGTTAAAGTCTGAGAGAAGTGTTGCATCTATGTGATATTGTCTGTTTTGGGCTGAGGACCGCACGGTTTTAAAACAAGTCTACATGGAAGGGGTTGGTGCATGCTTATAAGCCACAGGCTCTCTCAATACCCAAATGATGTAAGACTATCTTAGTCACCCCCTCCTTATTTTTACCATAATAGAGGCCTCCCCTGTCGAGTGAGCTTGTTGAGTATGGCCCGGGGTTCCCACAGACACTGCCAATGTGAAGGTTCGAGAGGAGCGTTGTGTCCATGTGATATTGTCCGCTTTGGGCCGATACCTGCATGGTTTTAAAACGCGTCTACATGGAAGGGGTTGGCCCCTACTTATAGTCGACAAGCTCTCTCGATACCCAAACAATGTGAGACTATCTTAGTCGGCCCCTCCTTATTTTTGCCAAAAAAAAAACATTAGATAATCTGCCATGATGGGTCTGATGCTCCGCTACCATACTAACCCAAAAACTTAAGCTATTAGGTGGAGAGGTCCAATTGATATATAAAGTCATCCAAGATCACAGAGTTAGCCGATATAGGATTATTCCCAATGCCAATGAGGTTCCACATAATAGATAATTGAGCCCTCTAGAAAAACCCTTATGAATTAATAATTACAACTCTTCATGTACCTCTTTTTTGCTTCATCTTTGTCTTCCATAGTTGTAGAAAATATTTCCATGTCTTGCTAGTGATGACACCATTGCCAATTTCTTTGGGAAGACCCCTCCAAATAACACAACCCATTTCCAATAACTTGGTCACAAATTCTGGTGCTCTTTCTTCCATTTTTTCTACAATAATATGGCTAGGCACTATTGATGTCTTGCCACCTTCTGGGGATGGATGAGCACAGAAGAAAAATATCTTGGAAGAGAATTGCTTGATCTTTGTTTAAACAAATTTTCAAATATAGGTGTCCAATAAATTTAGCAAAAATATTTTAGAAGTGAATTGTAGTTATAAAATTATATTTAATTAACTGGCAAGAGTTCACTGCCTTATCACTTGGCCAATGAGAGCACACACAAGGGCATCAATATTGATGAGATTTTTGAACATATCTACCAATACATATCGGACAACTAAATGTAAATATTATATTGGGCTGGGCCTGCTTGAAATTATCAAATCTATGCCCGGCCTTGAATTAAGTGAGCTTTCATGGGTGTGGGCTGGCATCAGCCTACTATAAACGTTAACTATATAACTTAGGTCTGTCCAACAACTCCTGGGCTGGGCTTATTGGGCAGGACCGGGCCAGGCCGCCATTGTCAGTATTATGTGTAAGAGAGAGTGTGTCCATAAATCTTATCAAAACCAAACCGAGTCCACTCGCTGTGTTGAGTAAGGGTGGTTCGATTTAAATTAAATTGATCCGAATCTAATATATTCGTTCCAAATGTGATTCGAATTAGTTTTGATTCTAGTTTAGGAACCATCAGTTCAAACCAAAATCGAACCGAATTAGGCTATACATTATTAATATATTATTATGTTTTATAACACTAATATTTTTTCAGAACAAAATGAATCACATTCATATGAACTAAATATTGGAACTCAAAACCGAACTAAATACAGACCAAACCTAATTAAACCATCGGTTCGAATTAAGTACACAGTTTTAAAATCGAACTAGTTCTCGATTCGATTTTGGTTCACATTAACACTCTTTTGGACCGAATTAAAATTAAACCGAATAACCGGACCTGAACCGAGTTACGCCCTTGGCTTTGAATGAGTTCGAGAGAGAGAGAGAGAGCTGACCAGGGCCATCTCGTGATGGAAGTTGATAAGCTTAGAACACGATATAACAAAATAAAGAGAAAAGAACCGATGTGTACCTTGCACCTGCATATGTTGATGAAGAACAGTTGCGAATCCACGATCAAATTTATACAGCCGTGATGAGAATCTTCTATAGTTTCCAAATCTCCCTTAGAGCTCTCTTTCTTGTGGAGAAAAGAGAAAAGAGAAAAGTGACTGCAGCTACTCTCACTAAAAGTATTTATAATACTCCCAAACCCTAACCTAAATGATTTTTACCGTCCATGAAATATGAATCCCATACACCAAAAGTGGATGAGTACCCATGATCAATGAGATCCATGTGGAATAACACCCCCAGGTCACCTCAAGTGGGTCATGACAACTGAGGAGACTTTGATTGATATATTTGATGTTTTGTTTCATAGGCTTTAATGTCCACTTTAGCTGATTGTGTCTTAAATGATCCCATGGCTAACGTCAGTCCTAATCAGACATTTGTTGCCTATCATGATAGATTCGACCATTTTAACCCTTAACCATTTTATAGTGAACAAAAGGGTTGTTTATGTTGTTAATTTGTATGTACAAGAGAACAATATGGAAAACAGATTACCATTTTCTACCTTAGACCAACCACTAGAATTTAGGAGGAGAAAATGCAGAAAATCCTACACTGAATTATCAATTCTGTCCAAAACCATCCTTGATTATTTATACTATTTTGAGATTCATTTGGGCCAAAATCTTTTGCAATTATTTATATTGTTTTGAGACATTTTGTCTATTATATTTCATGGATCAAGTATTTATGTACGGTCGAATACATACACAGTTGTGCTTTTCAATAGGGATGTAAACGGATCGGATACGGATTGGCTGTGATCGGAGCCGGATATTCCCTGGTCGAATACGGATACCTCTAAATGGATTCGGATGCGGATCGGATTCGAATTTTCTACCATCCGTTTACATCTCTGCCTTGTGTAACCCGGACCTTCCTCCCCCTAGCGGATACAATTCACTCTCAATCCATATCTCTTAGATCATGATTCTCTTTTCATCATATTCTAGAACTTATTTAATCTTCAAAAACCCTTGAAATCATTATTTACTTAATTTTTTATTATTAAGTATTCGGATTTTTTTACGGACGGATTTTAATCGGAGTATTCGGATTATTTTCCGGATATCTCTAACCGAATACGGATGCCCCTAAACGAATACGGATGCGAATTCGGATTCGGATTTCGGTTATCCATTTACATCCCTACTTTTCAACCGTTAGAATAGTATGGGGTAGAATTCTAATTACACATCTCCATTTATCCCCCATCCAATGGTTGAAGGTACAATCAGAGTTTATGTATTTTGGGAAGGGGAGGGGGAAGAATATATTTATAAAACTAAAGAGAAACAAAAAAAAAATGACCATGTACATACACAACCGTGCATAAAACCTTTTGTTATATTTAATTGTTTATTATGTTTTGTAATTAAAGCTTAATGAATTTAGATTTGCATATTTGGTATTGGAAAATAAGAAACACAAATCTCATGGCAATGAATGATGATGATCATCACCTAATTTAACATATATTAAACTACATCACTAACTCTGAATTTCGACGAATCAGAAAGAAAACAAAGAAATCAAGAAAAAGAACTTTCTAGCTTCCATAGAACATAAGGCATACTTACTTCTATTACAAAAGGAGGAAAAGAAGTTCTCAAGGGTGGTTTCTTTTAGTTGGAAATAAACAACAGTACTACGTAGTGTCATCCTTGGACGCCAAATATATATGCTGAACAATTAGATTTTCCACCAACTCCTCTCTCACCCCCTCCCCCCCCCCTTCCCGATAGTTTTAGATTGTTGGTTTGTCTTAGCCGTCCCCTTAGCTTGTAGTTGGCCTATGGATTCTTAAGTAGGATAGATCCAAAAAAAAAAAAAAAACAATTAGATTTTCCATTAATAGGATGTCTCCCTTTAGCCACCTCAGATTGACACAATTCTCATTTAGGTTGCATTTGTTAGGATATTTGGAATTCGTCGAAAACCCATGTAATTATCAGAGATCGAGCCCAACCCAACAAAAGCCTGCTTGTTAATCATGCTATCCATGGGTTCAAGTGGTTAAACAAGGAAGAGATCATTTATGTTGTTTTATTTTCGAAGTAAAATATTTTATGGGATTTATTGATAATCAATACAAAATTGCACAACGATTAGAAGTGGGAAAAAATATTTATTAAAATGCAATACAAAAAGTTGGAAAACGACATCCATTTTAAAATTCAGGATTTTTTTTTATCAAAATAGTGAAATGGTATCTTATGATTGGTACTCTTGAAACATATAGAAGTTTCCAACACCATAATTTTCTCTCAATCATATTCAAATGTGCTTATTAGTCATGTCAAATAAAAAAGCAAAAGTATAAAATTAATAACATTTTTTTATTATCTAATCTCATTAGATTTTAAATCATGCCTCACGTTGGTATAGGATATTCAAAAACTTCCATCTCATTCGGAAGGAGAGAACAGTTTCCTCAAGCACTACACACGCAATGTCTCCTATGGAACTTAGCTATTTAAGTAGTCTAACAACGAAGGAACCTACCCAATGAACGCATCGACAAATCCTTGCATGAACGAAAGAGGAGACAATCTCCTTCACTCACTTACATATTAGGGGTTCAAAAACTCCAGTTGGAGATGAGGGACTGAAATATGAGAGAATGAAGAGAGAGGTCAACAGAGGAGAGGAGAGGAAACCGGGCTGCATATGATGACCTGGACTCCCCCCTTGTCTTGTTAGTATTTTGCCAACCCCTCTCTCTCTCTCTCTCTCTCTCTCTCTTATGATTAGCTAATCATGTATGAGAACAGAGATCTGTTCTGAAGATCATCGTCACCTCTTAGGGTTGGGGGGGGGGGGGGCGGATAAGGAGTCAACACCTAGATTAGGGTCTAAGCCCACAAAAACAAACATTACCCTATGATGGCTCTAACGGGACCAGTTAAATCAAAAGACTAGGATAAAGGTCGATCAGGAATCAGGATACATCCAATGAAAGGCATAGGCACCTTGGTCCACTTAGTTAAATTGATTTTCTTATTCTACAAAAAAAAAAAAAAAAAAGTTTTTTTATTTGCTTGGTAAAAATAAAATAAAATACAAAACCTAAAATAAATTAAAACAAGATTAAGGTTAAAGACAACATACCCGATGCGTGTGACTACAAAGAAAAGGTAGTATACTCAAAGTAAATAAAATATAAATGAAATTAAGCATATTTATAGAAAATGCCACTAAGATGCAAAAACTATGATAATATACATGATGGATGGAAATAGTAAAACAAATGCTAAAAATGCAAGAAAGATTAAAGTAAGATAAGCAATCACTTTCAACACATTTAAGAACATAAAAAAAATGTCACAGAAATTTATAAAAATTTGTTGGAAAATGACAAAAATGCCCTTAGGGCTGAATGAAGCCTAAAGAAACTAAATAAAATATAAAAAATCATGAAAAAATATTAACGTAACCAACTCAAATTCAAATTCAAATTTGAATTGTAGAGATGGGAGTTGAATTAGTCCATCAGTCCGCCAAGTGCTCTCCTCTTTTCTCTCTTGGTTGTTAAGATAACTCTTGTAGGGCGTGTTTGGTTCGGTGAACCAATTGGTGGTTGCATTGATATTGGTGAGGAACCAATTGGTGTTGCACCAATGGATCCATTGTCCTGACAGATTAAACTGTTTGGTTACCCTGAGTCTGTTAGTTGAATCATCCTGAAAAACTGTTTGGTTACCTTGAGTCTGTTAGTTGGATTCTATTTGGATTTATATGAAAAACTGTTTGGTAACCCTGAGTCCTTTTAAATTATACCAAAAAATACTTGTAAAATCATTTTCTCTCTTACCAACCTTAGCATAAAATTAAAATATCTCATTAATATAACTAAAGTAATTATAAAAATATGTCAAATTTCAAAGATGCCATTAAAAATTGGGTTCTTGTGTGGATTAGTGCCATAACTAACTATGCTATAAACATTTGAATAAAAAGGGCCTTGGTGGATTCGAACCACCATCCCCTTGGAACATGCTCATGTTCCAAGTGCTCTACCAATTTGAGCTAAAGACCCATCAAGTAGTATTCAATCAGTGGAGACAAAAGGGTATTTCAGCAGCTAAGATGAACTAAGGAAATACATTTGTCCAAATGAGTCTCTAGCTGAGTAAACTAAACTAGGCCTACAAAGATACTAACACTCAATTAACTTTCTCAAAAGGATTTGGTGCATGGATCCATTGTTATAGCTGTCATAAGGTATTACTAGCAAAAAACACTTTAAGTTCTAAGCTTACAACAGATTGAATTATTTGGCTTTAGGTTCTAAGCACACAACAGATCAAAGAAGCACACAACAGATGAATTGAGATAACAATATGATGGGACAATGATTCAAGTACATAATGAGCAGCACACCCATTTACTTGTTAGAAAATATAAAGAAAAGTATTGACTTGTCCTGCAAATATTAGGTTAAACAATAGTATAATCCATTCACATACTTCCCCCCTGCATACGCCCATTCACATTCGCATTGACTAACATAATCAATTCATATTAACATTCACATTGAGACAAAGAACCACATCTCTAGCATGGATCGAACAACCTCAAGATCTCATCAACCAATCCTTCCTACATCTACCATTCAAGCAGTGGAGACAAGGAACCACATCTATCTCTCTCTCTCTCTCTCTCTCTTGCTCAATAAGCTCAATCAAATCTATCATGTAATTATTTCTTGTTTAGTCTAGTTTCTTTCCCTTTCATAAAGAATTACTATGCCAAAAGCCCAAATGCTTAAACTTTTAGCTAGACATTCGTGGGGGTTAAAGGAGGCATTAAGAATCAGACTCATGAATTCAATTCCAAATTTCCAACACTCATTTATTTGATGTAGATGTTCTCCTTGTCCAAATCTAACCTAATTGATGGAAGGGTAGAAAAGAGATGTGCAGACTGAAACTTACTTCCCAAAATTAGTAGGGAACTTGAAGAAGTCCATCATAATAATCCCACTTATAATAAGCCAGAAATAGTAACCTAACTACCATTATTGGGGGACACAGGAGATTGAGAGGAGAAATCCATCTCATCAGCCACACAATAATGGAGGCAATGTGGCCCACCTTATCTACAATATTGCAGTGCTTGAACAGTGAATCCCAAAGCTGAGAGCCCTCTTCAAATCTGAAAATCCCATCTCATCAGCCACACAAGTATTACAAACGACATTTTTGTTAGTTTTGAATTGGGTTATAAGCTGATGACATGCATGGATCTGTCCATGCCATTGACTCACCACTTAAATAAGTCATTCCTACCCATTAGTGATGAAGATAAATTGGTTGTTATTTGACCAAGTAGGTGATGATGATGAGTAGTTAGGAAAGATTGCAAATAAATTTCAATTACAATTTTTAATTAACACAAGCAAACCTATGGAAATTGATGATCAAAATGAAGCTACATTCCATGAATTCTAATAAATTTAAAGCAGGGTATAGAAAATCGAAAAGACAGAGCTGCAGTTAATCAACTTTTATTTACATACACAGGCCGTAAAATGTACAAACATTCCCATCCATCTCCCAAAATCTTCAAATTGGAAAATTTTTGAAAGAATATGAGGCTATTACGCAGCTGCTTTGCAATTGTAGCAACAATAATCCCCACTCAATCACAGAGGATGAACCAAATCAAAACAAAGTCCTTTTTTAATCTAAAGTCTACACTTATACCTTCCCTTACAAATGACAAATAGAACAACATTTTCAAAGTCTAAAATATGCCAACCTAAAAATGGGGTTCCTCAGACTTCCACTGAGAAGAGACATCACACTCCCATCATGTCTAGGTTTTCCTGTTCCCATCGTAACTCGAACGAGAGGGTGCAAATAGGCATCCGAGATTTTAGGATTTAGAATAGATTTCAGATCCTAAACCTGAAATCAATTTGTACAAATCGGGGGAGGGAGGGAGAGGGCGAGAGGGGGACCTAGGTTTGCAAAATCGCAGGTAAATGGTTTCAGTTGTAAGGGTTGCGAACATAGAGAGAGAGAGAGAGAGAGATGAAAGAGATGGGAGAGATGAGAGAAATCACCTTGAATCTCCTGTGGAGTTGCAGGTCTCCTCTTCCCCACTTGATCGCAAGAAAAAGCCTTCTTCTCCCTTTGCCTTCTTCTCCAGTTGCAAGTTCCAGTTGCAGGGTCCACGGCCTTCTTCTCCCTTCACCTTCTTCTTCCTTCGGCAAAACGATCTTCTTCTCCCTTCGGCAACGACGAGCTTCTTCTCCCTTCGGCAACGACGAACAGAGAGTCGATGCTTTCATTCTTCAGCCTTCTTCTCCCTTCGGCAACAACGAACAGCGACTGTCACGGCTTTCGTTCTTCAGCTCGATGGATAGGAATCAAGATTGGTGCACAAAATAAGAGGGGTATTTATATTAAGGCTTATTTTCCTTGAATCAAATATGGGTCCACCTCAAATATAATTCACATTTACATGAAAAAATGTGAATCAGGTAGATTCATGAACTTGGATCAGTTCATCATCATTTTGGACCAAACGATTTTTTTAATTCGGAATCATGAATCTATTGGTGCATCACCAATTGGTTCACCGAACCAAACATGACCGTAACAAATCCTATCTCTATCTCTTCTTGTATTTCAAATATTCAAATTGTAACTGCATATACAATTATAAATATAGAGACTCCTATCAAAGCAGCCAAGATATGGAGAATTCAAATCACTTTTCTATTCTATCTAAAAAATATGGAGAATGAAGACTATTGCGTGTGGAAATCTCTGATGCTAAGTTCGCCCATGGATGAGCCTGCAAAGACCAAGTGATGAGCACAAGAGAGCCAGTGTGGCTCCGGCCTAGGACTCTCTGATGCTCAAGTTAGATCACCAGTGCAACAGCGTAACAGCTAGTAAAAAGTGAGATGCGGAATGGTGCTCCATACCTGGGTATTTATAGAGTGAGGATGAGATGAGGCGGTTGGGAGAGTCCTAGTATGGTAGGAGTCCTTCTTTGGAAGGCTCTCTCGCGTAGAGCGGAGTGGAGAGCTATTTTTGGGGCTGGGCTCTTATTAAGGTAAGAGTCGATGTAAAGTATGATTTCATATTGGGCCGGGATCGTGGCTCAATCATTATCCCATTATTCCCGGGATGTGCTGACGTGGCCCCGCGATCCCTGGTGGGACGTTATGGTGGCTTCTGTGGATGAGGGCTTGGCCTACGAGGTTGGCCTCAGAGCTCGGCTTAGGAGCTCGGCCCCGGCCTGTATGACCTGAGGGTCATCACTAGTTGTGTGAGCTTGGCCGCGCTATGGTGCTCCAATCAAGACCGACCTGAGTAGGCTCGGACCGTGGGGTCGGCGGGCTTGCTGCTCAGCTGCGATGGGGGATCTCTGGGTTGGTACTAGTCTGTCATGCCGTGCGGCCAGAGATCGGACGAAGAGCTCGGCCCACTAGGTCGGCCTCGTCCGACCCGAACAAGTTGGGCTTAGCGTCCGGTTGACTTGGATGTGTCCGACGAGCTCGACTAAGCAGTAAAGTTCGTCGACGATTGAGTCGGCCCGGTCTCCCGCCGAGCTCAATTCGGCCATGTGGTAGCTTTTGATTGGTGGGGTGTTTATGCCTTATCACAGGCCCCCCACTCATCAGGGATCGGCTCGGCACTGATGAGTGAAGTTTCCTAGTCTGCTCATCTAAAAGATTCTTGCGGCCGAGCTGAGCTCATTTTGTCTGGGATTTGACATTGTACGGTTTGATAGTTGGGCGTCAGTGCCACGTCAGCAAAGTCATAATGGCAGGTTTGGGAATTCGAATTGTCCTTTTATATGGACTGTTAAATCGTGCTGAGCTCTCCTTGGTCGTTGGATCAGTTTAGCCCTAGAGTTATAAATAGGCGACTCCTCCCTGTTCATTCTTCACTGTTCCAAATTATTGACTTCTCGACAAGCTCGGATTTCTTAGCTCTGCAGTGCTCGGTGCTTTCTGGTTCGTGATCAGCTCTGCTTTTGCTTTGCTCATCTTCATCTCGTCTTTAGCTCTTCTTCAACTAGTAAGTCCTCTCCGCCCAGTATGTCAGTTGGTA
The DNA here is from genome assembly GCF_018873765.1 of Telopea speciosissima. Lineage (NCBI taxonomy): Eukaryota > Viridiplantae > Streptophyta > Magnoliopsida > Proteales > Proteaceae > Telopea > Telopea speciosissima. The sequence goes on from NC_057920.1 coordinate 56,410,836, forward strand.
GTAGTCACATGGGCGAACTGCTCGCTGGGGCGGCAGAGCGCACGAGTCCAAGTCGAGAGCTCCTCGCTTGTTCTCCCACAGTAGACTTGTTGGGCTCGACTTCGGACGAGCCCGATGTAGTAGAGCCTTATCAGGCCTCCGTTGCCGAGCCTCCGTTGCCAATGGAGTCCGGCCTCGCGGCCCAACCAATTGTCGAGGACCGAACCGAGAGCTCTGGATCATCCTCATCCGATGATGAGAAGTCAAGTGAGGGCGATTCTTCAGAACTGGGGGTCGATTCGGTCAGCTCGTCCGCTGACGCCCCTGAGCTCGAAGAAGGGAGTGTCGGCACCGTTCTGAGCACGATCACGGATGCCAACCTCAACTATCTCAGGACGACCTATGCCATCCCCGAGGACATCCAGCTTCGAGCTCCTAACCCAGGGGAAATGGCCTGCTACATCAGGCCCGACGAGGTGGCTTTGTACGAGCTGCCTTTCAAGTATGCATTCAGGCTCCCCATCCTCGGCCTGGTGGACTAGATCTTGGACCACTTCCACCAGTCCCCAGGTCAGCTGGTGCCAAACTCTTGGCTGGATGTGTACGGCTTCTACGCCCTATTTTGCGAGATGGGCCGAGGTACAAGCGTGGTGCTTTTCTCTCGGCTCTTTTTCTTGAAGAAGTCTCCCGAGAAGGGGTAGTACTATTTCATCTGCCAATCTGGGAAGAGTGTGGCCCTGGGCAGCCATAAGTTTTTGGTCGGTACGCCGAGCTTCAATAAGCATTGGAAGCCTCGTTTTTTCTTTGCTTCCATTCCAAACAGCCCTCTCCGAGCCGAGTGGAAGGAGATCAACTTGAACTACGTCAACAGGGTACTGCCCCTGACCAAAAATGAGCTGATCTCGCTCGACTTGATCCTCCAGCGTCCGCCCCTCGATGTCCTCCAGCTTCAGGGCGAGGGGTTCCTTCAAAGGTGGCATATGACCTTTGGTAGGAGCCCGAGCCGAGCCCGTTTCTGTCGCCCGAGTTGACCCCTTTACTTAGTCTTCTTTTCTTTTCTTTTTTTGGTTTGTTTCTAACGTTTTGTATTTCTTGCAGTGGTCGGCCATATTCCCCCAATGGATACAGCTCGCCTAAAAGCAAAGACCATTGCGAACCGAAGGAAGAAAAATACCGAGAAGAAGTCTCGGGGTGAGTCCTCCAAGGCCCCCAAGAGCAAGGCTGTGCTGTCGAGCCCGCCAGACGCTGTGGTCAGCCTTGAGGCCGAAAAGAGTACGGACCCAGTGGGGTCTCCAAGGAAAGGGAAGGGTCGAAAAGGCGAGAGGAGCCCACCGAGAGATACCAAGCGTCAGAAGCTCTCGATCAATTTGACAAGTGGTGGCCTTTCGCCCGTGGCCTCACCCCCCAACATCTCCCGATATGTCTTGGGGAGGGCCTCAGCTAGCAACGTTTCGGTGAGGCCGACCTGGCGCCTCTTCCCAGGGGACTCGGCACTGACGTCAGTCGCGCATGCCAAGGAATGGCTGGATGTAGGTCGGCCACCGGCTGGCAGGGAGAAGCTCGAGGCGCTGTCTGACCCCGAGCTCCTCTCCACCTTGTTTCAGGACTTTAATATGGTAAGTTTCCTGTTTGGCTCTTGTGATTAGATCCGACCTGTGTAACCCAACCTGACTTTTGTTCTAATGCTTTCTTGTAGGGCTTCGCCAAGGCAGTGGAGACCATGCTTCATTTTGAGCAGCTCTTGACCGAGAACCACTCCTTGGGCGTCTGGTGGAAAAAAGCCTACCAGGATGCTCAGTATGCCGTTTAGAGGCGTCAGGAGACTCAAGAGAAGCTTACTACAACCGAGGCCGAGGTGAAGAGCTCTAGGGCCGAGATGACCAGGCAGAAGGAGAAGGTCCAGGCTCTGCAGGCTCAGCTCGATGAGGTGAGGGAGAAGGCCAAAGAAGATCTGGCCCTGGCTCGAGACAAGGCGATCAGCGACTACCTCCAATTGAAGGAGTACGCTGACGTGTGCCATGAGATCAGGAAGCCTCCTTACGCCGAGGGTTTTGAGGCAGGCCGGGCTGATCTCTTGGCCGAGATCAAGGCGGCCTATCCCGATCTCAATCTCTCACGTTTTGACGATGATGCAACTACTTTTGCTGAAGAGTTGGGAGATGAGGAGGGAGCCGAGTTCACACAGGCTCTGCCAATTGAGGACCCTACGCAGGCCGACCCCCTCGCCCTCGATGCTGAGCCCCAAGACCTCCTTGCCGAGCATACCACCGTGGATGTCACCGAGGTCGCCTCCAAGTCTACTGTCGAGGAGATTGAGATGTAATTATTGTTTTTTTTTTGTGGGCCGAACTGCCCACCTTGTAACTATGCCGAGCAGTCGGCTTATACTGAATGAAAATCTCTTTTTCTCAAAATTTGTCCAAGTGTTTTAGCTCGGCAATTTTAGCCTACTTTCTCTTGTGTATGTTGTTCCACTTGATGCTGTGGCCGAGCTGACGACCCATTCCGTTAGTCGAGCTTAAGGACTTGGCTATTTTGTAGCCATGCTTTACTGGGTCGTCGATTCGGCCATGCCATGTCCGAGGTCAGGATGACTTTCACCTTGGTTAATTAATTCGCTGTTCCTAGCGGTCAGATCAAATCGGCTACCACATAAGCAGCTGCATAGCCGAGCAGCCTCCCTGGCTAAGCGTAATGCCTTAGCTTAGTTTTAGACTTTGTTCAGCTCAGCCAAGGGGAGAGTTTGCTCCTGTTGGTTTAGACGTCAGCCAGTCTTTGGGGGCTGGTCTTATGACTTGATTGTCGACCTATGAGGGTCGATCTTTGAGGTCGGCCAGGTCTATGAGGACCGGTCTTATGACTTGGTTGCCGACCTATGAGGGTCGGTCTTAGAGGTCGGCCAGGTCTATGAGAACCAGTCTTATGACTTTGATTTTGGAGCTTGTAAATACGTTAAGTGGTGGAGAAAGACTTTGTTTTATTGAATCAAACGTTGGGGTTGAAGCCGAATACAAGTATGCTCGTCATAAACCTTGCCGAGCAGGATACTTGAGGAAGTTACTGAAAAAATTTCTTCAAATTTTTTGAGTTCCAAGGTCTCAGTACCTTCTTGCCCCCCAGAGTTTGCAAGCGATACGTCCCTGGGCGAATTTGCTTGGAGACTATGTACAGGGCTTCCTAATTTGGTGCGAACTTTCCTTGCTGCCTTGGCTGGGATGCACTGAGCTTTCTGAGGATGAGGTCCCCTTGACGGAAGTGCCGCTCTTTTACTCTTGAGTCATAGTACTTTGCCGTTCTCTGTTGGTATGCCGTGTTTCGGAGTAGGGCATTTTCTCGTACTTCGTCGAGGAAGCCAAGGTTGGCTCTCAGCCCATCTTCATAGGTCTTCTCATCGAAGTTGAGCACTCGGTATAACGATGCCATAATTTCGACTGGGGCGAGGGCTTTAGTCCCATAAGCGAGGCGAAAAGGGCTCTCCCTGGTTGGTGTTCTTATCATCATCCTATATGCCTATAGGACACTTGGGAGATCTTCCACCCATCTTCCTTTGGCCTCATCTAACCTTCTCTTAATGCCGGCGAGTAATGTTCGGTTGGACACTTTTACTTGTCCATTTGCTTGTGGATGAGTACTGAGATGGGTCGAAAGTCAATGTAGAAGTATTCACAGAACTCTCGGAAGGCCGAGTTGTTGAATTACATGCCATTATCTGTGATGAGCACTTTTGGTAGTCCAAACCGGTAGATGACCTTATCTCGGAAGAACTTCTCCATGTTCTTCTCGGTGATGGTTGTCAGGGGCTCGGCCTTGACCCACTTAGTGAAGTAATCGATCACCACCACCACGTACTTCCTATTTCCCAATGCCGGGGTAAAATCTCTGAGAATATCCATTCCCCAAATAGCGAAAGGGATTGGGCTCAGCATTGAGGTCAGCTTTGTTGCTAGTCGGCTCGGAATTGGTGCAAACAGTTGGCACTTCTTGCACGTCTTTACATACCTCATGGCCTCTTCTTGCATTCTTGGCCAATAGAATCCTTACCGAAGTATCTTGTATGCAAGAGCTCGGCTATCCATGTGACTCTCGCATATTCCCTCATGTACCTCGGCCAAGGCGTACTCGCCTCCCTTCGGTCCAAGGCATCGGAGAAGAGGTGCCGAGATTGCTCTTTTGTAGAGCACTCCGTCGATCATGGTGTACTTGGCAGCTCAGATCTTGACCTTTCTTGCTTCGTCTCGGTTCTCCGGGAGCTGGTCATTCTCTAAGTAGTTGACAATGGGGTCCAACCAGGTCGGCCCATCCTCTTCAATGTGCTTTACGCTTTCTTCTTGTAAGGATGGCTTCTCCAAGATCTCTATGTACACTGATCGACTCAGATATTGGAGATCGGCCTCGGCCAACTTTGACAGAGAGTCAGCCGCCGCATTCTCTTTTCTTGGTATTTGGGTCATCTCAAAGTGCTCGAGTTCGGAGATCAGATCTCGTGCTTGGCTCAGGTAAGCTATCATCCTTTCGTCTTTCGCCTCATAGTCTCCGTTGACCTGGTTGACCACGAGTTGGGAGTCTCCTCGCACCTTCAACTGCTTTATGCCCATTGCCTTGCTGACTCGAAGTCCAGCTAGGAGGGCTTCATACTCGGCCTCATTGTTCGAGGCGGGGAACTTGAACCTTAGGGCATATTGAATCCAAAACCCCTCAGGGCTCACCAGGATCAGGGCAGCTCCGCTTCCTCCGAAGTTGCTTGAGCCGTCGACATTCATGGTCCAGGTTGGGTCGGCCATAGCCCCAACCTCTTCTACTGTCTTCTCTTCCCCGACTTCGAGGTCGGGCCCTGTGCACTCGACGATGAAGTCAGCAAGGGCTTGTCCTTTTATCATCGTCCTTGGATGATAGCTTTTATCGTACTCACTCAGCTCGACCGCCCAGGTGACCAGTCGCCCCAAAACGTCGGGCTGTTGCAATATCTTCTTGAGGGGCTGGTCGGTCAGTACCGTGATCGGATGAGCTTAGAAGTACGACCTTAGCTTTCTTGCAGCCGTGACCAGAGCGAATGCTACTTTCTCGAACCCGGAGTATCTCGTCTCGGCGTCGACAAGAACATGGCTGATGTAGTATATGGGTTTTTGAGCTCGGCTTTCTTCCCTAACCAACATCTTGCTGACCGCCACCGGGGTAGCGGCTAAGTAAACTTGAAGCTCCTCTTTAGGCTCGGGTCGGCTGAGAAGAGGCGGGTTCTCCAAGTATTTCTTCAGCTCTTCAAAAGCTTGCTAGCATTCATCCGACTAGACAAAGTCCTTCGGGTTCTGGATGTTCTTGAGGGCCTTAAAGAACGGCAGACACTTGTCGCCCGACCTTGACATGAATCGTGCTAACGGCGCCACTCGCCCGTTTAGCGTTTGTACTTCTCGGATTGTCCTTAGAGGGCTCATCTCTTGGATGGCCCTAATTTTTTTTGGATTGGCTTCGATGCCTCTGACAGAGACCATGAAGTCGAGGAACCTTCCCGAGGTCACGCCGAATGCATACTTGGCGGGGTCAGCTTCATTTGGTTCTTCCTCAATACGCCAAAGGCTTCTTTCAGGTCGGCCAAGTGGTGTTCGGCCTTCAAGCTCTTCACTAACATGTCGTCCACGTAGACTTCCATGTTTCTTCCGATCAGCTCGTGGAATATATAGTTCACGAGCCGCTGGTATGTCGCTCCGGCATTTTTCAATCCGAACAGCATGACCTTGTAGCAAAAATTTTCTTGGTCAGTTTGGAATGTCGTGTATGGCTCATCCTCCTCATGCATCATGATTTGGTTGTAGCCGAAATATGCGTCCATGAAGCTCAGCATCTCGTGACCTGCCGTGGCGTCGATCATGAGGTCGATCCGAGGTAGTGGGTACTCATCTTTTGGATAAGCCTTGTTAAAGTCGGTGTAGTCGACACACATTCTCCACTTCCCATTCGGCTTGGGGACCATGATGACGTTAGCCAACCAGGTCGGGAATTTTTCTTCTCGGATGAACCCTGATCGACGGAGCTTCTCCACCTCTTCCTAGATCGCGGTTTGTCGATTAAGGGCATAGTTCCTTCTCTTCTTCTGGATTGGCTTTCTGCTCGGATCTACGTGGAGTCGGTGCTTAGCTATATGCCTTGGTATGCCCGACATGTCGGCAGCCAACCAGGCTAAGACATCGGCATTCGCCTTTAAGAAAATTTTGAGCTGATTCCTTGGATCTTCGTTCAGTAATGATCCGAGCTGGACCACCTTTGCTGGGTCTTCCTCGCTGAGGGGGAATGGGGTCAGGTCTTCCACGGGTCATCCTCTCCTTTCGATGAGCTCATCCCGTTGATCCTCGGGGAGGTGCTCGACGCACATTGCCATTCCTCAGACTTTGCCTTTATTTTGCTTGACAAAAGTAGCATAGCACTCCCGTGCCTTCTTTTGGTCACCTCGGACTTCGTCGATACCATTCTCGGTAGGGAACTTCATCTTCAAGTGCGTCGATGAGATGATGGAGCAGTCAATGATGGGCGGCCGAGTATGGCGTTGAAAGCCTATATCGACCGTACTACCATGAATTTGACCTGGATCGTCGCCTGGCATGGAGCTTGTCCAATCGTTACTAGCAGGTTGATTGAGCCCTTGATGGTCGCGGCAGCTCCCGAGAACCTGTGAAGTGTGGTGCCCTCCGGCTTGAGCGCTTCATCGCCGAAGCCAAATTGCCGGTACGGATCTAGTGACATAAGGTCCACGAATGCGCCGGTATCGACCAATACTCGATAGACGGATCTCTTCGTAATTTCTACCTACACCACTAAAGCATCGTCATGAGGCAAACTTATACCTTCGAGGTTAGCCTCGGTGAAGGAGATCATCGCCGCTGGCTTAAGCTTCTTGGTGGGCATCTCGGCGACTCTGATGAACCGTACATTTGTGTTTGAGTTAAAATAAAACCGCAAGCGTACGGGTCAATCGTAGCTACGGGTCGAACACGAGGAGATATACGCCACTCTATTTAACTAACTTAAAAGTAATGCAAAATTAACCAAATTAAAGTGTTAAATTAAACTAATTAAACTAACGAAAATCAATGCATCCTAACTCATAAGCATCTAACAAAATTAAGGGATTAAATCGGCGTCCTAACACATGAGCATCTAACCTATCAAACTAAAGCGAATTGAAAGGAATAAAAGCCACACATACTAACCACATAAAAAGAAATAAGGGAATAAAAATGCAACCATAAACCACAACCATATAAAATTAAAATAAAAGAAATAGAGGGGGAAGAAGAAGAAGATAGAGAGAGATAGAGGAGATGGAGAATGAGATTGAGAGTTTAGATAGTAAAACCTAGATGTGCTTGCATGAATGTAAATGAAAAGCTTGAATACTTGCATAAACTTACCATGGCCTCCTCTTCTAAATCTTCAAGTCTTGTCATCAACTTAAGAACTTAGACTAGAAGGCTTAAAACCTAAACTAGAATTAAGAAATTACAACCCAATTGAAGACTTAAATTGAAATTAAAGCATAAACTAAACCTATTATAACCATTAACTAAAAATTATAAAAGCAAACTAGAACTTAGAAAAGCCAAAAATCACAAATTAGAAGGAGAAGAAGAGAAGAAATTTCACTAAGTGAATGAGCCAATTTTTACAAGAGAGGTAGGGGGTATTTATAGGTGGAAGAGAGGAGAAGAGAGAAGATGGAAGTGTAGGAGAAATATTCCCTAAGAAAAGAGAATATTCTCTTCTCTTTCCTCTTTACAATGCCTTGAATCCTAAGAAAAAGAAAAAATAGAAAGAAGAAGAAGAGAAGATTGTTTACATAGCTTCTCATTTCAGAAAAATAAACTTTCAATTCTAACAAGTGCTTCCTTTTCTTTGTAGATATCTTCTCCAAGGAATAAAATCAAAGCATCTTTGATTTTTCAACCTTCCATAGATGAGAAAATATAAATCTATCCCAAGTAGAATTCCAGAAGTGCCCTTGAGAAATTGGAGGAGAGAGAGAGTAAGGGTGATGACTAGGATTCCTTTAAGAATAAATAAAATACCCATTCTGTCCTTCAGAAAACGTGGAGCATGGGGTGCTTATATAGGTCTCACCATTGTGTTCCTTGCGAAAAATCACACAAAATAGACCCAAATTTCATCCAATTCGGAGTTGGGGAGCCCAAGATATCTCAAGTTGAAGTTGGACTGTCCAGAGCCTTCCAAATGGAATCTTTCGGGTACAGTAAAGTAACTTCTGATAATTGCATTAAGGCCCCTAAAATCCAAACTTCCGCTTCACTTTGTCCCCATCCGACTGTCAATAATTATAAATAAACCCCTGTAGACCATTTTCACGCATCGTTACGGAAACTGCCATAACTTCTTCGTTTCAACTCGGAATTAAGTGTCGTTTGAAATATTGCGAAGCTGACTCGATGGGCTATGCATCCATTTACATTTCTAAAAAGCTTAAAAACATCTCCTTAGCATCATCTCCTTCATTTTCACAAGAATTCACCTAAACCCTGAAAAGCACAAGAAAACACCGAGTAACTCTGTCCAATGTGGTAAAATGTATAATTTATGCCCTAAAATTTCACACATAAATGTGCTCATCAATTTGCCTTGGCCTTTCGAGTAGTCTCTTGTCTGGGCCCTCCGAGGATAGTGTATATAGGAGCTCCATTGTCACTGCTCGGCCCGGATCCGTCCTCTTTCTTCTCAGCTCGAGCTTTATCTTCGTCTCACTCGATTCGCCTATTTTTGGCCCTCGGCTCGGCTCTTCTTTGGCCGCGATCTTCAGGTCGCCGACCCCCACGCTCTTCACGGCCTCCCTTGACATATCGCTTCAAGTGGCCCGCTTTTATCAGCTCTTCGATTTCTCTTTTCAGCTGATAACAATCCTCGGTGTCGTGACCGGTATCCTTGTGGAATTGATAATAGTTGTTGGGATTCCGAGATGACCCAGCTTGCATCGGTCGGGGCCGACGAATGTACCGGCCGTCCGGTATTTGCATCAAAATCTCCTTGCGCGAGGTATTCAGTGGGGTGTAATCAGGGCTCCGAGCTCGGTCCGATCTCTCGGCTTGGCGATCCATCCTGGGCCGCTTGTCCTCCTTGTGGTCATCGATTGTCGGCCTTTTCTTATCGGCTCCACCTTCGTTTCCCTTTCGGGCCTGGAGAACCTCAACCATATTTGCAAATTCATTACACCTCTCCAAGAGCTCGGCCAGGTTTCTGGTCGACTTCCGGGCCAAGTCCTTGATGAGGTCCATGTCGACGAGCTCGTTGCTAGTCGCAGTATGGGCCGTGCCCTCATCCAAATCCTTAATGTCTAAGGATTCCTTGTTGAAGCGGGAGACAAATGCTCGGATCGACTCGTCAGATCTTTGCTTCACGCTGAGGAGGTTGAGCGTTGTCTTCCTGTGTTTCATACTACTTTGGAAGAGCGTGACGAAGGTTTGACAGAGCTGAGCGAAGCTTGTTATGGAGTTCGGCGGCAACCAGGAGAACCATGAGGTCACCGCGCCCTTGAGGGATGCAAGGAAAGTCCGACAAGAAACAATCTTGATTCCCCCGTACATGGTCATCATCGCATTAAAGTAGTTGATATGATCTGTCGGGTCGGTCATCCCGTCATACAGGTCGAAGGGAGGAGGTTTGAACCCGGTCGACAGTGGCGCGATCATGATCTCAGGAGGATAAGGGTGTCGTCGGACTAGCGAATAGGCGTCCGGGGTTGCCTATTTTTTCAATCCCTCCACTTGCTCAGCTAAGTCTCGTAGCCACCTTTCCAGCTTGGTTTCAGGTGCTTAGCCATTCGGCTCATCCACCCGATACAAATTATTTTGCTCGCTCGGTATGCTCGATCGTCCCGTTGTGGTCGGCCGTTCGGCTCATCCCTCCTTATTCTTCTTTCCACCTGGAAATTGGACCCACGGGGGCTCCTCTGTTGCTTTTCTCGGGGAGGCGGGCTTTAACGCCGGGGTCTATGACGAGATCCTTCTCCTTGTCTCACAACACGTCTCCCATTTGGCTCGTTCCCCTGTTCTCAGGCTCCCCTCGGCTGCCCGTCCTCTCCGAGCCGTCCGAAAAATACCGACCTCCTCGCTACCGAGTCTGTTGGTTCGATTTCTTGCCCAGTCCCAAGGCTTCGGTGATGCTCCTGCTCATCCAGCCGAGTGCCTCTGCTAAGGCGCGGAGGAGGAGTCTTCTGATGAGACGGGTGTGATGACACGGCCTGGCCAGGCTCAGCCCTATGCCAGCCACCATTCTGCTGTAAGTTTCTCTCTACGGGCACCAGAGCTGGAGGGGGCGCGACCAGTGGTTGGCCCATAACCCCGCCCCGGGCCATCTGGTTCATGAAAGTACATAGCATCTCGTTGGTGTGGAGCATCTGCAGCTGCAAGTCCATAACTTGCCGATTATTTGTCGGGGCTTCGGGGTCCAAATTCTTTGGTAAGGGCGGCGGCGCTGGTAGGCCTAGCCGGTTCAAGTTTGGCTCGACCTGTACCCGGTCAACCGCTACTGTGTCTAGCACACTTCCGCAATTCCCACCCTCTGGTGGGGGAATGGGATTGACTGTGGCACCCATGATGGGTTGCGCACCCCCTGCCCGAGGGGGTCTTTCGATCGTACCCTGCCGCGAGGCTTCAGGGGGCTGTGATCGCCTTGCCTGCACAACGGGTTGTAGCTCATCCCCATGGGAAGTCGAGCCATGCTGCCTTGATCTCGTGTGCACCATTATTGTTGCTCTTAAAGTTGGTAGAAATAACGGTGACTTGCTGATGTCGTTCCCACAGACGGTGCCAAATTTGTTGCGTGTGAAAATCTCCGATGCTTGGTTCGCCCACGGATGAGCCTGCAAAGACCAAGTGATGAGCACAAGAGAGCCACACAGGCCTAGGACTCTCCGATGCTCAAGTTAGATCACCAGTGCAACAGCGTAACACCTAGTAAAAAGTGAGATGCGGAATGGTGCTCCATACCTGGGTATTTATAGAGTGAGGATGAGATGAGGCGGTTGGGAGAGTCCTAGTATGGTAGGAGTCCTTCTTTTGGAAGGCACTCTCGCGTAGAGCGGAGTGGAGAGCTATTTTCGGGGTCGGGCTCTTATTAAGGTAAGAGTCCATGTAAAGTATGATTTCGTATTGGGCCGGGATCGTAGATCAATCCTTATCCCGTGATTCTTGGGATGTGCTGACGTGGCCCCGCGATCCCTGGTGGGACGTTATGGTGGCTTCTGTGGATGAGGGCTCGGCCTAGGAGGTCGGCCTCAGAGCTCAGCTTAGGAGCTCGGCCCCGGCCTGTATGACCTGAGGGTCATCACTAGTTGTGTGAGCTTGGCCGCGCTATGGTGCTCCAATCAAGACCGACCTGAGTAGGCTCGGACTGTGGGGTCGGCAGGCTTACTGCTCAGCCGCGATGGGGGATCTCTGGGTTGGTACTGATCTGTCGTGCCGTGCGGCCAGAGATCGGCCAAAGAGCTCTGCCCACTGGGTTGGCCTCGTCCGACCCGAACGAGTTCAGCTCAGCGTTCGATTGACTTGGATGTGTTCGACGAGCTCGGCCAAGCAGTAAGGTTCGTCGAAGATTGAGTTAGCCCGGTCTCCCGTCGAGCTCGATTCGGCCATGTGGTAGCTTCTGATTGGTGGGGTGTTTTATGCCTTATCAAAGACCTACTGAAAACATAAAGAAAAATATCTACATCATGCATGAGACAATAAAAGAACCATTATGCATGATGTAAACAAATGATGCATGGGAGTGTGAATGAAGAAAAACATGTCATGAGGATCTCCTAATGCGAACATGAGATAAAAAAAATATAAATCACTAACACAAAGAGAGGGTTATTAGTAAACATGCACACACTATGAGATTATGAAAGCCATGAAAGTGAGAAGAGTATAATAAACAAGGGCTGATGTTCTCTGTATCGTAGATTCGTAGCACAGCCTGTGCCCAAACACATGGGCCTGCCATTCAAGGAGGCACAATGGTCATTTCACGCCCCCCCCCCCCCCCCATGTGTTTGGGCGAAGCTTGCACCCCTGACACAGAAAACATTCTCCCAATAAACAAAACAAAAGAACCATTGTAATATGGAAGAAACTTATCAAAATATTAGTAAGACAACACCAAACAAAGAAATCAAAAGCACCATGAGGTGGGTGTCTCCACTACCTAGAGAGGTCAGGCTACACTCACCTTCAACCATGCAAAACAATAATGTAAATAGAACTTGGAAACGGTGAAGTAATGAAAAAAATGAAAAATGGAATACTTAAATTAGAACACCATGAAATAGAAGGGTGGGGTATCCACAACTTTGGAAGAGGGTCTAAAAAATATTTTTCATTCAAGACTTGAGCAAAACTAAGATTGGAAAAGAATATGATCCTTGATGTTAGAAAAATAACGCCCAAAATGACGATTTTGTAGAAGAAAAGAGAAGAGAAAGAAAAGACAATCACACAAGATAAGATTTTACGTGGTTCCCCTAAGTGGGAAGGCTATATCCACAGCCGAGCGGTAGAACGATTTCATTACTTCTCTGAAGCAAAAATTACAAGCCCTCAATCTCACACCCCTCTCAAAGAGATAAGAACATTTTATAGGAAAACCCTAACCCAGAAAGTGCAAAATTGCCTCTAGAAACCCAAGAGACCCCACCTAGTCGAGTTCAGACCTGAACCCAACATATGTCAAAATATATATCAAATCGAAGATCTTGACGAGCACTACACTTTTAGGCTATGGCGCATTTCGAAGGCAAAACGGCCCGTCGAAGAATCACCACAACATTTTCTAGACTGAGATCAGATTTTGTAGAAGAAAAACGAAGAGAAAGAGAAGACAATTACACAAGACAAGATTTTACATGGTTCATCCCCAAGTAGGAAGGCTACATTCACGGCCGAGCAATAGAACAATTTCACTACTTCTCTGAAACAAAAATTACAAACCCTCAATCTCACACCCCTATCAAAGAGATAAAAACATTTTATAGGAAAACCCTAACCCAAAAAGTACAAAAGTGCCCCTAGAAATCCAAGAGACCCATCCGGTCTGGTTCGGGTCTAAACCTAACATATGCCAAAATATATATCAAATCTATGATCTCGATGAGCTCTACACTTTTAGGCCATTCTGACACGTTTCGAAGGCGAAACGGCCCGCCGAAAAATCACCACTGCACTTTCTAGACTGAGATCAGACTTCACCAAACACTTGAGTGAGTCCCTTTATTGGAATTATGTTCCTATTTATTTTTGTTTTGAACTGGTTAGGGTTTACCTTGGAAAATCATAGGTAGTTAACTATATCTACAAGTGAAATGCTCACCGAATAAGTAAACATGCATAATCTCATTATTACATTCATCTCATAATAATAAGACACCATATGTAATCAAAAACTAAATAAGAGTGGGATCTTCTTCAGCTCTAATACTCCTACTACTACCCAAACTGAGATTAGGCGAATTCTTGAAGTCCCAGATATGGATGCAAACTCAAAATATTTGGGCACACCACTCTAAGAAGGTCGCCCTCTTATCTACCCTTGCCCTCTTATCTACCCTTCATCGGGTCCAGTCCTGACTCTCGGATTGGAAGTGTAACCTCATTTCTCAGGCAGGTTGTGTGGTCTTAATTTAGTCTGTGCTCAATTCTATCCCCACTTTCCATATGTCTTGCTTTCTTTTTCCAAAATCCATCTGTTCCAAATTTGATGCGTAGAAACCGCTGCCATTACTCCAAAAAATAAAGAAAGCCATAAAATTCTTAGAAGCCTAAAATTGCATTGGGAACCTTGGAAAACCTTAGAAAAGATCTAGAAACTTCAGAAATCCCTGAAAAAACACAATCCTAGAATGTCCTATATAGATATTGTGTAGTAACTCCGGATTTGCACTGAGAAATGGTTGCAATTTGGAACACATCCTGAGTTTAAGAACATCCTCTTGATTCATCCATGAATGACAAATACAGCCACGTGATCATCAAGGGGTCTTCGACCAAAAAAACAAAAAAAAAAATTTCATCAAAGGTTTGTATTTTCTCTAAAGTAAGAGTTGGCCATTTTCCATAATGTTCAACTTAGTAAAATTATTTAATTTAAAAAAGGGCCCAACCGGGTTCGAACCGGTGACCTCTTGATCTGCAGTCAAATGCTCTACCACTGAGCTATGGACCCAATTGATAAAAAGATTTAAAACAAAATAAAGAAAATGAACAACCAATTACGTTGTGTACTAACCGTAATTAAAGTGTATAATGCGGTTGGATTTCAGTATGTCTTGTTTTACATCTATTGAGAAATTAAGAATGTCAATAGATATTTGAAAATTCGTACTCGATCCGCGTTCGTTTCTGTTTAGGAGAATCTGAATGATCGAAAATTAATCGGATACGAATATGATAATCCCCCTATCCGATCGATTATTGTTCGATTCGTTTATCAATCTGACGATAATAAAATGTCTGAAATATATCTTTGTGTCCATCTATGCGATTAAGTTTTTTTGTTTTATAATAAGTTAAGATAGATTTTCTATTGGTTTATATATATTGTTTTATGCATTGTGATACATGGAATCACGTACATATTAGAATAAATACAAGATAAAATCAAAAATAGAAAACGTAAGAAAATCAAAGACTAAGTAAAGTAGAAGAAAGAGTAGTTGTTGAATTCTCAAGTCTCAACCTTAACCCTCATCAATAAAACGATAAAGACGTCAACGGATAGGATATTATCTGAATTCGTCCGAATATAATTGGATACGAATATGATAATACCACTACCTGACCGAATTCGATCCGTTTACATCCTTATGAGCAATATTTATTATCTAATAAATATCAAATAAATGAACGATCAATTTTTACCTAGGAATGCCTAACACTTTCCTTGAACATTAACTTGACATGACCTTGATCTAATGGTTAGACTAGCTTATCCTAAGAGTCATTTGAAGCCAAATTTAATTTGTGAATCAATAGATTCTAATCTAGGTGTTGACTTAAGGTTTTTAAACATTCCATTTCTTTTGAAAGAAACGACAAATTTTTAATTTCATAATTAAATGTCCCTTTCTTTCGAAGGAGCGACAACTTTTTAAACCCAGAGTAGCGACTCAATATAGACTCATTGGACGATCGCATCGTCGGATATACTCTTCAAAGAGGCCATAGTTCTCACAGATGTCTTGGACACTCTTTTATGAGTCCCAATCATGATTTAAAGCCACCAATTTCTGGTTAATAATGATTCAAGCTCATTCTTGATTAGTTTAAACACATTATACCTACTTTTGACAATTTTTCACAAATTCATCAATATCTCACTCAAAATCTGACGGTTTCAAGTAATTAATTGTTCCTTTCCTGCCTAAGAGAGCAAGGAAGCCTTACTCCAAACAACCACACAAAAAAAAAAAAAAAAAAAGAGAGCAACAAAGCCTTCTCAAAACTATAAAAATACTCAACCAAAAACACAGAACTATAAAAATACTAGTACCCCACGCCATTCGAGCATGAGTTGTGCTCCTCCTTCGGGCTATATTCTTGTTTTGCTTTTTGTTTTTTTCTCTATTTATCTATTTTTTACCTCGCTTTTTTCATTTGATTTGATTAAGCTTGTAAACGGATCGGATGTGATCGGATCCAGATATTTTCTGGTCGAATACGAATTCCTTTAAACGGAAATGGATTTGGATGCAAATCAAATTCAAATTTTCGACCCCTACCTTGTGTAATCCGGACCTTCCTCTTCCTAGCGGATAAAATTCACTCTCAATCCATATCTTTTAGATCATGATTCTCTTTTCCTCATATTCTACCTGTTGAATCTTCAAAAACCCTTAAGTGTTAGGATTTTTCTCAAAATGCGACAAGTGTGTGCTTAATTGTTTATCGGGTCGATCATTGATGGGGATCAAGAAATACAAGGACTGAGGTGGCATGTTACTATTTTATTGAGATGGACCGGACCGGCCTGACCCATTGTGGAAGTGGGTTAGGGTTTTGGGGAGTATATAAATATTAATGATGGGGTCCTTGCAGTCACTATTCTATTCTTTTCTCTTTTCTCCACACGAGAGAGAACTCAGTAGGAGTGTCTAGGAGACTGCAGAAGATCCTCATCGCGGCTATTTGCAAACACCTACTGACGGATTGCTGCTGTTCGTGGATTCTTATCTCTTCTACACCAACAAACGTGGTGAAAGGTACGCCTTACATTCCCTGCTCCTTTTTTTATTCAATCGTGTTCTAGATATCTGTATGGGGACGGATTCGGGTTTGACAAAACCCTTGCTTATTCTAACAAGTGGCATCAGAGCCCACCATACAGACCTAGGATCGATTGATTAAGAACATGGATTGGGTTTTTTACGACGAAAACGGAATTTTTGGCAAAATCGTACGTTTTTGTCGCTGTCGGATTTTTTCACCTGTGAAAGTCGAATATTTTTATATGGGTGCGAAGGGTTCGTCGAGACAATCGCGGCGACCGAACGAAGCCGCGAGTGAGATCCACGCACAGGCGGCCGCTAGAAAGAAAAAAAAAACCATAGCGATGCTGACGTCAGCCTTGATGCTTGCGGGTCACGTTTAACCCGAGCTGACTTGGACCGACCCGGGTAAGATTTGACCTGGTCAAAGATTCCCGACCCGAGACCTGACCAATTTTTTAGACCCGGTTGGGCGGGCCGGAGGTTCGGTTCAAGTGAACCGGGTTCGGTCCGGTTTGGTTCGGTTCAGTTCTAAAAAAAAAGGGGGGGAAATTGACCAAAAAACTTCAAATAGACCGTGTGGGTTCATTTGAATGAATTTTGAGACGTGACTTTTTATAGTGTATCTGTTTTTTCATGCTCTTCGTTTTGATATGCAATTCGACATATTTTGTATAAATAGAGACCATGGTTTTGGTAATTTTTGTATTTTCTAATAATCTTGAATGCATGGTTTAATGGGCGTGGAGCATCGATTTGGCTTCGGTTGGTCTTGTTTCGTTCGTATTTTCAAGACCTACCTGATGGTACCTGGTATTGGGACGTTTAATACTTTCAGGGACCTGTTTTGGATGTTTATGCTACTTTGAGCATATTTGGACTATTTTGGGTTGACCATTGCCACTTGAATGTGCATATCACAACACATTATGGACGATCGATGTATTTACTTCCACATATATTGCTGCATATCTGGTTGAGAAATTATGAGAGAGTAAAATGGTGATCCACCAAAGTGGCCCATTGAATCCTTTTATGGTTCTATCAAGGCAACAGAATAGGTGACATTAGCCCAAAGGCAATGTTACCAAAGATTGACGAGGTGATATGCACATAGGTTGGAAGGGATAGTGGTCTAAGGGTTCCAGTTGCCCAAAGGTGCTGGGATTTCTGAAAACTACTGATCTTTTCATGGAAAGGCAGTGTGTCCATCTAAAGATAGTGTACTCAAAGAATTTAGGATGTGTGGCCTAGAGGTTTCTTACCGCCTAAAGGTGGAGGAAATTTTTGGAAGTCATCGACATCTCGCGGTAGTTGCAGTGCGATAAATTATTATGATATTGAGGTGCATAGCTTAGGGGTTTCTCTATCACCCAAAGGTGGAGGAAGATTTTTGAAAGTTGTTGCTATCTCGTGGTAGTTGTTGTGCGATAAAGATATGTGCATTTGACCCAAGAGGGCAAAATGCAATGTGATGATGATCATTGTTTGTTCTTGCTAGTAGTCTGTATGAATTGTTTGCATTTGCTAGCTGATTTAATATGATCATGTTGTTGTTGGAATGTATATATATCCTTATTTATTTGCATGAATGAATTTTCTCCCACAGGATGTCTCTCCCAAATAGTCTTTTGGCATCTATTCCTATTTTTTCTGGGAACAAGTACAAGAGGTGGGTAGAGGACCTAGAAATTAATCTAGGACTGCTCGACCTTGATATGGCCCTTCGAGAACCAAAACCTGCTGATCTAACGGGTGCGAGTACGAATGCTGAGAGAGTTAAGATGGAAAAGTGGGTGATAGCTAATTGGAAGTGCATACTGGTCATGAAGAAATCCATTCTTGAGTCGTTGCGTGACAGTGTTGAAGTGAAAGATACTGCCACAGAGTTTTTGAGTGAGATAAAGGCTATTTTTGAGGTGTCTCAGAAGGCTGAGAAAGGGGATCTAATGAACCAGATTACGTTGGCGATGGTGCTGAAAGCGTTAGAGAACATTTACTGAAGATGGCTTCCACTGCGAACAAGTTGAGGGATCTTGGGATGCCTATAGAAGAAGAACTTTTGGTGCATCTTGCACTCAAATCTCTCCCAAATGTGTATGCAAATATAAAGTTTGTGAATGCTGCTCAGAAGGACAAATGGACCATGAAAGAACTGGTATCTATCTGCCACAAGAAGAAGGAAACATGAAGATGACGACTATTGAGAGTGCGAATCTGACTGAGAACAAAGGAGCGTTTGGAAGTGGAACAAAGAAAGGGAATCCAAGATTTTTCAAGAAAGGTAAGTATCATCCATACAATAAAGAAAGGAGGAGTGTTGATGAAATTTCATGCTACTGGTGTGATCAGAAGGGACACATGAAAGGAAACTGTAATGCAAGGAAGGCTTGGCTAGAAAAGAAGGATGGTGCAGAAGATTGCAAGAAAGGGAAATGACTTTGAGTTGAATTAAATTATTTCCTGCAAGTACTTTTAGTTAAATGTTTGTTTTCAGACTTGTGATGTTTTGTTTGTGTCTGTTTAATCAGTGGGAGTTTCGTATTATTTTATTTGATATGCTTGTTGAGTGGGAGTACTTGAAGGATATATGTTTCGTTTTGCTTCTGCTTGATGTGATGAATAGCATTTGCATGTATGCATATGATTGATGTGTTGAAAGTCATTTTGGTCTAAGAATGTTCGATTGGCGACGGGCGAAGTCGTTCGGCTATTTCTAGCCATGGATGTTCGATTGGTGATAAACTAAGTCGTTTGATTACCAACGAATATGACGATGTTCAAAGGTAATCCATGAGTCGTACAATGCTCATGATACGTTCGAGGACCCGTAAGGAATGATGACGGTATTTATATGATCACAGACGTGTACAACATTCCTTGTATAAAATTATCTCAAGGCGGTTCATGTTAGTAAGTAAATCTTTGTTTGTAGTTGACAGAAAGTGATATGCCGTATGTTGAGGTGTATTCTCTGCTGTTGTTCGACAATAATAAATTTGCTAATTGGATCAAGGTTTAGTAGCATTATTGTTATATTGAGATCCCATGGCCACATCTGATAATGATGACCTTATACTTAATCTAGTCCAAGTGGGAGATTGTTAGGATTTTTCCCAAATGCGACAAGTGTGGGCTTAATTAATTATCGGGTCGATCATTGATGGGAATAAAAAAGTACAAGGGCTGATGTGGCATGCTGCTGTTTTATTGAGATGGACCAGACCGGCCTGACCCATTGTGGAAGTGGGTTAGGATTTTGGGGAGTATTATAAATACTAATGATGGGGTCACTGCAGTCACTACTCTATTCTTTTCTCTTTTCTCCACATGGGAGAGAACTCAGTGGGAGTGTCTAAGAGACTGCAGAAGATCCCCATCGCAGCTATTTGCAAACACCTACTGACGGATTGCTGTTGTTCGTGGATTCTTATCTCTTCTACACCAATAAACGTGGTGAAAGGTACACCTTACATTCCCTGCTCTTTTTTTTATTCAATCGTGTTTTAGATATCTGTATGGGGACGGATTCGGGTTTGACAAAACCCTTGCTTGTTCTAACATTAAGATCATTATTTACTTAATTTTTTATTATTAAGTATTCAGATTTTTTTCCAGACGAATTTTTATTGGAGTATTCGGATTTTTGTCCGGATATCTCTAAATGAATACAGATACAGATGTGGATCAAATTCGGATTGTCGGTTATCCATTTACAGCCCTAGATTTGATTGAGTTTTAATGTTTTTAATTTTTATAGGCTTTTCATGTTTTTTAGTTATTTCATAATAGTATATTCCTTTAGTCTTTTTTTTTTCTTAGATTTTTCCTACATGCTTTTATATTTTCTATTCGAATTTTTCTTCTTAGGGTTTGCATGTTTTCAGTTTTGTTGTTATTACATTGCATACGTTATCTATCTGAGGTTTTACATATATATATATTTATATATATCTATATATATATTTTTTTATTTTATTTTTTTTATCCCATAAGAATAGGATAGGTTCATTATTATGCTCTTAGCATAATCCAATAGTTAATGCTTTATAGATTTTGTTTTACATTCGTTTGTGTTGTTTCATGCATGTTTGTATTCTAATTAAAGATTTAGGTTGTTTTGTGCATTGATTTTTAAATATTTTTAATTTTATGCTTATTGTACTTTTTGTGATTTTTTATATTAATCATCTCAGAATACTTGCACCAAAAAAAGAAAAAATCATCTCAGAATATATTAATTTTCTGTTATGATGACAATAATAGTTTAGATTAAATTTTATGCAATTATATTTGGAGTACTAACCCTTGTTTTATAGTGCATGCATCGAGGTAAGTATCCATCTAATTTCGTATTTGGATTTTTTTAATTTTTTTTTATTATCATTTACTACATAATGCATGTCTTAGTATGAAAATCTTTATTATTTAATAAAAGAAACCAAATAACTAGGAAGACTGATTTGACCAAATGGACCGACGTGCCTACAGCTCCCTTGGTCCACCTGACAAGTTCTTATTCTCTTGGTTGACCTATGTCTCCACTAGAATCATATTTGAAGCCATGTTGATGGATCCTAGACCCTAATCTAGATTGCGATTTTCTGCCTCTCTTTCAAATAAGATTCAGTATTCTCACATCTCCTAAAAAAATATCCTAACTATGTCTCTAAATTATCTATCACATGAAAAGAGAAAAAAAAATTTTGGTTAGCATCCAGACTCCTTGTTATTCAAACTCCGTTTGATTCAGTGTAAAATTGTACTTGAAATTTTCACTTAAAAAAATTTTAGATGTACATTTTTAAATGTTGAAAAGTGTTCCAATGTTTGTTTTATTATGGAAACAAACATTAGAAAATTTCTCAACTTGTAAAAATTTACATTTACGAAGTAAAATTTACCATATAAACTTTTACGCCGAAACAAACTGAGCCTAGGGAAAAATTAATTTGATTAAGGTGTTGCCTTGGTAGACAAAAGTTTGATCAAAACGGATAAAAATGTCTCTCTATTACTTGGAGTCTTTTCTTCTGGTAAATAATAACAAAAGAGAAACCAATTAAGAGTAAGGACCGAGTTTCTCTCCACCATATCCCATTCACCGAGGGGCGGAAACAAGTATCGGGAGGGTATTATGAAACATACGAAAACCCTAGAAGGGGTTTGTTAACCCTAGGATAGTGGGTGAACCATCCTCTATGGGTAGAGAAAATCTTTGACCTACTGTGAAACGGGTTTATCTTAAAAAAAAAATAAAAAATTAGAAGATACAAAACTCAAATTGTTAAGGACTAATTCTTCCATGATAAGGTTATGAGTAAAAAGAAATTTGGCAAGAGATCTCTACTTGTTCGCCTGGTCTCTACACAAGCGTTTGGGCCAATGGGTGAGCACCCCTGGGTACTACACCCAAGGGGCAGAGGCGTCATCTCACGGTCCCCTATGAGAGGGCATAGGAAACACAACTAAATAGAGATCTTTTTCCCAAAGAAATAATTCCTCATTAACAACAAAGACAATGACAAGAACAAAACTTGAAGTATGAACTAATTAACTTCCTTGAATAAGTTTGAGAATGGGGTTTTCTTTTGGGTCTAATGAAAGGAAGAATTGGACTGAGGGAGGAAGTACATTGAATCCAGTCCTTTGTATTCAGGATTCGCTATTGATTGATGGTTAAGTTAAAACTAAAACATTAGAATTTTAGAAGAGCAAACAAAAGGGAAGGACCAAAACTTAAGCGATAAAGACTTGCTGAAGACCTACGCCCTCGTCCATTGAAAGATGACAATACCTGATAGTGGCCACTCGCCAAATACCCCCTTCCAATATCCTTGGTCGTTGCATGCGTACTTTTTTTTTTCATTCTCTTGGATGAATGGAGTACATAATTAGGCCATGTTTGTTTAGGGGATAGGGACTGTCATGCTGGCAGCGTAGATGGAATCCTCACACCTAGCCAATGGGATTCTAGGACAGGGTGAGATACGGTTTATATAGAGATGTGTTGAGGGAGGAAAAAGAGAGAAATTTACCTCTCAGGTGCGGTGCAGTGCCTAGTGCACCACACTGAAGAATCCAACCATCCACCCAACACTTAGGAGGATAAAAAGATGCCACTGCCCATGTTCATATGATTGGATTCCTCAGGGGTGCGCTGCAGAGGAGCCGGATCTTTCTAGTGAGGGGGTTACGCCGGTCTATGTATGGGAAATTAGAGAATGTTGCCACTACCAAAAATAAAGGGACTTTAGCAAAGGTATTTACCGCCGCTAAAAGTCCAAACACAGCCCAGAAATAATTTACCTTTTTTTTTTAATCATCAGAAATCCACCACTAATGTGAGGGCATCTATTGCTATGTGATAGTATTTTGTTGTCCTGCTACTAAAAATTAGTCTTTAGCAACCGTAAGTTAACACTATTAAATATTTTTATTTTATTATAAAATTCAATAAATGCATGATTTTAGCGGAGATTTATTTGTCCCTTTTACAAATTTTTTTAAAGTTAATTATTTTTAGTACATTACAGCCACTAAAAGTTATTATTATTTAAAAAAAACACTTTTACCCCATCTAATTTTTGTTTTTAAAATATTAATTACTCTTAGTGCGGTACATTTACCGTCACTAAAAGTAATTAGTATTTTTTTTTTAAAAAAAAACTCACCACCTCCGCCCCCACTTCCGGGAGCCCCTACCCTTACCTCCATACCCTCCAGCAGCCTCTGCCCTTGCCCCTACCATCTTTGCCTACCCCCACCATCTCCCTTACCCTTGCCATTGCCCCATTCCTTAGTCCTCTCCATCCCTACCTCCTTCTCACTCCCGCTCTCTCTTTTCCCGCCCCAACCCTCTGTGGTAGCAATAAACTCCATCCCCTTCCCTCTTATTCTCTTTTAAAACTATCACCAGATCTACCATCTTTAGAGTCCCTTGAAACTCCCAATCCTTTCTTCCTCACCCCCATCTCCACCTCTGCTCCATATTCCATAGCTTTAGGAACCCATCGTCCTTGTTGAAATCATTTTCCTTCCCTTAGAAACCTCACATACATCGTTATCCCTGCCCCTTGCTTTAACTCTTGCATCCCACCTTCTCAAACTCTCGTTCCTTTATCACTTCAATCTATTCTGTTGGGGTTCCACACGGAAGGTTGAAGTAATAATCACACATCGGAAGTAAATAACCCAATGTGGAGACTTTTAGGTACTTGGGCACCCTCTCCTTAATAGTTAGCTTTTGAGGATGAGTTTTACCCAAGTCTCTAGCAAGTGGTATCAGAGCCAAGGTTGTGGTAGGACCAAGGTATGGCATGGCCAAAATTGAGGTAGAGCCAGTGTGTGGCAACCCCAGTGTATCTCGGAATTGCTCTCGCATGAAGGGGCGCATGAAGGGGAAGATAGAGAAGATCTCGATTATTTTTTGCGTGGAGGGGGAAATTGTTGGGATTCCCCAGAGAAGGTGAAAGTAACAATCCCACATCGGATGTGGAGACTTATAATTACTTGGGCATCCTCTCCTTAATGACTAGCATTTGAGGATGAGTTCTATTCAAGTATCTAACATTTGCATCCAAGCCTGTCCCTTGACGATGTTGAGCATGGCCCCCACCATAGTCGTTGTATGTGTTGATGGACAAAAAGGATGTATTTAAAGACACGGCCTTGTTGCTGACAATGATGGAGTTGACTACGATGAAGTACTCCACCAAAGCATCACCTAATGTGTAAGCGGATGTACATAGGGTTAACATAGAGCCCCTGCAACTCTCCATCGCATCCCCCCTTCCTTTGCTAGTCCAAACCATGCACCCAACCCCAATCAGCTCCCCTCCCCACCCCTGCAATTGCCCTCCCTTCCCCAACCCCTACAACTTCAAGCCCCCACCCTCAACCCCGCCGCCTCCCCTCTCCCATTGTTGCTCTAAGCCCCGAACCCAACTCACCTTCCTTCCTCCATCACCCATCCCCTGCAACTCCCAGCTTGCCCACCTCTACCCTTACTCTGCTCAGCCCACTTCCACCACCCCCGCAACACCTTACCCACTCTCTTTTTCTCATTCTTCAATGATTAAAATGAAAAAGTCTGTTATCCAGCCACGTGAGCCAGCTATTAAAAATGAAACAGAATAGCATTTAGTGGTGGTTTTCTTCCTCTACTAAATGTTTAGTTATATAATTGTTTTTTAAAATAAAAAAAATCAATATATAATACCTTTAGTTTTTTAGTTTACCAAAAAAATGTTTAGTTTTATAAATATTTTTTTAATTAAAATCATTGGTTACTCGTGACAGGAATAATAAAAACGCAGGAAAAAGGACTGCCTGGGAGTGTAGCTCCTGTGCCCAAGCACATAATGGTGCGAATTGACCGCCCCGCGCCCATGAAAGGCAGAAATCCCATCCCGATTAATGCTTTCTCGTGCGCTCCCATTGGCCCGCGCTCTGGTGCAAAGGCCGCGAGCCCATGCTCATAGATAGAAAATTCTTTTCCTAAACACGCCGGTATATAATACCTATAGTGGTGTTTTTTTTTACTACCCAAGGGTAAACTCTATAATTACATGACACCATTGGTTATTCATGGCGGTATATACTACCTTTAGTGATAACCAACGATTAGTAAAACCTAAACTTACCTTTAGTGATAAACAAGGGTTACTAAAACCTAAACTTTAGTCGGTAATATTTTATTGCTGCTAAAACTGTACCTTTAGACAGAGAGAGAGAGACTAGGGTAGGGGTTTAGGGCGCTAAGGTTGAGGGTAGACTAGAGTGCAATGTGGACTGTACTATTAGGGCATTAAGGTTGGGGTGTGACTAGAGTGCACTGTGCACTGTGCACTGCACTATACTATGTAAGGGGATTAATGGCCAAATATTAGGCATGCATTGCAATTTCCAACTACCCAAACAATAATACAATTAGATTACTAATCTTTGCATGTTGTGGTCGTCACACATAAACATATCTTTTCAAACCTTCACCATGTTTATCTCTTTCCAAACTTAAACCTAATGGTCCCCCAATCTGATTTCTTTCTGCAATGGCTAATGTGGATTTCATTTCCAAAGTTCCCACAGTGATAAAACTCCATGTTTCATGCTTAAACAAGAACAAAGATTTCAAGTTCTCTGCTTATTTTTCGAACACATTAATTGTGGTGGGTTAGCTAGGGATGATTCGACTCTCACCAGACACACGAATCACTTTAAACTAGCTTTTTCAAGCTTATTAATGCCACATATTTAGCAATAGATGTGATGTTTTATTTGTTCTTGGCAATCACTTCAATTCGGAGTTCACTGTTCAAATACACATAAAAGATTAAAAGAATGCTTGGTCCACAGTCCACACCACTGATTGTGATGAGTGCTTGTTCGTCAACAAAGGAAATTATAGGGTTAAGGGACTATGTATGCGCCACTTATTTGTACGTATTGGCATCTCTCGCACCAAGTCAATTGACTCATAGGAGGGAGTGTCTCCCGATTCGTATAGATCTATTGGAGGTACGATGTCTTGTATTCCATCATTTGCATTTATGGGTTGATTCCAAATGGTCGTTAAGAGGCTACATAGGTATTTCGATAATATGTGCCTATGTAATGTTTACATGGATACTTCAGTAATATGTCCCTATATAAGGTTTCGCTCTACATATTTGTAGCAAGATGGTACTCTCTGTAATCCGAGGTATGAGGACAAGCGCATATGAAATCTTTCCGAACTATGTAAATCTATGTGCTTGCATTGTTTGATTATTTGTTTGTGATTTCCACTATTTTTTGTATCATTTTCTATTCTCATTTCTACAGAATCCTTATATTGAAGTAGGAGTCAATGAGAGGAATTATTAAGCAGGGAGAGTTTGTACGTGATAGGGTATGTACTACCCCCGGTGTGTACAAATTTTTTCATAGAAATAATATGCCGATAAGAACATGAAGATAAAGCAAAAGGTTTTGTACACGACCATGCATCATGCACGTTAATGCACACAACGATAATAATAATAATAACACAATGTGACAAACTATTTAGAACCCAATGATGATTAATACATAGTATAATAATAGACAAAAGAAGAGAATAAGTACATAAAGAAGCCAAAGAGAGAAAAAGAGAGATCATAGACTGAGGGTTTCCTCGTTAAAATCCTTTACATCATCATCACCAATCAAGAAAAAACAACACACTGAGACCAGAAAAGAAAAAAAAGTATCTGAAGAACTATACTTTTTTGAAGACTTAAAAGTAACACACTGAGACCAGAAAAACCCACATAAGCCCCCTAAAAGATTTCATATCATGCTTGACGATTAAAGGAAACACTAACCTTTTCCAAACTTCCTTATCAAACGAAACAATAATGTACAGTGCAAGGTGTGTATGTGGCCTTACGGTACAACACACCACCTATTTGCTTGTTGCAGTAGTCATTTTTTAGGGAAAATTATCTCCTCCAGTTCCCCAGTGCCTGTAATAAAGGGGGTGGACCCCACTCAGGCAGAGTGTTCATGCAGGGGTAGGGTGGTCATTGTGCCCCCCCCCCCTTTATTATAGGTATTAGGGGAACTGGGTCGTGTAAGGAATTGGAGGGGATAAAGATCCCATTTTTAAGTCTTAGTTGCAGACTTTGTTGGTCTCGGTTGGGGAAGAAGAAATCTTCATCCAAGGCACCTCAAAATCCCTCGCCACCTTCATCTCCTTCATCGGTGGTGACCCACCCAAATCCACGACCCACGCTTCGGGATCACGGCGTCTCTTATTGTTCCCTCCTTTACTTTTCGTCCTCAAACACACTCCGAACAACTTCACCTCCTCTCCTCCAAATTTTTCATCATCATCATCATCATCATCATCATCATCATCATCATCATGCTCATCCTTATCCTCATCCTCCTCTGATGGATCATAGTTGGGCCCAATGCTCCCTTGTGACATGATGTGGTTAATCTGCTCGGGTCCCACATTGAGGTAGTTTGAGAGGAAGGCCATCAGCTCCTCACATTGCTGCTTTGTTTGGGCGAGCTCCGCGCTCAGCATCTGGTTGTCTTTCCTCAGTTTCTCGTTCTCGTCTGACGTGTGGTTCCTCGACCCTGGAGACAAGGTCGACGTGGAAGCCACATCCTCACCTGAATTCGTCGGAGACGAGATTCCTCCACTATTGCCATTGGCATTGGATTTTCCAACATGGAGGGTTGTGGGGACCGCCTTACGACGGTGGATTTCGTAGAGGAGCTCTTTCTCCCCTCTCTTGAAAGACTCATTTGCAAATTCCCATCTTTCCAGTACTATCTTCTTGAAGCCCTGCTCACACGTCAACATCACAAATACGTGTTTTATTAGCATTATACATGTTAAATCAATTGAGGAGACAAAAAAATATATTTTTTGAAATAACTATAAAGAGACCCACATAATTAATAAAAAGAAACAAATATCATTTGATTAGAAATATTATCATGATTGTGACAGGTGGTTTTCCTTATTATATTTCAAGTTAAGTCTTCATATTTCAAGATTTCAAAGAAAGTTTCTTACTACGTATCTTAAACTCAAAACATTAAATTATAAAGGGGAAAAGAAATGCTAACTGGTTGCGCAGCGCGGCATGTATCTGTACCTAGACACAGTCACACACAAAATGACAGATGCATCTTTGGTCCTTTCCACCTTTCCAAGGGGCACGCGGCTGTGTCTGGGCACAGGTACATGCCGCGCCATGCGACTAATAGCATTCTTTATCTGATTATAAAAGTAAGAGCAGTTAATTATATTTAAATCCTTTTTTTCATTACTAGACTAATTTGTGATTAATTCCAGTAACCGGTCTTCTTTTCCAAGTTTCCAACCCCTAGTCTTTGAATCACACCATGTAGAATGAGTCTCTAATTCTCTATTCTTACCTCAAGAAGTCAACGATTTAAAACATTAGACTTCAAAATTTGACCCCAAAATGTTTCAATGGCTTGATAGACAATCAAACTATTCAAACACTAGACCCTAAGTATTGAATTATCCAACTAAAAAAACTTAGACTATTATATAGAGAGAGGTTCAAGTTTTCAAACAATACACATGACATATGGCTTTTATTGTATTACAAATGTAATTAGTTTGATGACTTTGATACCATATCAAATTATTCAACCTAAAAGCTTAAACTATTAGCCCAACAAACCCAAAAGGCTGGCTCAGCTTCTTGCACCCACGAAGCCTTAGCTGTGCCGTGCCGCCCAAATAGAATCCAAGAGAGTGAGTAGATTCGATCTGAAGTGGATTCGATCTGGACGGCTACAAGAATGGTTCTCCTATGAGAACCTGAGCTACCCTCCAAACCCAGTTAATATATCAAGCATCCATGAAAGGCCATCAATCCATCACACATAAAAACACACACACAGAATAGGAGAGAGAGAGAGAGAGAGAGAGAATGAAAATTGGATACATACATAAGTGTTTAATTGACGAACAAAGCTGGAGAAATTGTTGTGCTTGAAATACTTTGGGAGCAAATCCTTGGCGAAATCCGCAGGTTTCCAGACAACGAAGGTAGTACCAGTATCGTTCCATGAGATGACATCGTCGGTGCTTGAATCCTCCACCAACTGATACGTCTTTGTCAAGAATGGTGCCGGCAAGCATCTCTGAGCCATCTTAACTTATTCCCAAATTCGAATTTGA
Organism: Telopea speciosissima; assembly: GCF_018873765.1. Classification (NCBI taxonomy): domain Eukaryota; kingdom Viridiplantae; phylum Streptophyta; class Magnoliopsida; order Proteales; family Proteaceae; genus Telopea; species Telopea speciosissima. Next base: position 56,439,746 of record NC_057920.1, read on the forward strand.
AATAACTGAAAACCCTAAAAAAATATAATAGAGCTAGAGCTCTTACAAGCAAGATTCTTCTACAACTGAAAGACGAAAGAAGTTTAAGAGGAGGAGGAGGTAGCGGAATAGAAAAGAAGGTTAGCAGTCAAGAATTCCCAACCCCAGCAATAAAATCCAGTCACTAATAAACCTGAATTCATGAGATCCCAGTGAGATCGAGAGAAAACCAGACCATCATATCTCCTCTTTCCTTCCATTATTCCTAATCAAGATCCCAGTTCCGCATAGACACAACCATAATAACTATACCTGCTTCCTCCACCCCCTCTCCTCAGATTAAGGATTCAAATAGATTGACCAGAGAGAGAAATTGATTAACGATTTGATGATGTTGAGAAGAATAGACAAAAAGAAGGAATGAATTAAAGCTCTGCAAGAAAGAGAAAGAGAAACAGAGAGATAGAACAAAAAGTCCCAAAAGAGCAAAAGGTAAGAAGAGGGAACAGAGAATGATCTCTCTTGATAGAAATACTCTTCACTTCACTCAATATCTAATACCCACGAGTTTTTTTTTTTTTTTTTTTTTTTTTTAAAGAGAAGAAAGAGAAGAAAGAGAAGAAAGAGAAGAAAATTCTAAAGGGACACTCTTGAGAAGAAGTTTCCCACTACGTTGGAATGAAGCTTCAGTATTGGTCAGATGATGTACACGTGTCAACCATCTAAAGGATGTATCTTTTTCCAAAAATGGGGATTGAGGAATAGAAGAAGGAAATGAAGTCCCTATTGAGGTGGGTGAAATGCTTATGTGAATATAGCCTCTCTCAGTTTCTCTCGCCCTCCCACCTAACTCCGACCATTCAACATGTCTCATGCGTATTTTCTCTCGTCCTTCATGGAAAATGACATCGCTTTTATATTTTTTTTCTTTCATGATCATGTGGGTCCTTTTTATACTAACAATAAAACACATTTTCATTTGTCCATTAAATTGATGTGAGAGATTCTAATGCATGGATGAAGTTGAAATATATCTTCCATTTATTATTGGGAGGGTCTAAATGACACGTCTACAGGTTTGTTTAGAACTTGACACCTTCATTTAATTATTAAGTTTTGTTTTATTCTTAGCATGTAATGTAATTTTTACAATATTAAAATTTGTTATTTTCACATAAGAATTACATTACCATATTGGATCCAAATCCTCTACATCCAAATCCTTGGCAGCCATCGCAATTGCCACGCTCCCATGGTGTGCCACGTCAATATATGCATATCTAATGGTTCTTTGGAGAAAATTTCAAATTTTAAAATCCTTACTTAATTATCTCCGCAACTAACCTCAACTGATCCGGTTGATCAAACCAAACCAAACCAAATGGGTTTCAAAAAACTCTAAGAGAGGAACCGTGAAGATCCTCGTCTTCTTCCTCTTCTCTCCTCACCCTGCCGCTGCGGTTCCTCTCCTCACCATGTACGATGGCTGCCACTCACCTGCCACTGCAGTTCCTCTCCTCTCCCTGTGTCTGTGGTTCCTCTCCTCACCGTGCACGACGAACGCAACCATTTCGGTCGTCTTCTTCCGCTTCTTAAATTGCATCTCTTGGGAGCAAAGGGCTTTGCTAAATCGTCTGCTTCCTCTTCCCCAGTCGTGAAAGGGCTTTGTAACTGTGTTTTCTTTCTTTGAAATACTTACTTTAAGTATTTCAAATCTCGAGTATTTTTTTGTTGGAAATTTTAGGGCAAATGAGCAAATTTCAATTCTTAACGGATTTTGGAATTTTGATTCAAATTTCTTAATAAATATTGTTGCATTTTTTATGTTTTTTAGGTTTGATGATCCGGATGTGCAGAGACTTAAAAAGTTCTTGCCTTACAAGATTGTGAACAAAGATGGGAAGCCTTATATACAAGTGAAGATCAAAGATGGAGAGACCAAGGTGTTTAGCCCTGAAGAAGTCAGAGCTATGATACTGGTGAAGATGAAGGAGATGGCTGAAGCATACCTTGGGAAGTAAATTAAGGATGCCGTTGTTACTGTTCCAGGTATAGAATTTGAAATCCCTCTTTTTTGATTTGTGATTTATCTCTTCTTCTCCATGACCTCTGCGTGTTCCTTGTTGCAGCTTACTTCAATGGCGCACAGAAGCAGGCCACAAAGGATGCAAGTATAATTGCAGGGCTTAATGTGGCTCGAATAATTAACGAGCCTACAACTGCTGCAATTGCCTATGGACTGGGCAAAAAGGGAGGAGACAAGAACATTTTGGTTTATGATTTGGGTGGTGGTACATTTGATGTTTGCATCTTGATGATGGACAATGGTGTTTTTGAGGTTCTGGCAACCAGTGGTGACAATTCATTTGGTTTGCTTTGGTTTGATCAACCGGACGAATTGGGGTTTGTTGTGGAGATAATTAAGTAAGGATTTTAAATTTTGAAATTTTCTCTAAAGAACCGTTAGATGTGCATATATAGACGTGGCACACCAGGGGAGCGTGGCAGCGCGATGGCTGCCAAGGATTTGGAAGTAAAGGATCTGGATCCTTAAATATTGTATTAATGACTATGACCTTTTTTAAAACCTCTTTTTTATCCTCTACATTAAAACTGTATTTAATAACTTCTTAGAATAAAATAAGAGGCAAAAAAGTAAGGTTATTAATCTATTTTTTTTTTTATTTGGTAGAAATATTATTAATCTATTGACACCTTAGGAAGTGTCTATAAGAAAATCCCTTTATTATTTTTCTTCTATAATTTTATATTGAATTGGGTCATAATTACTATAACTGCAATCAAAGGGCCATCGAATCAACATAAATAAGAGACGCCAACAACAAAAGAACAAGAATAGGTAATCCACAAACTTGGTCACTCGGTTGAGTCAAACTTGATTACAGTGAATCATTTTATTTAGTAATTTTTAAGTATATTAATATACATATATATTTTATGGGAAATAGTTTTCTGTCTGGGAGTGTGGCCTATCTCTCTCCTCCTCAAACAAGGAGGTAGAGATGTCTTTTCATATGTGGAGAGAGATAGACACGTGGAAGTGTTGGCTTAGGCCACATTCTCTGACAAAGTTCTTTGTCTCATATTTTAATATTATAAATCATTTGGATCATCGATCTCCAAGGCTCCTTTCATTTACATAGATACCTCACTTTGTAGAGTGGGATGATGGATACCTCATGTGGACGGGGAGGATGCATGAGATGATAGGGAAATCATAGGCACGTATTGTAGAAACTGAAATTTTGCGACCCCCTTGGCGATATGACAAACGGGGCACGAATGGAAGGAGTCACACTCCTGACCCATAAAAACCCAGAAAAGCCCTTAAAACCCCATAACAACCCTTAACAGGCCCAAAAAACCCATGAAAAGCCCATAGCCCAAAGGCTGGTGGAATACCAAAGCCGTGGCGCCACAGAAGTACAAGCCGCAACACCACGCAATGTTCTGCGACGCCGCGAAAAAGGAAGAATCTGTAGGACTTCGTCACCTAGGTGACATCAACCGTAGCGCCGCGAGATTTTTCTCCACGGTTCCCCGGAAGTGGGGTTCACCCCTATAAATAGGAGTGTCCCCCACCCCCAAAACAAGAGAGAAAAAAGGAGGAGGAAAGAAGGGAAATAGAGGGTCCCAGCTCCGTTTTTGTGAGGTTTGAGGGTATCCCCTCCCCCATTAGTCCTTTTTAAGTGAGTTTGAAGAAAACTTCTTCTTAGCCATGGGTAGATCCGTCAATTACCCTACTTGAGGAATGATCACTCCGATCTTGCTTTGAGCCTTCACCTTAGCCGTTATTCCGTCCGCATAAGAGTAACGTAAGCCTCATTCATAGTCGTCACTTTGTCTGAAGCACCAGTGACGATCCAACCATCCGTCTCCACCTGAGCCTGGGGACTATCAACAGCTTGAAGCTCCTACAACTTTGCATAGAGGTATAACGGAAACAATATTGATCGGTGCCAATATTGGGAACTAAAACCTTGGTTCGAAAAGAGATATTTTAAGAGATTTTTTCATTCTTTCTTTTTGGCAACTTTCATTTGTGTAGTAGATTGGTACATCTAAAGCTTTTTATGGCCTACGTAATCTATTTCATTATAAATTTGGTTAAAAAAAATATAGTTTTAATCTTGCATCTACTGTTTTATGGCCTGCATAATCTATTTCATGAGTATAAATTTGGTAAAAAAAAAAATGGTTGTAATCTTGTGCCCACTGCATAATCTATTTCATGACTATAACTTTGGTAAAAAATATTGAAGTAATCTTGCATCCATTTTTTATGGCCTGTCTAATCTATTTCATGAGTATAAATTTTGTACAAAGACAAAGGGGAGAATATTCTCTGTGTCGCAGCGCAAACTGCGTAGACACATGGGCCTGCCACTCAAGGGGGCAGGGTAGTCATTCCGCCCACCCCCATGTGCCTAGGCGCAACATGCGCTGCGGCACAGAGAACAATGCCCCCAAAAGATCGCCACCTTTTTTTGGTGAGGAAGATCCTCTCAAACCCATAGAATCCATATCGGATCATCGTACCGATATCGGCCTCTCCTGAATTGTTGGATCACTATGGACCAAGTGTAAATAGGTAATAAAATCTTAATTTTAATACAAATCAAGGGTAAATCGGTCCGGAATGGACCATTTCGAACCAATCTGGATCATTATCGGCTGCCAATACCGATTACTAAATCCCTGCTCAGATTTTGACATGAGGTGTGCATGTGTGTAATTGAAGTTTTCCTCTTATTACTCGAAGTAATTTTCTTCTAGTCAATGTAGATTAAATAGAAAATATATTTTGTACCAAAAAAAGATAAAAGATATTCTAGATCTTAAGATACAATACTAATCAAACAAACATACTTAGAATCTTATACCAATGAAGATTGTGTGAGAAACTTCGGATCTAGTCATACCATTACATTATATTGAATATTGACAATTCCAAAAAACTGTGCAGACTATGAGATGAGCATAGTATGATGGCAGTCAGGCAGGTATGCCCCCATCGTCTAGCGGGAATCCTACAAAATCAATTCGTTCTTTTTTCTCTGACAGATGGTCAGAACTTCATCTAGGTTCGAATCCTACTGAGAGGTAGAATCGAGAATGAAGTTTTCATTCTGTATATGCCAGATCATGAATTAGTAACTGCATCCAATCTCCAAAAAAGTCCCAATTGTTTCGAACTTTCTATTAGCTCATTGCTTCATATGATCTGGATCCAAAGAAGCAGTCATTATATGATGTATCGATCATATCGTTGTAGCAACTGAAAAGTTTTTTGCATAAAGAAAAAATCAATCTGATTATAGGTTGTGAAGCGAAAATAAAGGGATGTGGATAAATGGAAGGGTATAAAGGAAGCTATCCTCACGTGCATGTGGAGGTAACAAACAATGGAGTTTTCAAGATCGAGTTTAGTAAATCTTATTCTGTTAGTGAAGTTATTTTTGTTTCTTGTAAGTGTTCGTGGATCCGTAGGTTTTTAGCTAAAGAGGTTCCTTCTCTCGGCTTGGATTCTAAAGAGCCTCCTCTTTTGAAGTCAAGTCCATCTATTTTAACAAGTTATGGACTTAAGAGGCGTGTCTCTTCTGGCCTAAATCCTGCACAACCTCTTGAGGAGCCTCTATCAAATTTTGGGCTTAAGAGGTGTGTCCCTTCTGGCCCAAATCCTGCACAATCTCCTGAAGAGCCTCCTATAAGATTCAACTAAGATTCATATACTCAACAAGGCTTAGAGTTCTATGGCATCTATCTCATAAAAAAAAATTATCTATCCCATAAAAAAATTATCTATCTGTTGCGTCAAGAAATCGTCGAGCGGTCCTGCGAGTGCCGTCACCTGCAAGTGGACCAAAGGGGTCAACAAAGAGAACCGGTGTGGTCCCGGCCTAGGGCTCTCCGATGCCAAAGTTAGATCTCCTGGCGCAAACAGATGAATAGTGATTATTCAGTATGAGTTTTGATCCCCCCGATGGGGTTGTGTACCTTGCCTTTTATAGTAGCATATGGCGGTGTGGAGAGTCCCAGTTTGATGGCGATTGTGCCGTTGAGTGGATAGAGGCCCTGGGTAACGGGGCTCTATCCTGATTGGCCATCTCCCCGTGGGAGGGAGTGTCCTGGTGGCATCAGGATCCTTGGTGGATAGATACCCGCGTGTGGTGATAACGTCCTTGGTGCTTGAATCCGTCTGGATGACGTGACCTCTAAGCGGCGGTCTAGAGTCCTGGTAGTGACATGAGTCTTAGCGATACGATCGGGTCGTAGATGGGTGGCCCCCACCTCACGTGCCCACGATGCTGTGCCTGGGTGCAGGCTGCGCCTGGATGTGTGGCCGCGCCTAGGTGAGGCCGCGCCCCCCTGGATGTGTGGCCGCGCCTAGGTGAGGCCGCACCCGAGGGGTGGCCGTGCCTGGGTGAGGCCGCCCTGATGTGTGGCCGCACCTAGGTGAGGCCGTGGCCGAGTGGTGCTAGGACCCCGGTTCGTTCCCCTTGGCTATGGGGCGGGTCGTCTGTGACACGTGGCGGTTGTTGATTGGCCCGGTGAATATTGGATGTATCATTTACCCCCCACTCTCTTGGGATAGGATGTCCAAGAGAGTAGGTTTCTTTGCATAGTGAGGGGTCCACTGCGAATAGACTTTCCTTGTGGGGTTTGCCTGTAAATCCACTAATGAGGTAGGAGAGGTTGGGGGGTTCAAACCTTTCCTCCTACACTTTTTCTTTTTTTTTTTTTTTTTTTTTTGTAGGTATATGTTCCTTCCTCTCACTTTCTCTTTTTTCACTTCTCATTTCTCTTTCTTACTTTTGTCTCCCCTTTTGGTCTCCTTTAATTCCCCCTTTTTGTCTTTTGTCCTCTCTTTGGTGCCCACCATGTGCTTGTTTTTGGGTCACCTCCACTAGTATCCACTTTGCTTGATTTTGGGTCCTTGTGTTTGGGTTGTGTTATCTTGGTGTCTTGGTTTGCTTGGAAGGCTTGAGTGGTGCTTGGCTTGAGTGCCTTGCCTCTTGTGACCTCTATCCCTTGATTGTGCCTCGTGGTGTGGCTACGTCATCGCCGTGTGCTTGTCCTTCCGCGCGGTCGCCTTTTTTCTGAGGTAAATCGATCCCCTCCTTTTTTTTCTTTTCTTTTTTCTGTAGGGTGGCTCCTCGGTCTCGGTAAGGCCGCGCCTGCGGGGTGTGGCCGCGGTGAGGCCGCGCCCTGCGGATGTAGCCGCGGTGAGGCCGCGCCTGCGGGTGTGGCCGCGGTGAGGCCGCGCCTGCGGGTGTGGCCGCGGTGAGGCCGCGCCTGCGGGTGTGGCCGCGCCTCGGTGAGGCCGCGGTGAGGCCGCGCCTGCGGGTGTGGCCGCGCCTCGGTGAGGCCGCGGTGAGGCCGCGCCTGCGGGTGTGGCCGCGCTGGGTGGCCGCACCTGTGGGTGTGGCCGCCTGGCGGCGCTGGGGTGGCCGCACTGGGGTGGCCGCGCCTGGGGTGGCCGCACTGGGGCGGTCGCGCTTGGGGTGGCCACGCCTGGGTGTGGCTGCGCGTTGCGAGGGTGGCCGCCTGGCTGGCCGCGCCTGGGTGGCCATGCCTGGGTGTGGCCCGCGCCTTGCCGGTGATGCCGCTCCTATGGTGGCCGCGGCGTGGGTGTGATGGACCCTCGCTCTTCTTCCCTGTTCTTCCTCTTGTATGTGATGGATCTGCTGTTTATATTTTGCAGGTGACATTCCTTTCATTTTTCTTGCCAGCTTCGGGGAGATTGCTTTCTCGAGTAAGTAGTTCGTTCCCCTCTTGTCCTTCATGTCGTTCCCGGGTGACCTTGGCCCTGCTTCAGTCGAGGTTGGATCTTCAGAGGAGCGTTCCCCCGGATCGCCTTCTTCTGTGGGTACTCCCTCCTCTATACCCTCCCCTAGTGATACTGATGGAAGAGTGGGACCTTCTAGTGTCTCCGGTCCCCGTAGGGATCGTCATCCCTCTGGGGCGGCATCTTCAGCCGCCGGTCCTGCTGATAGGTTAGGCCCTGTTGCTAGCATCTTGTCACCTTCTGACTTGGTCTCCTTCCGTGAGGAGTTCCACATTCCCGCCGAGGTCATGTTGCGTGCTCCTGGGCCTGGCGAGTATGCCTTCTCTCACCGTGCGGGTGAGATCTGTCTCTACCGTTCATTTTTTCTCCAGGGCCTTCGCCTTCCTATCCCTCGCTTTGTCGAGTTAGTGTTAGAGCATTGGCACCTCACCCCTGGGCAGGTGTTGCCCAACTCTTGGAGGGTGATTTTGGGTTTCTATGTCTTCTTCGCCCGCCTGGGGCGTGCCGCCACTGTTCCCCTTTTCTCCCACTTTTATCTGTTGAAGAAGGGGAACCATGGATGCTATCACTTTGCTCGCCGCGTGCTCAAGGGGCCCTATGCCTCTGTGGAGCTTCTCACGGGGATCACTAGTCACGTGAAGTATTGGAGGGATCGCTTCTTTTTTGCCACGGTCCCCCGATGCCCATTACGGACCGTTAGGGAAGTTATTGACCTTAAGAGGGTCAATCAGGGGCTTGAGATGAGTGATTTTGAGGGTGACTCCCTCAAGCTGTGCCTGGGTCGCGATCCGTTCCACGTCCAGGAGTTGGACTCGGAGGCCTTCCTGTCTCTCTGGAAGATGAGTCCTAGTAAGAGCATTGTCTTTTGTACTTGATTGGCATGTTGGTATTTGAATGTATATGTCATCCGATTGGTTGGGCAGTCTATGCAGTGGATACTCATCCGGACTTCAGTTTGCTTCGCGGCAATCTACAGAGGAAGGCCGCTTCTCAGGGTGGTCCGTCTGCTGGAGTGACCGACGTTAGTGGTGCCCCTGCGCCTGTGGTTGTTGGAGCGAAGCGGAAGGGGGGACCAGGACATGCCCGCGTGACGAGCTCTGGCGTGCGGGTCCTCCTTCCCCGTACTTCTCCTGGTGACGATGGCGTTTTAGGCTCTGTGCCTCTGCCTCCCTCTGTTGTTCCTTCCGGATCTTCTGTATTGCCCCTTTCCAAGGGGAAAGGTGTGGGTTCCTCTGGCGGTACTGCCACTGATCTTCCCACGCTGGGTGAGTCCCTGGTGATCACCTTAGGCGTGCCAGAGGGCTCGACCTTGGGCAAAGCCGGCGTGTCGCGGGAGTGGGTGGATAGGGGCAGGCTCCCTACCGCGAGGATGGCTTTGCAAAGGCTTAGCGATGCTTGTCTGGCTCAGACCCTCTACCATGATATGGCTTCGGTGAGTTATTCCTTTTCTGTCTCATCATGTCCATTGCTCCATTTATTTTTATAATGTTTTATCGCTTGCCATGTTGATTGTAGGTCCATCACCGTATTGCTGAGGCGGTGCTTCGACTGGAGGGTCACGCTTCTCGTGAGGTGCAGATATAGCGCACCCTGCGTGACGTGGAGAGGGAGCTCCAGGGTCAGATCGATGCCCGTGAGAGGGCCGAGGCTGACGCGCAGAGGGTGTCAGGGGAGCTCGCGGTGGCGTCCGAGAAGCTCCTAGAGGTGTCTGAGGAGCTGCGTGTGACCTCTGCTGGTGCGGCCGAGAGCTTGGCTAGGGTTCTTGCTTTGGAGGAGGAGCTTCATTCATTGAGGGGAAGGCATGAGGCGGAGCTGGCATCTGCAGGTGAGCGAGCTGTGGCTGAGTTCCAGGCATCCTCTGCATTCTCGACGCTGTATCAGGCACAGCTTCAGCCCGCCTATGAGGGAGGGGTCCGGGACTTAGCCGCTTGTGTCCTGGAGGTGACCCCTGATTATGACTTCTTTGTTTTGGGGTTCTCTGAGTTTGCTGCGGCGCTTCCCGGTGTAGCTGTGGTGGAGAGCGTCCCGGTGTCAGAGGTGGAGGTTGTCCTGCCTGAGGGGGGTGCTGCTGCGCGTCCTCTTGAGGTGGACATGATGTCCCCTGCTGGGTCGGAGGTGACCCATCCCTCTGTGATCCCTTGACCCCACGGCTGTATGGATCCTGTAGACGTCTCAACCTTTTTCCTTTTTTGAACTTGAATTTGTAAATACTATGACTTTTCTATGTGATCGCTTTTGATTTTCTTTGATTGCATTGTCTCTTGGTGGTTGTTTGCGCGTTGATACTCTCTGACCCTTGGTAGTCATAGGATTTTGTTAGTGGCGTCGTGCCTTGGTGATCCTCGGACCTTGGTTGGTTATCGCCTTAGGCGTAGAGCCTCAGTGTTGGCATCTCGCCTTAGGCATGAAGCCTCGATGTTGGCATGTTGCCTTAGGCGTAAAGCCTCGATATTGGCATGTTGCCTTAGGCATAAAGCCTCAGTGTTGGCATATTGCCTTAGGCATAAAGCCTCAGTGTTGGCATATCGCCTTAGGCATGAAGCCTCAGTGTTGGCATGTCGCTTTAGGCATGAAGCCTCGATGTTGGCATGTTGCCTTAGGCATAAAGCCTCGATGTCGGCATGTTGCCTTAGGCATAAAGCCTCAGTGTTGGCATATCGCCTTAGGCATGAAGCCTCGATGTTGGCATGTTGCCTTAGGCATGAAGCCTCAGTGTTGGCATATCGCCTTAGGCATGAAGACTCAGTGTTGGCATCTCGCCTTAGGCATGAAGCCTCAGTGTTGGCATATCGCCTTAGGCATGAAGCCTCGATGTTGGCATGTTGCCTTAGGCATGAAGCCTCAGTGTTGGCATATCGCCTTAGGCATGAAGCCTCAGTGTTGGCATATCGCCTTAGGCATGAAGCCTCAGTGTTGGCATGTCTCCTTAGGCATGAAGCCTCAGTGTTGGCATATCGCCTTACTGTAGTGGCCGTGATTCGATTGAGTGGTAGAAGAAGACAAGTATTCTTGCAACATTTCTTTATTTTGAATGAAATTCACATTGTCCTTGATGTCGCTCTCATCGCTACTCCCATCGCTCATCGTCATTATCACTACCACTACTGCTATGCTTCTACTGGTAGTACTTCTTCGATGTTCTCGAGTTCCGTGACGGTCTACCTTCTTGCCCCTAGAGTCTTCAGCGGTAAGTCCCTGGCGTATCGCTGGAGACTATGTAGGGTCCTTCCATTGGGTGACTTCCCGCCTCGTGGTCGTGATGCACTTGCCCTCCGTAGTACTAAATCTCCCTGGTGGAATAGCCTTTCCTTGACCCTGGCATTATAGTACCTGGCAGTACGTTGCTGGTAGGCGACGTTCCTTAGTAGTGCTCTCTCGCGGACCTCATCTATAAAGTCTAGGTTCGCCCACAGTCCGTCGACATAGGTACGTTCATTGAAGTGCAGAACCCTATGGGACATGGCGCAGACCTCTACCGGCGCCAATGCTTCAGTGCCATATGCTAGGCGGAATGGGCTCTCTCCTGTGGGCGTCCGTACTGTAGTTCGGTATGCCCACAGGACGCTTGGTAGCTCTTCTACCCACTTGCCTTTGGCTCCTTCTAGCCTTTTCGTGACCCCTTCCAGTAGCGTTCTGTTGGTGACCTCCACCTGACCATTGGCCTGTGGGTATGCTACCGACACAGGCCGATAGTCGATGTTGTAGCTGTGACAGAATGCTTGGAATTTAGGGTTGTTGAATTGTTTTCCATTGTCTGAGACGAGGATCCGTGGTACCCCGAACCTGTAGATGACGTCGTCGCGGACGAACTTCTCCATCTCTGTCTCTGTTATCTTGGCCAAGGGTTTAGCTTCAACCCACTTGGTGAAGTAGTCGATTGCGACGACCAGGTACTTTCTGTTTCCCGGTGCTGCGGTGAAGTTGCCTAAGATGTCTAGTCCCCACATGGCAAAAGGTATGGGGTTGAGGATTGATGTCAGCTTGGTGGCGGGTAGATGGGGTACTGGGGCGAACAACTGACATTGCTCGTACTTCTTGGCATATTGGATGGCCTCCTCTTGCATTCGTGGCCAGTATAGTCCCTGGCGGAGGATTTTGTAGGCTAGGGCTCGTCCCCATGTGGCTTCCACATATCCCCTCATGGACTTCGGCTAGGGCGTACTCTGCCCCCTTGGGTCCTAGGCACCGGAGTAGTGGTGTTGTCCCCGCTGTAGGCCGCACCCGTCTAGGACGGTGTACTTTGCGCTCTCATCCCGATCTTCCTTGCTTCGCCCTTGTCTTCTGGTAAGACATCGTTCTGGAGGTAGTTGAGTAGAGGGTCCATCCAGCTAGGTCCCTCCTTGATCTCGTTAACCTGCTTTTCCTTATACGTTGGCTCATGCAGGATCTCAACATAGACTGCGCTGGCCAAATTTCGGTTCCTCATTGGCTAGCCTGGATAGGGCGTCAGCGGCGGCGTTCTCCTCCCTGGGAACTTTAACCATCTCAAACTTCACGAAACCCTCGATCAATGCTTGAGCACGTGCTAGGTATGATGCCATCCTTTCATCTTTCGCCTCGTACTCTCCATTCACCTGATTCACCACAGAGCCGGAGTCGCTCCGGGTGGATAGGTGTGTGACTTGGATGGCTTTGGCCACCCGAGTCCAGTGGCAATGCCTCGTACTCGCCTCATTATTGGATGCTTGGAAGGTGAATCGGAGAGCATATTGGATACGAAATCCCTCGGGGCTGGTTAATATGAGACCGCGCCGCTTCTGTCGCATTGCTCGACCCGTCCACGAACATGTCCCACGATCCGTGATCCTTCTCTTCCGGCTCCCCTTTTCGACTCGATCTCGACAGGGTACACTCGCAATGAAATCTGCAAGAGCCTGGCCTTTGATGGCTGTCCTTGGTTGGAACCTGATGTCATGCTCACTTAGCTCCACCGCCCATGCTATCAATCTCCGGAGACGTCCGGCCTGTGCGATATCTTCTTGGGGTAGGTCTGTGAGGACTATGATGGTATGGGCTTGGAAGTATGGTCGTAGCTTCCTAGCTGCCATTACCAATACATAGGCTACCTTCTCGATCCTAGTGTACCTGGTCTCTGCATCGATCAGGACATGGCTGACGTAATAGATGGGCCTCTGGACTTTGTCTTCTTCCTTCAGCAGTACTGCGCTGACCACGACAGGGGTGGCGGCCAGGTAGAGCTGCAACTCTTCGTTAGGTTCTGGTAGCCCAAGCAGTGGTGGGCTCTCTAGGTACTCCTTCAATTCTTCGAACGCCTTCTGGCACTCTTCCGTCCATGTGAAATCTTAGGGCTTCGGAGGTTCTTCAATGTTTTGAAGAATGGTAAGCACTTATCACCTGATCGTGACACGAACCTGGAAAGGGCGGCGACCCTTCCATTCAACCTCTGCACTTCCCTGACCGTTCGAGGAGGTGTCATTTCTTGGATGGCCTTGATCTTGGATGGGTTGGCTTCTATTCCATGGACTGAGACCATGAACCCCAGGAATTTTCCTGACGTTACGCCGAATGCGCACTTTGCAGGGTTTAGCTTCATCTAGTTCCTCCTCAGTACTGCAAATGCCTCCTCTAGGTCGGTCAGGTGTTGGCTGGCGTGGATGCTTTTTACGAGCATGTCATCCACATATACCTCCATGTTGCGCCCGATCTGCTCCTCGAACATCTTGTTGACCATCCTCTGATAGGTGGCCCCTGCATTCTTTAACCCGAACGGCATGATCTGGTAGCAGTAGTTTTCTTTGTTCGTCCGGAATGCGGTGTAAGACTCATCATCCTCACACATGAGGATCTGGTTGTATCAGGAGTAGGCGTCCATGAAACTCAGCATCTCATGGCCGGCGGTGGCGTCGATCAGTAGGTCGATCCTGGGCAGTGGGTACTCATCTTTTGGGCATGCCTTGTTCAGGTCGGTATAGTCAACACACATCCTCTACTTCCCATTTGGCTTTGGTACCATGACCACGTTGGTGAGCCAGGTTGGGAACTTCTCCTTTCTGATGAACCCTGATCGGCTTAACTTCTCGACCTCCTCCTTGATTACTGCTTGTCGGTCGAGGGCGAAGTTACGCCGCTTCTGTTGAACAGGCTTCCTGGTTGGGTCGACATGTAGTCGGTGTTCCGCTACGGAACGTGATATTCCCGGCATGTCGGAGGTCGACCATGCGAAGACATCCATGTTCGCTTGGAGGAGGTGTCCAAGACCTTCTTTCTGTTCCTTGTTTAGCAGCGAGCCAACTTGAACGACCTTGGAGGGGTCTTCTTGGCTGAGGGGCCAGGTGATGAGGTCTTCCACTGGCCTTCCCCTTCTCTCTGTCAGTTCATCTCTCTGGTCACTGACCATGCTCTCTAGGCAGAGTGCCATTCCACGGGTGTTGCCATTATTCTTTTTCATGAAGGTGGCATAGCACTCCCTTGCTTTCTTCTGATCTCCTCGGACTTCGCCTACCCCATTCTCGGTGGGGAACTTCATCTTCAGGTGAAGTGGTGATATGACTCCTCTAAGGGCTGTCAGTGATGGTCGCCCTAAGAGGCCGTTGAAGGACACCACGGACTTGACTACCATGAAATTCACCATGATGGTTACTTGTTGAGGGTGTACCCCGAAGGTGACGGGTAGCTCTATGGTACCTCTGATGGAGGCGGTGGCACCGAGAATCCATGGAGATAAGTGGGCTCGGTTTGAGCTGGTCGCCCCGAACCCGAACGTCGATAGGCGTCCAAGGAGAGTACGTCAACAGACGCCCTGTGTCTATCAGTACCACTGGTATGCAGTCGATTGGCTACCTCCACCTGTACTACCAGGGCATCTTCATGCGGGAAGTTTAGTCCTTCCAGGTCTTCATTCGAGAAGGAGATCATCGCCTCGGTCTGGCTATCTTCTTGGGCTTCTCTGCCACTCCCACGAACCTGGCATGAGCTTTAGCTTTTCTGGTGGACTCTTGTCCCGGTCCTCCAAGTATGGTGAGGATAGGAGGTCCCTTGGTGCCACTAGGTTCTGTTGCATCTCTCCGCTCTTCTGGGCGGTCTCTCTCTCGATCTGTTCTTCTTTCTTCTCGTCTCGGTTCCACTCTGTCTCCGTCGCGACCTCTATCTCCTTGACCTGAGCGGTTGTCACGTCTCCCCTTCACATACTTGTTCAGGCTTCCTGCTCTTACCAGTTGCTCTATCTCTCTCTTCAATTGATAGCACTCCTCTGTGTCGTGCCCATTCTCTTTGTGGAAGAGGCAGTATTTGTTAGGGTTCCACTTCTCTGGTCCTGCTAGCATGGGTCGTGGCCAATGGAGTAAGTCACGGTCCTGGATCTGCATGAGTATCTGGGACCTGGTGGTGTTCAGTGGTGTGAACTCAGGGGTGCTTGCCCTCTCGCTTCTCTCTGGGCGGCGGTCTGTCCTCCTAGATGGGCGGTCTCTCTTTTCTTGTCGACGCTCTGTCCTCGACCTCTTACCCTCTTTGCGGTCATCAGGTGCTGACCTCTTGTTGTCTTGTGGCTTGGCCTCGATTATTTTTGTTCTAGCTTGTAGTACCTCGGCCATATTTACAAACTCGTTGCACCGCTCCAAGAGCTCTTTCATAGTCCTGGTCTCATGACGTGCCAGGTCCTTGATCAGGTCCAGGTCCCTAATACCTCCTGCTAGGGCTGCATGCTGTGTCTGGTCATCCAAGTCTCGAACCTCCAGGGACTCTTTGGTGAACCTGGTAACGTATTCCCTGAGAGATTCCCCAGGATTCTGTACCACGTTCAGTAGATTGACGGTGGTCTTCTTCTGCTTGACGTTGCTTTGGAAGCGGGTGACGAACTGTTCGCATAGCTCTGCGAACGAGCCTATAGATCTCGGTCGTAGCCTGGAGAACCATGATGTGGCTGCTCCCTTGAGAGATGCCGAGAATGCCCGACAGGAGACCACGTCCGACCCCCCATACAGCGTCATCATGCCATTAAAGTAGTTGATGTGGTCATTGGGGTCAGTGGTACCACTGTAGAGTTCAAAGGTAGGTAGTCGAAACCTGGAAGGTAGTGTGGCTGACATGATCTCTGCCGAGAAGGGGTGTTGCCCAGGTATGGAATGCGTCTCGCCTTTGGTCTGCTTCTTCAACCCTTCCAGCTTCTCATCCAGGTCGCGGAGTCTTTGATCAAGCTCCTCGTCCAGTGTCTACCCCCCACGCCTGGCCGGACGTTCGCTGCGACCCCGTTCACGCTCTCTCCTGGATGTCCCCTCCCGCCTTGAGTGTTGGTGGGATGGGGAATGGTCACGCCGTGATGAATCCTGTCGTGAAGGTGAGGGGCTTTCTTCTCTGTAGGTCCGGCTTCGTCGTGGTATGTGACTTTCTTCCGGTCGTCAGTCGAACACGGACCTCGGACCGATCTCTGCGGGCTAGACACCCTCGCCCGGGTGTTGGCGTCCTCCCACGTTCTGACCGTGGCGAGAGGTCCCTTGTTCTCCTGGGATGCTCGGAAGGCTCCCCCTGCTGCGGAGTGGGGGTCGCTCGTCGCGCTAGTCTCTCTGATCTCACGCCCCTGCGAGATGATCTCCTAGGGTTCGGCTCTTGTCGAGGTACGGACTCCACCCTTGCTGATGGTGAAGTCCTTCAACGGTGAGACGTCGCACGCTGCGTCAAGTATTCTCGAAAGAGTCGTTGTTCATCGAGGATCTATCGTTGATCTGACCCACAGTGGCTGGAGCATTGGGGTCAGGTGTCACCTCCACCACCACATCGTCGGCCTCGTTATTGTTGGGCTCGGCGATCACGAACTGGTCATTAAGGGGGATCTCTTCCTCCAGAGGGACATGGTCCTGGTCGTTGGCTCTGCGGCGAGAGCACTCTGGGGGTGGTGATCCATTCCTTGCTCCGTTGTTGGTGGTGGTAGTCTTCCTTCGTGCCATTGAATGAGTATGGAAGCGAGCTAGTAGTCGTAATGGCTAGCGTCGTTCCACGACGGCGCCAATGCATTGCGTCAAGAAATCATCGAGCGGTCCCGGAGTGCCGTCACCGCAAGTGGACCAAAGGGGTCAACAAAGAGAACCGGTGTGGTCCCGGCCTAGGGCTCTCCGATGCCAAAGTTAGATCTCCGGCGCAAACAGATGAATAGTGATTATTCAAGATGAGTTTTGATCCCCCGATGGGGTTGTGTACCTTGCCTTTTATAGTAGCATATGGCGGTGTGGAGAGTCCCAGTTTGATGGCGATTGTGCCGTTGAGTGGATAGAGGCCCTGGGTAACGGGGCTCTATCCTGATTGGCCATCTCCCCGTGGGAGGGAGTGTCCTGGTGGCATCAGGATCCTTGGTGGATAGATACCCGCGTGTGGTGATAACGTCCTTGGTGCTTGAATCCGTCTGGATGACGTGACCTCTAAGCGGCGGTCTAGAGTCCTGGTAGTGACATGAGTCTTAGCGATACGATCGGGTCGTAGATGGGTGGCCCCCACCTCACGTGCCCACGATGCTGTGCCTGGGTGCAGGCCGCGCCTGGATGTGTGGCCGCGCCTAGGTGAGGCCGCGCCCGAGGGGTGGCCGTGCCTGGGTGAGGCCGCCCTGATGTGTGGCCGCGCCTAGGTGAGGCCGCGCTCGAGTGGTGGCCGCGCCCGAGTGGTGCTGGGACCCCGGTTCGTTCCCCTTGCCAATGGGGCGGGTCGTCTGTGACACGTGGCGGTCGTTGATTGGCCCGGTGAATATTGGATGTATCACTATCCAACTTCATAATGCATGTTGTTAGTAGCAATTTAAATAAAGGTGTATCTTGTTGTAACCAAAATGGTGAATTTAGAAGTTGTAATCTTCTTTTGATTGTTCTTTGTCTTATTTCCAAAAATTCTTTAAGTTAATAGTAAAAAAAAAAAAAATTCAAAATAATTTGGAGGTAACTTATCATTATATCTACTTTTGATTACTCCGTATCTTACTTATGAGAAAGCAAAACAAAATGTAAGTCTTATAAATATATAAGCTGGTCCTTCCTCTTGTAGCTAAGCAATGTGAGATTAAAAGAGTCCCTTTTACATTTTGTTTTGCTTTATCATAAAAAGCAACTAGCTACAAGTCTAATGTAAGAGAATTAAAATGTATTGAAACTTAGACTTTTCAAACCCAATACAACCCCCCCCCCCCCCCCCTAAAAAAAAAATTCTGGAAAACAGGGTAGTTGTGAACAAATTTTCAACTTTGAAAGAGTTTGTAGAAAAATAATTTTAACCATCCATCTCTTAATATTCTCATAGACTTTGTTTTATTTGTTTGGTTTCACCATTTCTGGTATTTCTCCCATTTTCTTTCGTATGGATAACAATTCTCAAAGGTTGAATAAAAATTGCTAAAAAATTTTGGGCTCAACAGAGCATTCTGCCACTTTATTTTCTAGTGTGATTCTTCAGATTCTTACAAGTGACTCTACGGGTGAGTGAATATTAACATAACTTATCTCCACCCAAAATGAGAAATGTTTCTTGGAATGAGAAGCTAGACCCCGTTTGACAACATTTTTGTTTTGTAAGAATGATTCTGAATGAGAAGTGATTTTTTGTGATTCCATTCTAAAGAGTGATTCTGCAGGAGTAGAAATGCGTTTGATAACATTTTCCAACATTTAAATATTACTATTGTACTAATATTTATTATGCACAATACGAGAGTACCAGATCTACAATGAAAATTTTCAACTAAAAAATTAAAAAAAACGGAAAACTTTTTTCTCTATATGAATTGTCAATGCATGGGCATAAAATCTACAAATATCTGATCCAATGTTTTTTGAATATAAAATTCCAGCTGGTAAGAATTAGACAACCTTTGAACATTGTTTAATATAATTCTGTCCATGTCTTTGATAGTAGGTGCAAGTGTTGCAGGCTAAACGGCCCAAATGCAGGAACCGTAGTAAAAATTGGGATGCAAAGAAAAAGGGAAATAGAGGGCAGGGGTTACTATGGTGAAACTCAGACAGTTTGTTCGACTGATTCAGTTATGGTTGTGATCTAAATAGAATTAGTAACAGTTAATATCTGGATCATGGCATCCAGAGCAGGGAGAGAGGGAGAGATTCGTACTTGTTCTGTAAAGATGTGCAGGACCAGACTTTCCAGCTCCCATTGCGCTATAGAGTTATGCTTGCTGAATGAACAGTTCGGCAAGTTGTACCACACAACACTGGATCTGCATTTTGCATTTTGATAGATTTGAATATGAATGAACCAATTCCAAACACAATAAACAATTCTAAACCAATGTTTAGCCCATCAACATGGCTAGCTCCTGATCACAGATGTGTTTTGTGTTGTTATATCCTGGGAAATGGGGATGTGTCTACAATGGTAATCTGTAGGAGCTCGCAAATCACCAATGAGAGCCATGGATAAACATCATTTTGGATGAGCAATGTCAAGGCAACCTGCAACATTGTTGGAACTACATGCAACCTGTAGACATTAGGAAACACTATATCTTAGATTCAAAGAAATATCAGAACTTGAACTCTCATTCATACTTGGCTTATGTAAGAATAAGTGTGGGGGGTACAAGTTCAACTGAACCAACAGCTATTCTTATATAGAGTGTATTTGCCTACAAAGAAGTTCAAAGCACACACTTTTATTGAAATAAATGGCAAATATATAATGCATAAAGGAATTCTAAACTCTTTGTAAATGCCTCATCAGCTTCAATTCTTCTTCACTCTAATATACTCGTGCAACACCAGCAATGAACCAATTAGCAGCAGTTTAGTCTGCCCGAATTCTTGGAAGACCCTACACTGTGAATTTAAATTTACTTTCCGTCAGCTTCATTTATCAATCCCTTCAACATAATGAGTAACAATTATCTTATCTGTATTCACTTTTCATTCTGTTTTTCCCTTTTCTCTTTCTTGGATTCAATAACTTCAAACTTCAGTTGCAAGTTGTAGCTATCACTAACACCACAATCACCAGCCTTGAGATTATGATCATGACTTATATGAAGTATAGATTTTGGGCCTACAAATCTATTTTATTTTCTGATTGGATCCACTACTACCAGTTTCTTCTGTTCTCAGAGAAGTGCAATTCTCATCATAATCTCTCATTAAAGAAAACTTCTCATGTGGAACAACCTGAAAGAGCAGTTACAAACAAAGTAGATGGAAGTTAGGTCTTGATATTTTGTGGGGTTCCTAGAAATTTAAGGTTCCTAACAATTCAGATACACATTACTTGATCTTTGCTTGAAACATCATCAGTGACAGTCTTCATCCTCTTTGTGCTGCACACATTACTACACTTCTCTCCATCATGATCTTCTTCAATGAAGTTCTGATCTGATACCTCTGCAAAAATCGAACAATTGATCATTCTATCATAAGAAAAAGAAAGAAGCAAAGCAACAGATTGATATGACTTCAGAAACCTGTCGAGAAAAACATTGTTTTATTTCGTTCCCAAGAAAAGGGTACATTGCCTTCTATATAATGGTGACTACGGTTCTCTCCAGCAAGAAACCCTAACTTAATAAACGAGCAACTAAAATATAGGAGTTACAAGATGAAAATAAAAATGTCTTTTTTATGCTCCATGTATCTTCTTAGCCATCATCCACTGGGATTATGCGATGGACTGTATTTTAAGGGCTGCAAACAGTATAACGTTTTTTGGAATGGTGCCCAAACAATCAATTGGGGGCTGAGTTTTGAAAGGCCAGAGGATGGTTGCAACAGCTGGGGCATAGTATTCTACTCCCTCTAGGCATTTCAAGATTAACTGAAATCAGGTTTTCGAACAGTGCATTAGAGTTTTTTTTTTTTATTTAAATTTAATTTCATGATCAGAAGTTTATAAGCACTGTCAGCCATGGATTCATCACCAATGCAATTCACCATCAATGGTTCCTTCTTACATACTACACTAAAAATTTAAATCAGGAGCAATCAATATGACAACAAAAATGGAGCACTCATGATAAAAAAAATCACCAGATTGTTTGTGGAAGGCATCAGAGAAGCGGTCAAGTCCATAAGCCAATAATACAAATGTTCATTGTGGACAGTATGAGTGGAGAATATAATGAAAGGAAAAGAAGAAAAAGGAGCATTATGAAAGAATTTCAAGGAACAAGGTAAATCAGGTATTGAACATCTTCCAACTCTTTTAATTCTTTTTAACCTTCCATTTTGATTGTCTGGTTGGCCAATTACAATGCTATTATTAAGAAAATCAATCCCTTTTGGAATGCTAACTAAAACTGACTTCTTCACTCTTGATTGCAACTCGAGACTTATCACTCAATATTCTTTGTACCCCCACTATCTCTAAGCATCTTAACTCTTAATTCTGGTGTCTCCCAGATCTTTTACATAAACAGAAGGTAACCAATTGTCTGGATAGTTGATGAATCAAAGTTGTTCTCCTTAGACTTGTCGGTGGGTCAACAATTCCTTTCACCACATGCTCTTCACTTGGAAGCCCAGACACGATTTTCACATCTAGATAACACATGCCAACATTTAAGAGTCTCAGTTGTAGAGAACTTCTCCCTCTCCAATCCCTACATTTGTCTCTCTATTGTTTTGGCCTTTCTTCTTCCAGAAGTTGGAGCATTGGGTTACCCCTTACCCTTGCAGCTACATCACTGTTATTTATGCTATCCCCAGACCCCGCAGTGGCTGGAGCCTCGTGGACTGTACATCCTTTTTTTTTAGGTTAATTACATTACAGTGATCCATTAGCTTTCACCTACAATCTCTCCGTAAAGTTGACTGTTGTAATGGATCTTATTTATCGGTTCCTACTCAGGCTGAAATCATTAGAAGCTCTCTATTCTTGGGCATCCTAGCCTAGGTGGATCAAATCTCGACAGGGTGGTGTCTACCGTCCATGGAGGAGCTATAATAAGTATGCCCAGCCATGACAAAGAGCTCCACATTAGACGCTTCCAAAATTAGTTTTCCCGACATGTATTACTAAAGGAACTGGAGGACTTGTTGAAAAACCCAGGAATGCCAGGATATGGTAGAAAAGATACAGCAGGCATTAACGCAGAAGAATAAAAGGAAACTATGATAAGCAGATACCAATCATGCTTGGCATACTTGTCTCAAGTCTCGACACAATATTGATATGTCATACCAGATTGCAGGGATACTTGTACAGTGCAGGTCCTTCAAGCTATCATACAAAATTTTATACTCTTTAACTCCGTATTGACGATAATATGAGAAACTTGAAGTGAAACTTGAGACCTCAAAATCGTTTTTAGCTTGACATAATCGCACCTAACAAAAGAAAAGAGCATGGGAGGGGGATCTGTAGATCTCAGATTACAAAACCATATCAACTCACTTTATATCCTGTTTCTCACATCTTGAAAATTCTTCTCATCTACTTGCAAAGATTGTCTAAAACACCCATCAATCAAACTGTTAGTTTCACTCTACAACACAATGCATTATGCATTACTGCCCTAGTACATAAATGAAGCAAATGCTTGTCTTATTCATAAGAACACTTCTTCAAGCACATGACTTTAAAGTGAGATCATTTGGGTCCAAAAGACCCCATCCAACCATAATGTGTCACTCCAGAGATTTTCTCATATTGCTATTCCAGTTGCTGCTAAACAATTAATCTGGATATTTGAAAATTTACACAACTGATTTATATCTTCTTGTAGTGATATTCAAGCATATAGATTCATCTCATAGTTTGCAATAAAAATTGCTTATGTCCATTTCAAGATAATGAACTTAATTTCTTTCATATGGCATGTTGGTGAGAAATTCATAATCCTCAGATCTGTCACAATTTATTTTTGTCTATCTTCAAAGTGGAAATAACTAATATTAACAACATATATGTACAAATTGAAAAAAGAAGGGAAATTCGAAGAGTGAGCTGTTAAGAATGTACAAGAACTAGCAGTTTTAAAAATTCATGGTGAACTTGTCAAAAGAAAGGAAGAATCACCAAGTTACAGCCTCAACCAACCTGTATTGCTCTCAACAGAGCCCTGGTGATGCAAATGTGGCTGATCTGCAGGGAGCCGCTTTGGACTTGTAACCACACCACTGGACGTTCTGTTTGTCCTTCCCAAGCAGACAGACTGGATAAAAAGTGAATCATTCTCGTCTGGAATGGCTGATTTTACTTCTACCTGTTTGCCAGCACACCTGAAATGCTGGATCCATGGATTTTTTGATAGACCGTGATGGTCAGTGGCAACAATCGACTGAGGTTGGGTATTTTCAAAATTAATCTTTTGCCAACAGCCATCCCAAAGAACTTTAAACTGGAAATTGATAAGAAAGAAGACAAAACAGCAAGAAAGATGTAAGGAACAACACCAGTGGTAAAAATGCTGAACATAAGGATGAATTAAGCTTCAGACCTGGCCAGAAGAGACACGGTTGTTTTCATTCAGTTGTCCTGAGGAGTTTCCCTGGGCCATGGTTTCATTCTTTGAATGCCCAGCAAGTAAATCTTTGTGGTCATGTAGCTGTTTAACAAACGACTCTTCCATGGAATTGAGGAATAGGCTGTGCTTCTCATCTGTCCATTCTGTGAACATAGATCCTGCCATCTGAAAGCCCAACATAAGATTAACAATGGGAGAACAAGATGAAATTTTAAGGAAGCTGACAGGGAAATACATGGGAAAATATTTACTTTTCTCAACTACACAAGGAGGTAAACTTTGGTAGAACAGTCCCAATAATTATTTTCAGTTCAAAGAACCAATGGATTTCTAATAATCTTTTGACGAATCTACACTCACTAGATCCACTTGATTGAACTTCCTTATCTACTCTAAAAGCTATCTAAAACAAGTAAGAGGAAAAAAAATTTGGGAGTAGTTCAGTATACATAGAAATTAGGAAAATTCAATATAACTGCATTTCCAATTTCTTCTCTTAAAGCAAATAACAGAGATTAGTCGTATTACATTGATTTCTCAAAGAAAGTGTAACTTCACAGTTTCACGTTCACAACCCTAACATGGAAAAGTAAGAAACACACAAATGAAAGGAAAAAAAATTCATCAAACGACCGAAACCCATCCGATCCATACCCTAAGAAATCTCAAATGGGAAAGAGGAGGATAGAGTCAAGAAGGGTTACCAAGCTGTCCATCTCTTCTTCTTCTTCTTCTTCTTCAACAAAAGTTCTGAAATTGTCTCCGGTGAGCCCAGATGTCTCGGAGCCCATTGTTCTTCTGCAACTACCCTCCATGGCTGGATCCGATGAAGACGGTGGCATCTCTTGACTGAGATTCCGATTCCCTTCCATTATTAACTAAATAAAGCAAAGCTTCTTACGAAGAGAGAGAAGCAAGAATAGGGAAGGGTTTGAAACAAGGGGCGCCCCCTGTTGTTGTGTGGTTTGTTCTGTGTTTAGGGAGAGAGAGAGAGAGAGAGAGAGAGAAGGGGGAAGAAGGAACGGAAGGTTCAAGGTTGGGTGTAAAGCCGATCCACATGGCATTGCTTTACACGTGTAATCATAATCGCCGACTTGCCATGTCAGCAGGTGCTGATGATGATATCCATCGGCAACACGACCGAGATATTTTTCATGGAGGAGTTACAAAATATCTCTCCATACGGTATTACGTGGCAACAATTTAAGTCGCTTTTTACCTTCTCACTACGTTTTTTTAACTTTTAACCGCACTTCATTCCTTTTCTTCTTGCACTTTTACTGTTGTCCTTTCTGACGTTATACATCTATATCAGACCAAAGTCTACCAGACCTTGACAGAGATACACACGTGATCTTGCAAGTTGCAACACCAATTAAAGGAGCACCTAACACGTGCTGATTTATACCGTCAGAATGGAATCAACTTAATCCAAATTTACGTTGTTGATTCCAATCCAACCGACAGAAGTTCGTTCGTACATAAACTCCTGTTTTCTGAATCTACTCCTAGATCTTCAAAGATTTCTTCGTGTCCGAATTCTGCAATTAAAGGAAAATTCCATAAATAGACAAAATCATGTTTGTTTTTACAAAATTATCCATTCAATATTTCAGTTAAAAAACACACATTGTTTTTTGTTTGGATTTACAAAACTACCCAAGATAGTGTTCCTCCCTCAATTAAGAATTTCTTTTTGAAAATTTACTTCCACCTCCACACGAATTTTTATCACCTCCACACCGGGTAGTGTGTTAGGGCAGAGAGTAGGGTAGTCATTTCCTCCCCCTATTAGAGGAACATAGGGAAATAGATCGGGCATAGAAATGGAGCAGATAATGATCCCCTTCAATCAGGCTTCTTCCCATGAGTCACTCGTGGTTCGGTCTATTTTTATTCTCTCTTCTTCCTGTAAGGACCTCCCCTCCCTTAGCCTCTTTTCTATTTGTCCTTTTCTTTTTCGTTGGCTCACCTTCTTCCCCTCTCTGAAGGATTATCTCCTCATTGATTGTGGCAGCATCCACGCCTCTAATGACGATGAATCAGAATTGAAATTACCCTTAGAGAGCCTTGTCTAGAATCAAGGCTGACGATTGTGACCTCTGTTATCATTCTCCTAAAATCAATGTGGGGCTAAATTTTAAAGACAAAAAAGATACTCAGATGGAGAACAAAAGCATGGTTCAAAAAAGACAAATTAAAAAACATTTTTGAAACAAACTGATTTTTGAAACTTCCAATTCTCTGTTTCTCTCTCAAAATCAAGTTTCAAGTATCAACAAACACACCAACTGCATTTTGTTGTCTTGTAATAGTTAGGTAGCACTTTTTCCTGTTTAGAACAAATTTCTATTTAAACCCAATTTTATAACATGGAAGGATAATTGCTTGCACTAGTACCAGTGTGGTTTACTCAAACAAAAAAAAAACAAAAAACTAGTATCACTATGCAGATAGAGACACATTTAGAAATAATTGAAAGGGTAAATTACACATCACCCCTTGATTTTCAAACGAAACTCAAATCACCCCTTGATTTTTAAAAATATTCATCCATCCCCTTCTGCAATAACGGTGTTGGTCTGCTTTATCATGTTAATATTGCAGGTCATATTTAGCTCCAAAGCTTGTGGAAGATTGACAATTCAACTATAAAATCCGATGTCTACTCATTCGGCGTCATATTGCTATAGTTGATTACCAGACGACAAGCTGTGACGGATAGTATTGATGCAGAGATTGTCAAATAGAGCATTGTCGCCTGGGTATGTTTCTATCTTGATATTTTCAATAAAATCATCTATCACCCCATATTTTTCATCTATTAACTGACTCCATTGCCTTTTTTTGTATGTGAGAGCATGCTAAGCCTTTCCTATCACATGCAATGAAATATAGCGGATATGCAAGGCTTGTAGACTCATGGTTAGAAAACAAGTATGAATTGTAAAAGATGGCATGGATGGTGGCATGTGCAGATTCAAGCATTTAGCATTCATAAGCAGATCATCTAAACACTGAAGAGATATAAAGATACAAAGATACAATTAGCTAGCTTAATTTTTTTAATTATATTAATACTTTTACATTATTTTTATCCCATTACGAAACATTTTTAATTACTTTATTCTACCTATAAGATTCCAATATTTGTAAAATAGGTAAATCTTGAATTATTTGGTCTTGCATTTCGGTAAAAAAAAAATGAATGATAAGAAAAATGATGTTATTTCAATTCAGGTGAATGATAAGAAAAATGATGATATTTCAATTCCGATGAATGATGAGAAAATTGATGATGCTTCAAATGTGGAAGAAAATAAAATGATGGATAAAAAAAAATCAGACATCCTTAATGGTGGTAGCGACATTTGTTGCAGATGATGTTTATTGCCTGTATCATCCCACCCGGTGGGTTGTGATCAAAGACCACTCCTGTACACCGGGTTGAAACTTTCAGCATGACGTATTACAACTCACAATGTTATGAACTTTATTTAGCCTGCAATACATTGGCTCTTATGTCTTGTTTAGTTATAGTGCTTATGTTTGTTAATGGGCTGCCTTTGTACAGAATATATATGCGGATGTTATGTTTGATTTGGCTAGCTCTAACTGCAGTAGTGTGTTGTTATGCAATTGTCAAGATGAACAACCCAGTCTACACTAAGGAATTCAAGACCCTATTAATTTGTTATATTTATGAGTTTAGTATGGATTGGATTGGTTATATTTGTTAGGATTATGGTCGTAATTCATTTTGCATTGGGGGTCATTGGAAGATTGAAGTTGGTTAACAAACAAACTGTAAGGAAGGTAAGTTAAGGAATGTTGTAAACTTTTTTTAGTGATTTTGATTGAAAGACTTGGGTATATAAGCACTTGAAAGTAAACTGATGAATATTTGAAAGGCTTGGGTATAGAAGTACTTCGAAGCAAGTTGAAGAACGTGGTAAACTTATTTTGGTGGTTTTAATTAAAGTTAGCTAATTTGTAATAATATAAAACTCATTGAATACTTCGGTATTTGTTCTTTCTTTTTTTTTTTTTTTGTCTACATGCAACTTCAACTATGTAATATAATTATTATGTAATGAACTATTTGCAACATGTTTTTATCTCTATCTTTTTCCCCTTCTTCTTTACATTTCTTTTTTTGCATCTGGTATATACATTCAATTATCAAATTTTTTGAAAATATGAGGTTGTTTTAGCAATTGAGATCATTAAAAATTTAAGAAAAAAATTCATATTTAATAATATAAAAATATACAATTAAAATGTTAATATATTTTCTCTTTTCCTCTTTGGATTTGGGATTCTTATGCTATAGATCAAGGTCAATGGTCAATTAAAAGAAATTTATTTTAAAACCCTCATATAGTAAGGTAATACTTTGCATTATTTTGATGCCATTGTGAATTATTTATAATTACTTTTTTCTTTTCATTATGTTCAGGAGATATGGATATCTTACAATCTCTTCAACTTGCTGGGACAATGACAGCAGAAGTTGAAAGCTTATTAAAGAATATGGCAAAAGGAAGCACTGTCGATAAGGATCCCAACAAAGAGAATGATGATTGGTTAGAGAAGAAACATACCTCTTTAATGATTGTGACAATAGTAATATTGGGATTAACATTTAACGTTAGATTCAACCCTTCAAGTGGTATATAGTTAGAAAGCATTCCGAAACATAATGTTGGATCTACGAGAGTAGCTTATCTTTTTTAAGAAGCTTTCAATAAGTTGTTGGTGTTAAAAACAAAAGGAATTCTTTCATTAAGCAAAAAAAAATTTCTTGTAAATGAATTTTTGTTAAGGAACAAATTTTTGTGTGAGTTTTTAGAATGCTTTTGTGTATAGCCATTGCATCAATAGCATTTAGCGATTCATTTTCATACTAATCCTCATATCCTACTAAGGGTGCCAAAATCAAACCGAAGTCGAATATTGAACTCGAAACCAAGCCGAATTACTCAAACCGAACCAAACCAAATAAATTCGGCCCAATTTTGATTTTTGAATAGTGCAATTAAATTCGGTTCGATTTGGTTTCGATCCACCTCAAAATCGTCAGTTAGAATCGAAATCGAACCGAATAGCTCACCTAATTAAATCAAATGTTGAGGCTGTTCAAATTTCTCGTTAAATCAAAACTCTCCAAGGGTCCAAAACTTCTCCCATGACCCGGTCCACAAGAATTCCTTGGTAAAAGAGAGACTTTATTAATGAATAATTTAAAAAAATAAATAAATGAAGTTCAACTGTGCAAGTTAAAAAGAATACTAGAGTTCTCAAAATCCCAAGTTTTAATATTCTTAACTGTCAAAACATGTACGGGATTCTTATTTTTTAATTGGATTTTCACAAAGTAAGAGAGAGACAAGATTTAAGAAAACTTTGAATCATGATATGGTGAGATGACGTTAAATGCACAAAACATAAATAACGGAGATTACAACAGAGTGGGTGGGGGCTTTGAAGGTGAACTAAACACCCACATAACGGTAATATAAAGCAAACTAGAGGAACCGAATACAAACTGAATTGGAATCGAAATCAATCGGTTCGATTCGGATACAAGGTTTTAGAACCAACCCAGTTCTCGATTCGGTTTCGATTCAGAGCAGCAACCTCTTGAACCGAACCAAATAATCAAAATTGAGCCGATTTACACAATTACACCTCACTGTCAAATTATCAATTATCGACTAACGTGATACATTTGCGATGATACATTTGACGACATATGTGCAACATTTTTTTAAACTACGACGACGCTTAAAAATATCGCAAAAAATCTTTTTTCTTATAGTGAACATACAATTGGTGGGGGCTCAATACATTATATGTAAAATTTACATATGCAATTAGTATATGGATTGAAATGTGGAGTCTTGTATTGTTGGGACACCCAATCCGCTTAGTAATAAAGTTATTCCCTAGATTGAGTTAGAAAAGAAAATATTTTTTTTGTGGGTGATGACAACTAGAACATTGCTACTATCACTACTCTAATTATTGAACAATTTTATTTTTATTGTTATTGTGGTGAATCCAACTGTTGGACAGATAGAACGATCTTGATGTAGTATTGTTAGGATAAGGCTGAATTGTTATTGTTGTTGTTGTTGTAGCAGCCAAACAATTATTATTTATAGCCCACAAAGTGAGAGTCTTAGAGAAAGGGTTCTCAGATCATTTATTTATTGATCATTAGTACGGTTTATTATTTTTTCTGAGATGGTAATATATGTAATTGAAATAAAATCAATCCAGGTAATAAATGTAATATGGACAAAACGATCCTCAATGGAAAACATTAGGTGAGAATCATCAAACTCATTAGATATTGATTTATAAAAACAAATTAAGTTGTAAATTCACACACACAAATGGGATAATTATTTTCTTTATCATGTTAATATTGTAGATCATATTTAGCTCCAAAGCTAGTGGAAGATTGACAATCCAACTACAAAATCCGATGTCCACTCATTTGGTGTTATATTGCTAGAATTGATTATCGGGCAACAAGTTATGACGGATAGTATTGATGCATAAATTTTTGAAGAGAGCATGTCGACTGGGTATGTTTCTATTTTGATATTTAATATAATCATCTATCATCCCATATTTTTTCATCCACTAACGGACTCTGTTGGCATTTTCTATCTATGTGAGAGTAGGTTAAGCCTTTCCTATCACGGATAATGAAATATCACGAATATGTAGGACTTGTAAACTCATGATTAGAAATCAAGTATGAATTGCAAAAGATGACCTGGATTGTAGCATGTGCAAATTCATGCATTAAATATTCATAAGCAGACCATCCAAACATTGAGGAGGTATAAAGATACAATTTAGCTAGTTTAATTTTTTAGTTATGAATTGATACTTTACATTATTTTTATTCTATTATGAAATATTTTTAATAATTTATTCTATCTATAAGATTCTAATATTTGTAAAATATGCAGATTCTGAATTATCTGATCTTGAATTTCGACAAAAATATGGCAAAAAAAAGCACTGTCGATAAAAATATCAACAAAGTGAATGATGATTAACTAGAGAAGAAACATACTTCTTTAATGGTTGTGACAATAGTAATTTTGGGATTTATATTTAAATGTTAGATTCAATCCTTCAAGCGGTATATAGTTAGAAAGCACTCCGAAACACAATGTCGGATCTGCGAGATTAGCTTCTCTTTCCGGAAGCTTTCAATAGGCTGTTGGTGTCAAATACAGTAGGAATTCTTTTTTCATTAAACATAATTTTTTTTTCTTATAAGTGAATTTTTACTGAGGAATAAATTTTTGTGTGGATTTTTAGAATGCCTTTGTATATAGTCATTGCATTAATAGCATTTAACTACTCATTTACATACTAATCCTCACACCCCACTGTCAAATTGTCAATGGTCGACTAACATACAAATGGTGGGGGCCCAGAACATCATATGTAATCCTTACATGCACATATAATTAATATATGAATTGGATTGTTGAGCTTTGTATTGTTGGTGCACCTAATCTGATTGGTAGTGAGGTTGTTTATAGATTGGGTTAGAAAAGAAAATATATATATATATTTTTTTGTAGGTGTTGACAACTAGAACATTGCTACTACCACTACTCTCATTATTGTTATAACTAATGAACAATTTTATTTTTATTGTTATTGTGGCGAATCCAACTGTTGGGCAGATAGAGCGACCTTATTTAGTATTGGAGGTTCCTCAACGTGGCTAGAGGTTTCTTCTGTAGTTTTCATTTGTACTCTGTTATTGTGATTGGATGTCTTTACGAACAGTACCGTTATACTATTGTTGTATTTACATATCTAGGTTGCTATTTATCAGTTCTATTAAATCACACATTGAAAATTTCTCTGAGTAAACCTGTTTTGTTGATCTGGGATACTTTTCTTGGTATATCTGTCTTGGTTAGATGATTTTTTTTAATGAATTAACCTGTTTTCAATGTTTATTAAGATCTTAATCACAGCTATTATATTTTAGATTTTTTTAACTTATTTTTCTACTGAGTCAGTTTGTATTAGAGATTTAAAATTTATATCAACTTTGGATCAATAGAATATATTAATGTTTCTATTCACTTATTTTTCTTGAAGAGTCATGTTATCATCGTAGACTCAAAGAACTAGAACAATTTTTTTTACTTATTTATTAATTCAGTTAATCAGAATAACACAATAATTTTATTATTTTATCCATACTTATAACCAAAACTGTGGCAGTTAGTATCAGAATTTAAGAGTTTCGAAATTCGTATCAATTTTGTATCAACATTTGTGTTCATCGAATAGTCATATTATTCTCGTAGTCTTAAAGAATTATAATATCTTTTCTTTTCTTTTTTTATAATTATCCATCACTCATTTCATTAAAATATTATAATAATTTTATTATTTTAATTATATTTTTGACCAAGATTGCGTCAATTGGTATCAGAGTTTGAGAATTTCAGAATTCATATATTTAGGTCACTTGTATGAACTTTGAACCTATGATAATCATGTCATCCCACCAACATTAGAGGAAAAAATTGTAATTCCCATGAGTGACATCCTAGTATTCTGTCAAACTTGCAAACAGCATTTGGAACCTGCGTTTCGTGATATTTAAATTTATAAAATATATTATTTTAACTAATCTAATGCGCCAAATGTATCGTTATCTTATGTTCCAATGAACCCAGTGGTTGATAGACATTATATACACAAATGAAAATCCAACAGTGATTAACCACATAGGACTTCAACAAACCAATGTTATCATATTGAGAGTCATGTTAGAAATCTATCTATTGTAAATAGGAAGAGAGAACCAAGCTCTTATTTCAATAAACTAATGTTATTACATTGAGAGACTTATTAGAAATCTATATCATGTAACTAGGAAGAGAGAACCAGACCCATCCTTAAATAAGAAATGTATACAGCAAATCAAATAGTGAGAAAAATACAATACCGTGGATGTAGGTTGAAACAACCAAACCACGTAAAAATATCCTTGACTCATCTTCTTCTCTATTATTTTCTATCGTTAACACTAATTAATTTTTTTCTATATCTCGATTTTTATGATTCTGCAATTTTGTCAAGAGATTTCGAATTACAGTGGACAGAGCCGAAGAACTTATAATATTCTCTTAGCGTGACAACTCACGCACACATAATATTCTTATCAATTCTCATTGATTGACCCCTAACCAACTAATTAGCATTCTTATTTTCTATTCTAGGATTGATTCTGTTCTAAGATAGGAAACTCTAACGTAGGATATTCTTTCTTTAATTTTATCAAGATCTTATAATTCTGTATATATTTTCACTTCAAATGTAATGCAAAGACAAGATTTACAACATAATATGGTATCAGTCTAGCTTTCTTTGGGACTTCTCTAATGGAGGCCTAATCATCTTCTGTTTCTAGCATTGTTTCCTTATCTTCTTCTTCTCCCTATTTTTTACATCCCTCGGATCATCCAGGCACTCCTCTCGTTATTGTTTTGCTCAATGGCAATAATTACCCAACTTGGAATCGCTCTATCCTCATGGCTCTTGAAGCCAAAAACAAATTTTCCTTCATTGATGGATCTCTTCCCAAGTCAGATTCCAAGGATGATAATTTTCAGAACTGAGTTCAGTGCAACAGCATGCTCCGATCCTGGCTTGTTCATTTTACAGTGCCCTTTATTGCACACAATATATTGTGGCATAATTTTACAAAGGAAGTTTGGGATGATCTTCGCGATCGCTTCTCAAAACGCAATGCTCCCCACATCTTTGAAATCAGGCGGGCCATTTCAACTCACGCACAAGCTGGTTCATATGTTTCCGCATATTACACCTCCATGAAGGCTTTGCGTGATGAGCTCTCATCATATCGCACATTTTCTTCTTGTTCTTACGGTGCCCTGGCCGATCTCGCAAGGTTGCTCTACTCCGTTTACCTGATGGATTTTTTACAGGGTTTGAATGAAAGTTATTCTACTGTTAAAAGCCAAATCCTTCTAATAGATCCACTTCCAATTGTTGCCATGGCTTATGCCTTATTGCTGAAGAAGAAAGGCAACGTTCTTTACATATTAGTTCTTCTCCTTCGCTAGATCAAGCTGCGATGGCCTCCACTCGACAAACTGGACATTTTGGTTCCTCTTCTACAAAGTCCACCTACCATTGCACCTATTGTAACTGAGACAGCCACTCCAAGTCTCGCTGTTACAAGAAAAACGGGTATCCCGACTGGTGGGCCAGCCACAAGAATGGTGCTTCTTCTAACCGTGAACTCATTAGCTCACGTCCTAATGCTTTTATTGCTGCTGCCATTGCCCAATCTTCACCTTCAGCACCTGCTTCTCTAACTCTTAGCACTTCTCAGATCCAACAACTCCTTTCATTACTTCCCTCAAGTGACCATCCATTGGTCAAT
Source organism: Telopea speciosissima (assembly GCF_018873765.1). Classification (NCBI taxonomy): domain Eukaryota; kingdom Viridiplantae; phylum Streptophyta; class Magnoliopsida; order Proteales; family Proteaceae; genus Telopea; species Telopea speciosissima. Next base: position 56,473,400 of record NC_057920.1, read on the forward strand.
ATGGCAGGTACTATCTCTCTTGGACCAGATGCTTGGATATTAGATACTGGTGCTACCCATAATATGCTTCTACTCTGTCATCTTTTACTTCTTATTCTATTTCATCCCAAACCCAACCGATTACCCTCCTAGATGGTTCTCAAGCCCTAGTGGCACAAATAGGCACTGTTCGGCTTTTTTTAGATTTGGTTCTCCCTGGTGCTTTGCATATTCCCACTTTCCGTTTTAATCTTTTATCTATTAGCAAATTCACTACCACCACTGATTGTACCGTTATTTTTTTCCTGACTCTTGTGTATTTCAGGATCGACGCTCGACAAAGATTATTGCGATGGATAGATACCATGGTAGCCTTTATTTTTTGGACCTAAGTAGCCCCGTTTCCTGGATCTCATTTTGACTTATGGCACTGGAGGTTGGGTCATCCTAGTTCTCATTCCTATTCAAGTTTGCAACTGTTGGACTCTTCTATTTTACTTTCAAATAAATGTGTTTGTACTGTGTGCCCCTTAGCAAAACACACACGTCTTCCTTTTCGGACTAGTACTATTTCCACTTCCTATTGTTTTGAATTAATTCATAGATGTATGAGGACCCTATCGCATTCCCTCACTCACTGGTGCTCATTTTTTTCTCACTATTGTGGATGACTTTCCCGTAGCACATGGGTTTACTTAATGCATTCTAAGTCTGATGTTAATTTCTTAATTACCCAGTTTTTTGCCATGGTCAAAACCCAATTTAACTTATCCATCAGAGGCATCCGCTCAGATAATGGGACGAAATTTTTTAATACCACCACCATTTCTTTCTTGCGCTCCCTTGGGGTTGTACAACAGTCCAGCTATGTTGACACTCCTCAACAAAATAGTGTTGTGGAGCGAAAACACCGACATCTTCTCAATATTGCACGAGCATTGCGATTCCAGGCCACCTTACCCCTCGAATTTTGGGAGGAATGCATCCTTACCGCTGTCTAGATAATAAATAGGCTCTCCACTCCCGTTCTTAAAGGAAAAACTCCATTTGAGATATTGTTTACTAAACCTTCATCACTTTCTCATTTTTGGGTTTTTGGTTGTATCTGTTTCACTCGCAACACTTCATCTTACACAAATTTGATAAGCGGGCTAGTCCAGGTGTTTTCATTAGGTATCCCTATGGTCAAAAGGGATACCAAGTTTATGATATTCTTACTAAGAAAATACAAGTGAGTCGGGATGTTACTTTTCATGAACATGTTTTCCCATTTCAACAACCATCTATACCCACCACTATAGGGAAACCCGTCTTACCCCTACCAATCTTGGATTCAGACTCCCCGAACCCACCCGTCCAACCCTCAGAACCATCACCTACTGCCCCACCATCATCTCCCACAGCTGCCTCACCATCATCTCCCATGCTGCCTCACCATCAGAACCATCTCCTACTGCCTAGCCCCAGCCAACGCAGCCACAACGCAATCGCCAACCCCGCTCTTACCTAAAAGACTACTAGTGTGCACTTCCTTCGTCTCACTCATCTTCGACGGCACTCAGTTCAAATACACCCCATCCCATGCATGCTTACCTTAATTATGGTCATTTTTCCTCCCCCCATATGGCCTTCCTCACCTCTCTTTCCATTGTTAGTGAACTTACCACTTTTAAGCAATGAAATTTCCTCAATGGCGTGACGCAATGCAGTAAAAAATTCAAGCTCTCTCCAAAAACCAGACATGGTCTCTTGTTCCTTTGCCCCTGGCAAAAAGCCCATCAGTTCAAAGTGGGTCTATAAAATCAAAAGAAACTCTGACGGTACTGTTAACCATTACAAGGCCCGTCTTGTGGCCAAGGGTTACACACAGGTTGAAGGGATCGACTACCATGACACCTTTGCTCTGGTGGCAAAATTGGTCACTATTCACATGCTTTTAGACATTGTCGCAGCTCACAACTGGCCAAATTTGCCAAATGGACGTCAACAATGCATTCCTCCATGACGATCTTGATGAAGAAGTGTATATGCTTCCCCCACCGGGCTATCGTCGGAAGGGGGAGACTTTTGTCTGCAGGCTTCATAAATCTCTCTACGGTCTCAAACAGGCCTCTCACGAGTGGTTTTCCAAAATTTTCACTACTTTTCATGATATGGGTTTCATAGATTCTTAGGCTGATCACTCTTTGTTCATTCAACACCATAATGACGCTTCCATTTTCATCCTCCTATGTGTTGATGACATTGTAATAACTGGGACAGAGTCCTCTCTTATTAGTGTTGTTCAAGACTAGCTTTACCAATGATTTCACATTAAGGATCTTGGTACCCTCAAGTACTTCTTGGGCATTGAGGTGGCACGTTCCAAGGCCGGCCTTTACCTTTGTCAATGTAAGTACATTTTGGACATTTTGAAAGATATTGGTCACACAGCTTGTCGCCTTGCTGATACACCTATGGAATCTAACGTGCTACTCAATTATTTTGATGGTTCTCTTCTAGATGATCCATCCTCCTACAGTCGCTTGGTGGGACGGTTAATCTATTTAACTGGCTCTCGTCCCGATATCATCTACACAGTGAATATTTTGAGTCAATTCATGCATCAGCCTTGCCAACCATATATGGATGTGGCGTATCGTCTGCTCTGCTATCTCAAGGCTACACTAGACCAAGGCCTTTTTTCTCCTCCACATCCACATTACGCCCCCAAGCCTATTTCGACTCAGACTGGGCAAGCTGCCCGATGACACGGTGATCGACAACAGGCTATTGCATCTTCCTTGGTATAAGCCCAATCTCATGGAAAATAAAGAAGCAATATACGATATCTTGCTCCTCTGCGGAGGCCGAATATCGGGCCATGGCTATGGCCACTTGCGAGATTATTTGGTTGTCATTTCTCATGTGCAATCTTAGAGATCCATTCATTAAACCTATGCCCTTGCATTGTGACAATTAAGCTTCCCTTCACATTGCTGCCAACCCCGTTTTTCATGAAAGCACGAAGCACATTGAGATAGATTGTCATGTACTTTGTGAAAACGCACCCAATGAATGATTCACCAGATCAAGGTAGCTTTGGACTTACAAATCGCCAAATTATTCACTAAAGCCCTCGGCTATGATTCATTCCATCAGCATGTGTCCAAGTTGAACATTCGCAATCTCCACGCTCCAACTTGAGGGGAAGTCTTAGCGTGACAACTCATGCACACACAACATTCTTATCAGTTCTCCTTGATTGACTCCTAACCAACTAATTAGCATTCTTATTTTCTATTCTAGGATTAATTTTGTTCTAAGATAGAAAACTCTAACGTAGGATATTCTTTCCTTGATCTTATTAAGATCTTGTAGTTCTGTATATTTTCACTTCAAATGTAATGCAAAGACAAGCTTTACAGCATAACACATTCAAAGAGGTTGTATGTTTAAATTTATGCCAGAATAAATATGTTTATAATCTCTACACACACTCTAATCTTAATTTTGACTATTGATTGTAAACCACTCTCGTAGTGTCTTTAGGAATATTTTAGCTTCAAATATATACTTTGATCAAAATTTTAAACCCAAGGTATGATTATTTTATCATCATCTCTTATTGTCATTTTATGAATTCAACTTTTCGTGTATAGAAAATGATTGTGATCAGTTTATAAAAAATATTCCCTTCATGTTTAGATTTATTCATAGTCATATACCAATGCTTTTTTGTAACATGCAAATCACTAGGCGGTGAAGATATGTAAAATGCCCACTAATAAGAATGGATTTCTTAACAAGTAACAACCTACAATTTAGAAAAAGTTTTAGGTTTTTAGTAATTATATGGTTATCTACATATGATTGGATTTTAGACAACCATTAACTATCCACTTAAATCATGTCAACTAGAATCTATTTTAACTATCGCTATACTTTAAGTTAGTAGGACATACTTTAGGGCAACAGTAAGGTTGCTCCAGATTCGAGTTGAAAAATAAACTTGAGAAATGGTTTAGCTTCATTATATAAACTATTATGTCTAGTAGTTGGGATAAGGCTGAGTTGTTATTGTTGTTGTAGTAGGCCAAACAATTATTGTTTGTAGCCCATAACGTGAGAGTCTTAGAGAAAGAGTATCAGATCATTTATTTATTGATCATTTGTACTGTTCATATTTTTTTCTAAGGTGATAATATATGTAATTGAAATAATACTTATTCAGGTGGTAAATATTAGATGGACGAAGCGATTCTCAATGAGAAACATTAGGTGAGAATTATCAAACTCATTAGATATTGATTTATGAAAACAAATTGAGTTGTAAATTCATACACACAAATGAGATTATTATTTTCTTTATCATATTAATATTGTAGGTCATATTTAGCTCTAGAACTTGTGGAAGGTGGCAATCCAATTACAAAATTCGAAGTCTACTCATTAGGTGTCATATTGCTAGAGTTGATTACCGAGCGACGAGCTATGACGGATAGTATGGACTCAGATTGTTGAAGAGAGCATTGTCAACTGGGTATATTCCTATCTTGATATTTTTAATAAAATAATCATTCACCCCATATTTCTCCATCCATTAACTAACTCTTTTGACATTTTCTATGTGAGAGCAAGTTAAGCCTCTCCTATTACGTGCAATGAAATATAGCGAATATGTAGAGCTTGTAGACCCACGGTTAGAAAACAAATATGAATTGCAAAAGATGGTCTGGATGATAGCATGTGCAGATTCAAACATTAAGCATTCAGAAGTAGACCGTTCAAACATTAAGGAGATACAAAGACACAATTAGCTAGCTTAATTTTTTTAGTTATGAATTAATATTTTATATTATTTTTATTTCATTATGAAATAATTTTAATTACTTTATTCTACCTATAAGATTCTAATATTTATAAAATGTGTATGTTTTGAATTATTTGATCATGGATTTTGACAAAAATGTGAATGATAACAAAAAAGATGGTGTTTCAATTGTGGTGAATGATAAGAAAAATGATGATTTTTCAATTTTGATGGATGATGAGAAAAATGATGATGCTTTAAACATGGAAAAAAAAAATAAAAGGTGGATGGCAGAAAATCGGACATCCTTAATGGTGGTATCGACGTTTGTTACAGGGATGATGTTTGTAATCTATATCACCTCACCCGATAGGTTGTGGCCAAAGACTACTCCTAAATACTGAGCTGGAACTTCCATCATGACGTATTACAATCCACCACGTTTTGAACTTATTTAGCCTGCAATACATTGGCTCTTATGCGTTATTTATTTATTGTGCTTATGTTTCTTAGTGGGCTGCCTTTGCACCGAATATATGTGCGGATGTTGTTGTGTCTAACTTGATTAGCTCTAATCGCAGTAGTGTGTTATCACGCAATTGCCATGATGAACAATCCAATGCACACTAAGGAATTCAAGGGTTCCCAAGTAATTCATCATTGGGATTCAAGATCCTGTTGATTTGCTATACTTATGGTTTTATTATAGATTGGATTGGTTATATTTGTTTGGATTATGCTAGGTGGGAGGAGAGAACTAGACATAGGGATGCACTAATGTATGATATGCAATCCTCTTTTCCCCTAAAAAAGAATTTATCTTTGACACTAGCTAGTAACTACATACGTGGAAACATTAGATTGATAATCAAGATTATAATGGATACCGAAAAAAAGATAAGGAAAGTAATTTTATGTTCGAAAGTGTGGCCTACGCCAGCACTCCCATGTATCTATCTCTCTCCTCCTCAAAACAAGGGGCAAAAGACACATTTGCCCCCTTATTTTGAGGAGGAGAGAGATAGACACATGGGAGTCCTGGCTTACGGAAACTTTTTCCCAAAAGATAATCATAATTGTGATAATGATAATTAAATAATAATCAAATGTGTAATAGCATATCTCTTTTGAAAAGAATGAACTTTTTTTTTGGGAGGAGAGGGGGGGGGGGGAGGGGTTTACTTAAATAATAAACTTGTATGTAATAATAAACATATACATAGTGTCATTAATCTATTGTCATACTTGAGTTAATGGCTCATAAAACCCTCAAGAAGAGACATTGTCCATGTAGATATTTTATACCTTTAATCGTGTACTATACATATTAGAAATACAGATTATGCATGTATTACAAATATATATTATATACATTCATGTAAACATCATATAGGAAAAATGACCTCAATGTTTAATTTGATAGTTTCAACGATCAAAATGCATAGTCAAATAATTCGAATAGGAGTATGTAATATGGGAGAATATAGACGGAAGTATGCAATATGAAAGCCCATTTTATTACACAAATATGCCTTATGTTTTCATAGTATCATACGGTTTTCCCCATGGTCATTTTCATAATAATTTGAAAGTGACTTATCATTTTCAAAAGTTGTCATTGTCTATGTGAAATGACAGGATTTACGTTCATTGAAAAAAATGTGTTGAACTGAAAAAGGATAGAAAAGTAAAATTACAAATTTTTTTCTTCTTTCATTTATATATATATATACATATATATATCTATATATATCCATTAGATTCGTTGTCATGGTTTTACATTTTGGAAATGAATTGTTACCAAACTTCTATCATATATTCATATTTAAATTTTGATATTGGTATATAGTAGCTATTTATTATTGTGTGGTGTCCAATGAATTTTGGATGCTAACTATATTTTTTTTATTCTAACAAAAAAGTTTTGTAAGGATAATTTAACATTATTACATCAGAATACTCACACTCGCTACTTCAAAGTTTAGTTTTTTTTTTTTTTGTTTTGGAAGCCAATAACATTTTAAAGCATCAGGTGAAGCTTGAAGATGGAAGTGTAAGGATTCCGTCAAAATGAATCCTTGTTTTTTTATTTATGGGTGTGTTTGTTTGTAACCTTTTGATTTTGTAACCTTACTTTAGTTGCCCTTTAACATTACTTATACTCACATGTATGGAAGGATAGATGTGGTAAACTCACGTTAAGTTAGTTTCTCCCCAATCAAGCTTCAACCGACTTGTTATGAAGTCCAAAATAAAAATTTTATTTTGAAAGTAACTCTCCATTTCGTTTTAAATTTTCAACCCCTACCCCCACTGAGCTCATCATGGTGAAACATGCTGTAGTTCATCTTCCTTATCGATCCGGCTTCATGTTTCCGTTAAACAACGCGACAAAGAAAAAAATGTAAATATTCAAGTCAGACTTTGGTCTCAATGGCGACCACCCTGCGTTGGGCTCCTCTATAGTGCGACAGGGAGTGTAGCGCACATCCAACGGCCCACAATGCTTGGGCGTGCAACCCAACACCCGTCTGTGTGTTGGGCTACGTGCCCAAACACTGTGGACCGTTGGATGGTGCGCTACACTCCCTGTCGCGCTACAAAGGACCCAAATCCACCACGCCTCCCCCGCCCTATCTCTTTTTGTCTCCCCACTCCCCGCTGGCCGCAGCACCCCCTTCTCGTAGTTCAGTTAGATTTCACCATAAAATTCGTCCGTCCATTGGTAGTTAGGAGGGAGGGAAGGGAGGAAGTTGGAGCAATAGAGAAAAGACGCCATTTCTATTGTTACAGAATCCAAGGGTAGGAGAAGTCGATGAGATTTTAGTTAGGTCACCATATTTTTTTGGCTTTGGCTTAAGTTGAGCCGTTTTTCCAAGTAAAGCCGCATGAATCGATTGAGCCCAAAAGTGAAATTACTCATTTTGTCCTTAACTTCAATTTACATAAAAGAGAGAGGGGGGTTAGATAAAAAGATTTTACAAATTTTTTTGTAACTGGCTTGGTTACAAAAAGCTTTACCCTTTTTTAATACTCATTATATTTTAGGGCAAATCACACATCACCCCTTGGTTTTCAAACGAAACTCAGATCACCATTTGGTTTTTGAAAAAACTCATATCACCCCATCTACAGTAATGGTGTTAGTCTGCTGTTAGTTATTGGTGAAAGGACTATTTTACCCTTGTACTAAAACATTAGAATTAAATTTACAATACTACCCTTCAAAATCTATGCTTGGATGTCAATGGTAGTTTAGGAATTTAAATTTATTTAACTGGCTGATGTCATCACTTAACAACATAAAACTAACGATAGGGACAAATTTGTCATATTGGGGTCTAAATCAGGGGTGATTTGAGTTTTTACAAAAACCAGGGGGTGATCTGAGTTTCGTTTAAAAACCAAGAGGTGACGTGTAATTTACCCTATATTTTATCAAGACAAAAGGAATAAACGGACATAAATACTTAATTAATCACATTCATTAAGGTGTGTTGAGGTTGGTGTCATTTCAACACCATGTAATTCTAATTTAATCAAAATGTTCGAAAACCTGATGTCACGAATTATTTTAAGGGAAAATTTCTTAGATCTACTAGATTAAAAAAAGAATTACAAAATAAGTATATTTTAAATTTGTTTTACATCCATAAAGTTATATTTTCAAAAGATTTACCCAATCCTCAAATTAGTTAGTTTTCATTCCACCCAACAAAAAAATATAATTAAACTTCCTGATATACCTTTTGACTCACTTTTTCCCCTAAAAAAAGTTAAAGATAATGCCTTAATAGTGTAACCGTTTGCACTTATAAAAAAATAAAAAAAAAAACCGTTTCCACAACTTATTGAATTCCTTTTCTATAGAGAAACTTGCAAGATTAATAGAAGTCGGTTAGGTGCTTCCCTTTATCTCTATCTCGTTATCCATCTTTCATTCATTAATCATCTTCACTTATCTCTATCTCATTATCCCTCTTCCACTCATTAATCATCTTCACTAGTCTCAGTGAGTATTGGCTCACTCTCACTTTCTTTGTCCCTGTTGCAATTTCTTTTTTTTTCTTCCTTGTAGAGGTTTGGGGGGAGAGGGATGGAGTCATAGACAACTAGAGATAAGAAGAAGAGGAGTCCATGAAGAACACAACTAGAGACAAGAAGAAGAGTCCATGAAGAACACGCCGCACACCTGACACCAGACACATATTTGCCACATGGCATGACCATTAATTAGCACAAGAAAAAGTTACCCCTGACCCAAGACACATATTTGCCACATGGCATGAGCATGAGCATTAATTAGCACGAGAAAAAGTTGACCCCACCCTCCACTTCACGGACTCCCCCCCACCCCCACCCCTACCACTACCAGTCCTAGCTAGGCACTCTTTCAAAAGAAAGAGATTGGATAATGAAGGGGCGGGGAGTAGGCCCCACAAGGTGGGCTGGGCTAGGCTAAGATGGGCTTGGTCGGTTTTTCGCTAACCTCAATGGTAAACCTTAATCACTGTCATTAAAACTTCCAAAGGACTCTAGCTAGCTAGGTCTACCTGTTTAAGTAACACCCAATGATAGGGTGTATAAATGGATTTTAATGATTGAGTGGGTTTATGGTCTTACGCCACCCCCACGTAACAACTAGGGTGCTGGTCCCACTTCTACATGCTTGGCTGTCCCAAGAGGGTTTTATGAAACAGTAAACCTTGTTTAACACTTGAACCCATATTTCATAATTTAATAAGAAATGCTTAAAAGTTAAAACTTAAAATGGGACCACACCTGAACTCTTCACTTTCGATAGTGACAATTAATGATAAACATCATATAATGTGTGATTCCCAATCTCAAACATAATTTGTTGAAATTCTTTTTTAAAAAAATTTATTAGATCAATAAGTTGTGCAAACGGTTTTTTTTTTTTTTTTAGTGCAAATGATTACACTATTAAGGCATTATCTTTAGCTTTTTTATAGGGGAAAAAGTGAGTCAAAGGGTATATTAGAAAGTTTAATTATATTTTTTTGTTAGGCGGGACGGAAACTAACTAATTTGGGGATTGGGTAAATCTTTTTAAAATATACTTATTTTGTAATTCTTTTTTTAATCTAGTAGATCTAAGAAATTTTCCCTTATTTTAAATGATTTTTATTTTGTTCGCCTTTATTTAACTCAGGATTTTTAAAGCGGAATCGGAAATTGAATCACTCAATACAGATTCCAATCGGATTGGAATCGGCATGAATCGGTCAATCAAATTGATTCCATACCATTTTGGGCTATAATTAGGATCAACCATAGAATGGTTCTGATCTATAAAGAAGATAAATCAAAGTAAGTCGATTTGAATTGGATCGCCCAATCTGATTCTGTTTCGATAGATTACCAATGATTTGAAGCTTCCAAAATTAGGATCAGTTTCAGTTGATTCCATTTTGGATTGATCGATTTATGATCCAATTTATGATATTTAGAATCATGATTTAACTGCATCATGATGCCCAAAGCATTATTATATTGCACTTGTTATGTTGTGCCACTCAAGATTCTATGATCCTAGCAAAATCCTAAAAAAAATTGGGTTTTTATTTTTTGGTAAAAAAATTTGTTTAATAGTTATGACAAAAAGAACTCTGACCGGGAGTATGGTCTACACTATCATTCCCATGAGTCTATCTCTCTCCTCCCTCATATGAATAGACGCCTCTAACCCCTTATTTTGAGGAGAGACAGACACATGGGAGTGTTGGCATAGTCTACACTCCCAGACAGAAAACTGCATCCCAATATTTATATAGGAAAAAAAACCCTACCTAGCAGCGTGGCCCTTGCTCCCAGATACAAAGGGAGGTGAAATGACCGTCCCCCCATGCATGTAAAGTGAAAATTCTGCCCCTCTTGATGCTCCTGTTCGTGATTGTGATTGGCTCAATGCTAGTGTAGGGGCAATGGGAGCACATGTATGAGCATCCAAAGGAGGGACGGGTGTTCATTTCGCTACCCCATTGAGAGGGCGTAAGGGACATTGCCAAGCAACATTCTTTTCCCTTATATCAAGCATCATTCATTAATCAAACTATTAAAAATGATCCTTTTTTTTTTGTTTTTTTTTTGGTTGTTAAGCAACTACTTTAAATGATCCTAAGATGAGAACGAATATGCAATGTGACTTTCCATTTTCATATTAAATGAACCACGCACACCTTTAGAGGAATGGACTCTATACGTGCACTTTAACATTAGGTCTCACATTTACCATGGGTATGTGCATGTATCTAGTCTTGATAATTTTTTTTTCTCTCTCACGTAAATTGACTTCTCCCTCCCTTTCTTGACACATGGAAGATATCTTTTTTTTTTATTTTATGAAAATCTGAAAACTTTATATATTAAACATTAGGGACATATACATGTTTATCATAGTTTTTACATTGCCCTGCTTTTGCTAGATATATGACTAGTTGTATACATTCAATATCTTTACAATAGAAACTTATATTAGAAGCATTATATGGCCACGGTTTTTTGGTTGGGGATGGCAAAACCATGGTGATTAGATGATTGGAGCACCAAACATCTACTTTTGCCATTTGACATATTCTATGGTGGACTGAAATTTTATATATCAACAAGAGCAACGGACCTTGGGATTTTCCTATCCATAATATTTGGATAAGTATTACATCATTTATTTATGTAGTACTACGCTTCATAAGAGATTAAGATATGCATCATCCGTAAGAATTGGTGACAAATTCCCTCTGATTCTTTTTTCTTACATCGAGAAAATGAAAATGCAGGAATAATCCCTAGAATGTGAGTTTAGGGCAACCTCGAGGTAGGGCTGTCAATGGGTCGGGTTGGGCCGGGCCTACCTACACCCTGACCCTGACCCTAGAGGCCTTAACCTAAACCCTGACCTTGACCCAACCCTGGTAGGGCCAAGAAACCCTCAACCCTGACCCGACCCTGCCAGGGTTTTCCCTAACCCGGCCCGGCCCGACCCTGATAGGGTCGGGCAGGGTCAGGTTGGCCCTGATTGACCCTGTCCCTAACCTGACCTTGACTTTATTTTATTTTTTTTGTAAATAGTTTTTGCTATATAATCAGTGAACAGTATCATTTTTTTTTTTTAAAAAGAACCATGAATCTTATCTAATTAGAAAATAAGAGTCAACCATTGAAGCTATGTGCCATGAATTCAAGCCAAAGAATAATAGAATCAGACCAAAGAACCACAAATTACCCAAATCAAAAGATACATTGAAGGGTTTTACCTTGCCCATCAGTTTAGAATTCAAAGAAAAAATCCTCTGCAATGGAATTATATTGAATCTTAGATCTAGACAATCACAAAGATGAATCCTCAACATAAACCCAAAATTTAAGAGCCTAGCAAGCTCAAATCGATCCTCCAGAACTGAGAACAAAGAGCCAATAATCCGTGAACGATGGAGGACGATGAACTGCAGAAACAAACAGAGAAGGAGAGGAGACTCTCCAACGAGACACCACCAAAAACTGGTTTCAAAAAATGGCTGATTCCCTGTGTGGAAGAAGAATAGAAGGGAGCGGAGTGAAGTTCTTAACTATCAAATAAAGAAAAAAAGGAATTCAACTTCAGAGAAACAAAATTTCTCAAATTAAAGTAGAAATTGGAAAATAATAGAATACCGGAATCTTTCGATCCCTCCTTGCTCTCCTCCTTCACACTGGCGACGATTCCTTTGCATTCAAACCCAAGAAATCTCTCTCCATCTCAGATTTACGAACTTAAACAATTTTCCAAGCTTTTGAAGATCTAACGAAGCAGAGCTCTTCTCCTCTTCACATTCTCTTCCTCAAAGACAAACCCTAAAACTGATCTCGCCCTCTATGTGTCTATGTTGTAGACTCGCAACTCCCATTGAAAGGAAGAACGATGAGGCTAGGTTCCGATGACCTTCTCCTCCAAAGGAGAAATCGAGAACAATAGATGAGGAGTTAAGAAATTTTAGGGTTTCTCATTTCTAACCAACAACTTAAATGCATCCAATTCAATCCTATGCTCCAAAATAGATCCCCAAAACCCCACCTATATTATAAATAAGTATAATTATTAATACAGGGTCGGGTCGGGTCGGTCCGGACCGGGCTGAGCCCGAGGCCTAAACCCGATCCCGACCCGACCCTGCCAGGGTCAGGGTATTAATAAACCCTAACCCGCCCTTCGGGCTGAAAATACAGGGTCGGTTTGGGTCCGGGCTCAGGGCGGGTTAGGGTCGGCCGGGCTTTTTTGACAGCCCTACCTCGAGGTGTCTTGGAAGTACGGTTTAAATAGTCATGAATCGGTCGAGTCATATTAGAATTAATGGCTGTGATTGATCCTATCGATTTCGGCAGATTCTGCTCTGTCTCCGCCTGATTTTGGTCAGTTCCAACCAATTCGATCGATTCATATTAAAATCACACTGATCAATTTGATTCCCAATTCCGTTTTTGAAAATCTTGCAAGGATGACATTCCAGATGTCCCATGAAAACACTATCGTCCAATATTGAATGCAACCTAAACAATTTTTTTAAGAATAATATTGGTCAGTCATTGGAACAACAATAAGGTTGCTCCATTGTAACCTAGTGGTTGTGGGTTCAAGTTGTAAAACAACCTCTCTACATTATGATTCTCCCCAAACTCCATAGTGGGCGAGAAGTCCCGTGCACTGAGTACCCTATTTTTTTTTCCGGTCAGCCTTGAGCCCAATCTAGTTCTGTATCGAGATTCGAGGTTGGCCAATCTAACCCACCCGGTCCGAGTTGCACTCATTAGACCGGATTGGACCGGCGGTCATCGAAGGCCACAGCACGGAACTAGAAAACCAGCCATTGTTCACACTTCAGTAACTCTCTCTCTCGCTCTCTGCCTTTTTCTCTCTGTAAGATCAACGATAGCCCTCCGTGCTAGAAGAATCGTTCACTCACTGGCAGGGTTCTGTAATTCTCTCTAAGAATGCTATAGGAGGAAAAGGGTCGACCCTGAATGGCGTTTAATTGTTAATTTCCAGCAAATTTTGCTTTTGAGAGTGAATGTGTGTGCGTTTGTGTTATTGAGCGAGTCCCAGAATCGTCTGATGGTTCTTCTGTTGTTACTAAGGCTGATAGTAGAGGTTTCCTTGTTTCTGTATCCTCTTCTCTGGAAGTCCACAGTGAGAAGGATTGTTCTTGTGAGAGTAAGTCTTCCATTTCTATCCTCCTAGACATATAGGTTAGTTGGATTAACTATTACATTTATTTATTTTACATATCGAACCAATGTTTGAGGATGATTAACCAATTGTGCGGTTTATTTTATTTTATTTTATTTTAAAATTTCCGTTCAAGACAGTCCTTTTTTATGGGTGAATTAATACAGCCATTTCAATCCTTTTTTAGTTATTTTTGAATGGGTCACAAGTCATAAGGTAATTGTGAAACAATTACTATTAGCTAAGAAACTTTACTGTCAATGAAGAAATCAAGAACTTGCAAGATTTTTTTTTTTGAAAAAACAACTGTCTCAAAGATTTCCGTATGATATCTGAGTAGAGCATACATTATTGCAAATTGATGTCATCTGTCTATTACATGGTAGGTACATGATGATGTTGAATGCATAAACTAAAGCTTTCCTTTCAATTTGAAAAGTCAAGCATTGTACATGCACTATCAACTCCCACTATTATTGTTGATAGTTGGGATTCACAATTCTGGGTTTCTTTAAAATATAAAGAACCAAAAAAACATGACATTTTGAAATGCAAGATTATATAATTAAATGGTATTCCCCTTCCCCTTAACTCAACCTAGTCTTATCCCTACTAAATGGTGTATGTGTGCACACACATACACCCCCCCACTGCCCCATTGCTGTTCCACTCAATTGCACACACACACATACAACCCCCTACTGCCCCTGCTGCTACACCCACTTGCAACCCCCCTACTGCCCTTGCTGCTACACTCACTTGCACACACATACACCCCCCACTGCCCCATTGCTGCTCCACTCTATTGCACACCCCCCCCCCACTGCCCCTGTTGTACCTAACTTGCACACAACCCCCTACTGCCCCTGCTGCTCCACTAACTTGCACACAACCCGCTACTGCCCCTGCTGCTCCACTCACTTGCACACCCCCCTATTGCCCCTACTGCTACACTCACTTGCACACACATACCCTCCCCTCCACTGCCCCTGTTGTACTACTCACTTGCACACCCCCCCCTTCTGCCTTGCTGCTCCAATAAGTTGCACACACACACCTCCTTCTGGCCCTGCTGCTCCACTAACTTGCACACAACCCCCTTATTTGTGGAGTGTTTTAATCATAATATGTGCCTATTTGTCTACTGCTTGCAGGATGGATTTATTCACAATTTATTACTATTATGATGGGAATGTTTCACATAAGGTAGTTGACAGAGATAGATATGGATATATTGATATGGTGCATGACATCTACAGTACAATCCTAGGTCATATACCAGATGGTAGGGGTTTGACTTTCAAATGCAAAGCCATACTACCTAGTGGCAATGAGGATGTAGAGGTGTGGGATGATCAATCTGTGATGCAGCTGTTTGACATCTATGATAATGACAAGGTAATCAGACTATATGTCTTTAATGTGCAAGAGAGTGAGCCTGACCAAAGAAGCCAATCTTATAAGATTAATGGGTTTGAACGTGAGGTGATTGGTAGGGCCACTAAGTCAAGAAGGCAAAGATATGTAGTTGGTGAATCTACTATGTTAAGACAACAAAGTGCTACTGTTCCTAGTAGTAGTAGAATACCAAAAAAGACTGTCAAAAGGGGGGGTGCTACAGGCCTTGGTGCATCAAGTAGGACACCTTCAAGTCTTGCTGGATCTAATGAGTATGAACCTGTGGAATTGAATGATACAGGTGAAGATGATAAATGGCAACTTAGTGAGGATGATCTTGATAAAGAAAGTGGTGGAACTTTAGATTCTTCAGATGATGGTGACAATAAATCTAAAGAAATAGTAGGTGATTTGTTTGACGTAAATACGGAGAAAGTTGATGAGGAAGGGAATGATGAGTCAGATTATGTTCCTGAGGACGATAGAGATGAAGATGTGATAGAGAGGGATGTTATTTCAGATTATGATTATGAGGAGTACCTTTCACAATTTTCCAAAAAAAGAGGGGTGAATGATAGGGAAAAATTGGAGTTGGCTCAAGGGATGGCTTTTGATTCTGTGGATCAATATAGAACCCACTTGAAGAATTATGCAATTCAAGAGGGTTTTGAAATTCATAGGATAAAAAATGAGAGGACTAGAGTAACTGTGATATGTGCAAATGATGGTTGCCCTTGGAGGATACATGCTTCTCCTTCAGCTGATGGCAAGACTTTCATTGTAAAATCATATGGAAACAGACATACTTGTAGTGGAAGAAAGACAAAAATGGCAGCAGCTAACTCTAGGTGGATAGCAAGTAAACTTGCTCCCCACATTAAGGCAGATCCTGCAATGACCATTAAAAGCATGGAAGTAATGATGAAGGTACAATATGGACTGCAACCAAGCAATCAACAGTTGTATAGGGCAAGAATAATTGCCAAAGAAGAGATTGAAGGCAATCATGCAACAGGGGGTGTAGTGAAAGGGAAAGTGAAAGGGAAAGGGATAGCATCCACTAGCACAACATCAGACACAAAAAGGAAAAGGGTGGGTAGTCAGTTAAGGTTTTTGCTTAATCCTTTTAACTAGTGTAATATTTCATAAATTTTTATCTATATTCATGTTACTTTTTTTTGTTGGTGTAGGGAAAGGAAAGTGGAACCAGCAGTCAGGGTGATACTAGTAACTCTCGGAGGCAAACCAGATCAAACACTACATCTACAGAGGCAAGTGGGTGTATACAAGAGAGGGTGAGAGTGAGGATGACAACCACAAGGGCAAGAAGAAATGCAAAAGTTGTTAGTAGGGTTTAGCCACAGAGGGTAGTGGTCAGTAGTTGTAGGTGTTGGTTTGATTTGAAGGACATTTGGGATTGTGTATTGAATGCTTATTATGTGAGAAGTGTTTCAAGGGAAATTTGGGAAGAAGGTACTGTGTTTGGTAAATTTTTAAGTTGTAATATTTGTGATGGAACAGATGGATGCTTCGATGGATTGTATTGAATGCTTTTTCATACTATATTTGGAATATGATTATGCCAATGGATGCGATCATGTTAGTATGATGAACTTGATTGTCTACCAGTCTTTATTTATGTGTACCTTTAGTATCTTGGAACAGTTACATGTTGTTCAAATGTGTTGGAATCACCAAGTAGTTGGTAAAAAATTGATAAATATGAACCAAATCTCAATGCCAAAGACCATTCCCTTTTCATTACTAATACCAACAACTTATAAGACCTTTCCCTTTTCATAACTAAGTTTCAAAGTTACATCATACTTTAAAAACCAACAGTACAAAGTTTACCATACAAAGAATCAATACAATTAGACACAAGAAATATTTTTGTAGACATCTCATCCTTCAGCTGTTGCACTCCATTTGGGTGAATTCCACTTCCACCAGTCATGTGATTGTTTCTTGGTATAATTGTAGACATGGGCAGATTTCTCATATCTTCCTTTGGGTCGCATTAAGCAAAGAAATCACAGTCTCCTTTACCTTTTCTGGGACAGTTGTAATAGAGTCTGTTTGGACTTTGTCGGACTCTAAAATCCTAACTGCAGCTCGGTATCCACATTCACATTTCAATTTCTCAAATTTCAATGCCCTTGAATTCATACTGTTAACACTAGCTGATGTCGACATTATTATCTGCAAAATACACAAAATATATTAAACTCAACAAAATTACTTTTACAATGTCTCTTAGGGTGTTACTGTATTACAAGGGTATTTGTGTGTGTGTGTGTGTATTAACTGTAGCAGGGGCACTGGTGGTAGTGTGGTGGGGGGGAGGGTGTGTGTGTATGGGGGGGGGTGTGGGTGTGTGTGTGGTACATCAAGGTGCAGGGGTAAGTGTGTGTGTGTATGGTACAGCAAGGTGCAGGGGCAGGGATGTGTGAGTTAAGATTTAAAGATGGATCGATTCTATTAAGAGAGGAGAGATTTATTGCAAGGAGGAGGAGAGAAGAGAAGAGAGGAAGAAGAAGATAGTTTGAAGGAATCGTGTATGTTAGGAAAGATTTCTCCTAACACCTATTTACTTCATTATTAACCACTTTAGGAAATTACAAAGGCCTCCCTAGGGAGGTAAAAGATAAAAAAAAATAAAAGATAAAATTACAACTCTAGTGACTTATAATAAAGACATGGACTAAAGTACCCCTTATACATAAACTCTAACACTCCCCCTCAAGCTGGAGAATAAATGTTATACATTCCTAGCTTGCACAATAAGGCACTAAATAGACTAGGAATGAGACCCTTGGTGAAGATATCTGCTACTTGATCAGCTGTCTTCACAAAAGGAGTACAAATGCAACCAGAATCCAGCTTGTCTTTGGTGAAGTGTCGATTAACCTCAATATGTTTGGTTCGATCATGTTGAACTGGATTGTGGGCAATACTTATAGCAGCTTTGTTGTCAAAATAGATTCTCATTGGTCCTTCAATGTCAAAATTTAAGTCTTGAAGTAGTCTCTTCAGCCATATAAGTTCACACACTCCATGAGCCACGGCTCTAAACTCTGCCTCTGCGCTAGATCTAGCTACAACTGGCTGTTTCTTGCACCTCCAGGTAACTAGATTACCACCCACAAAAGTGCAGTACCCAGAAGTAGATCTACTGTCAGAGACTGAACCAGCCCAATCAACATTTGTGTAACCTAATAATGCGATACATTGCATCCAGATGTCCACTCCTGGGAGCATGCATGAACTGACTCACCACTCCAACTACATAAGTGATGTCTGGTCGAGTCAAGGAGAGATAGATTAGTTTCCCAACTAATCTTTGATACTTGCCTGCATCTATGAGAGGAGAACCACATTCATCACCAAGCTTGTGATTCAGATCAATTAGAGAGGTTGCTGGTTTTCACCCCAACATTCCTGTCTCTTTCAGAAGGTCCAAGACAAATTTTCTCAGGCATATGTTGATTCCTTTCCTTGATCTAGATACTTCAATACCCAAGAAGTATTTCAAGAGTCTAAGGTCTTTCATCTCAAACTGTTTAGCCAGATAAGACTTTAATCTGTTTATCTCAGCAACATCATTCCCAGTTACTACAATATCATCAACATGGACAATGAGAGTTGTGACTGTATCATTTCCTCTCTTGATAAACAAAGTGTGGTCAGCTTGGCTCTGGTAATACCCATTTTTCAGGATGGCTTGTCTAAATCTCTCAAACCAGGCCTTAGGAGACTGTTTGAGGCCATAGAGAGTTTTCTTCAAGAGACACACTTTCCCTTCAGCTGAGAGATACTTAAAACCAGGTGGGGGCTGCATGTACACTTCTTCTGCTAAATCTCCATGAAGAAATGCATTCTTCACATCTAATTGGTACATTTACCAATTTTTATTGGCTGCTATTGATAGAAGAACCCTGATTGAGTTATGCTGGGCTACAAGGGCAAAGGTCTCTTGGTACACAATACCATACACTTGACTGTACCCTTTTGCAACCAGCCGAGCTTTATATCTTTCCACTATACCATCTGATCTATACTTGATTGTATAAACCCATCTGCATCTAACTGGAATTCTCCCCCTGGGAAGATCAATCAGTGTTGAAGTATTATTCTTCTCTAGAGCCACCATTTCCTCAGACATTGCTTGCATCCATTTTGGATCGGATAAGGCCTCTGTGACATTTTTGGGAATGGAAGAAGACTCAAGGGCAGTGGAAAAGGCAATACCTGTAGGAGATATAGAATCATAGGAGACAAACTGGGCTATGGGATTAGTATAGGCTCTCTTCCCCTTTCTTATAGCAATGGGAAGATCTAATTCAGGAGGAGAAGTGTTACCTGACTGGGGAGTATGAGATTGAGGATGTGGATCCAAAGAGGGGTTTTAGTAGGTCTGCTTCCCTTTTCCCTTTAAGCATTCACCTCTTTGGTACACAACATCTTTAAATCTTTCCTTGTGCTCTTTTTCCCTGCTAGCATCACCGCCACTACTAGCATCAATATCAACAATACCATCAACATCAACATCCACTTCTTTGCATGGTTTAAAGGATCGACCGATACGATACGATACAGACCGATACGTATCGGTATCGGTTGGTCGATACCAATACGATACATACTGATATGTCTCCTTTTTTTTAAAAAATGAACTGTCTCAAATTGTATCGAAATGTATCGACCGATACGGGCCGATACGATATGATACAACCGATACGTATCGATACCATCGATACGCCCAGTAAAGGGTTCAGTGGGTGGTTTGATACGTATCGATACGTATCGGCCGATACGGCTCGATACATACCGATACATCACTGATACATACCGATACGCACCGATACATACCGATACCATTGATACATTCCATAAAAAAATCCATTTTCACTCACAGACTCTATACAATTCCTAATTTAACGAAAAAATGAAGGAAAACTCTCAACCAAGAGTCTAAAATCTTGCATTTAATCTTGGTTTTTCACACTTTAAAACTAAAAAATGAATCAAGGAGTGCTACAACATCATCCTTTGCATTATCGAATAGACGATTACAACATGTGAGAAACTTCATCTTTTATAACAATTTCAATTTAATGCACTTGTTTGGTTATACATTATTCACCATTTTAGGTTTTATGCATGACACTTATTATATATTGCTTATTTATATTGTTTTTTGTTCCAAGAGTGTATTTCCATGTGTATCTTGACCATTTCTATGCGTATTTGTACTGTTCGATACGTATCTCTGAAACGAAACGATACGTCTCTTAAAATCACCTGACCGATACGATACCCGATACCGATACTTTAAACCTTGCTTCTTTGTATTTTCCAATATCAAATAAGAATGGGGAAGTGGAGGTAGCCAGGGGAGATAGAAAAGGAATGGCATCAGCATCTTGTTCACTTCTAGTACTGCTCTCCCCTTGAAGAGGATACTGAGGGTGAGAAAAGTAGGGAATAGACTCAAAGAAGGTGACATCTTTAGAGAGAAGTTGCCTTCGGGAAGGAGGGTGGTAGCATTTATACCCTTTGGTTGAATCAGAGTAACCCAAGAAGATGCACTTGAGAGCTTTGGGGTCAAGCTTGGTATGGGCTGATTTGTTGACATGAACATAACAAACATAACCAAAGACTTTTGGAGGCAAGGAGAAGACTGAGGATTGAGGAGAAAGAAGTGCCAGGGGAGATTTGGAGCCAAGGAGTGGAGATGAAATCCGGTTAATAAAGAAGGCAGTAGTAAGAAGTGCATCAGACTAAAAAGTCTTACGCACATGCATACCAAAGAGAAGACTCCTGGTGATTTCCAACAAGTGGCGGTTTTTTCTCTGCCACCACATTTTGTTGAGGGGTGTCAACACATGCCAGTTGATGGATGATGCCATTATTAGTAAAGAACTATTGGAGCCCCCCATACATGTACTCACCCCCCTTATCAGACCTAGCAATTTGAATTCGAGTACCAAACTGAGTATCGATAAATTGATAAAAATTGTTGAAAGCATCATAAACATCACTTTTTTGTTTCAACAAAATAGTCCAAGTGGACCTAGAATAGTCATCAACAAACAAAACAAAGTAACGAAATCTAGGCAAAGAAGTAGTTGGAGAAGGCCCCTAAACATCAGAATGAACAAGAGAAAAAGGAACAGTGGATCTATTACCATGAGAAGGATAAGATGTTTGACAATGTTTAACAAAAATACATGATTCACACTGAAAAACATAAGAAGGAAAAGAAGTAAACAAATGGGGTAATTGTATCCTCATAACAACAAAAGAGGGATGACTCAAACGTTGATGCCAAAACATTACAGACTCCAAAGTACTACGGTCACTCTGACAACAAACATAAGCTGCAGCAGTAGATGAATCATGTAACCGTGGTTCAAGAAGGTAGAGTCCTCCTTTCGTAGTCCCACTGCCAATAACCTTCTTTATCTCCAAATCTTGAAAAAGACAATAGGAAGGAAAGAAAGTGACACAACATTCTAAGGATTTGGTTAGGTGACTCATTGATTATAGGTTAGTAGCAAAATCAAGGACACGAAGAATAGACTCAATAGAAATAAAGGGAGTAACCCTCACATTACCCTTACCAGAGATAGAAGAAAGGGAACCATCAACAACCCTTACCTTATCCCGGTTAGAGCAAATGGAATAGGAATCATAATATTATGGCATGCCAGTCATGTGGTCGGAGGCTCGGAGTCAATGATCCAAGTAGGAGTAGTAGAAGGTGCAGACGAGACCTGTAGAGCTGAGGCAGAAGCAGCTGACCCTCCACGGATAGAACTAGTATAGGAATGACCAAGGTGTGACATTAACTGGTGGAAGGCTACAATATCATCTTGTGAAAGAGAATCAGGAGCAGACTGGGGTCTAGATGTCTCAGTTTCGAATGTCACAGAGTGAGCCCTAGCTCCCCCTCGCTTGCCACCACAGGTACCAGATGAACCACCACGCATACCTGGAGGCTGCCCATGAAGGTCCCAACATTTGTCCTTAGTGTGTCCCAGTTTTCCACTGTGATCACATTTAAATCTTTCACGGTGATCTCCACGAGTTGGCCCTTAGCCTTTACCCCCACTCTTCCAGTCTGGTGGGAACTAGAAACAAGAGCAGATCGCTCCATTGATGGTGTAGTATCCATAGTTGCTCTCCTGGTTTCCTCACTTTGTAATTAATTTCACACTTCATCCAAGGATGGAAAGGGAGACCTCCCTAAGATCTACAGATGAATGGGCTCATACTCTGGGTTGAGCCCACCAAGTAGAGAGAAAATCCTTTCAACTTCCTGGTTCTTGTAGACCTTAACTTCATCTTCAGAGTTGGACAGTCGAAGGTACTTGTAGTGATCATAGTTGTCATGGCGTCGCCATGGCGTCCTGGCGTTGGAGAGGGTTGCATGGCGACCCTCTTTGATTTCTTCTTCCTATCTCTCTTTCCCTCTTCGATTTCTTCTTCCTGCCTTCGATTTCTTCTTCCCTCTTCGATTTCTTCTTTCCCTCTTCGATTTCTTCTTCGATTTCTTCTTCCTGTCTTCTTTCCCTCTTCGATTTCTTTCGATTTCTTCTTTCCCTCTTCGATTTCTTCTTCGATTTCTAAATTTTCTTCTTAAAACTTGAGAAACAATAGAGAAAAAATAAAACATGGCTTGAGTATACATCTATTAACACATTAAAAATAGAGAAAATAAAAAATAAAACATGGTCGACATGCTCGCCATGGCGGGC
Organism: Telopea speciosissima; assembly: GCF_018873765.1. Classification (NCBI taxonomy): domain Eukaryota; kingdom Viridiplantae; phylum Streptophyta; class Magnoliopsida; order Proteales; family Proteaceae; genus Telopea; species Telopea speciosissima. The sequence goes on from NC_057920.1 coordinate 56,496,555, forward strand.
GACATGTCGATATATCGACGTGACACCCCTCCACCGACTTGGATCGCCGTGACGCCGTGACAACTATGGTAGTGATCATATTCCTGCCACAGGCTGATAACAGTGTTGTAGTAATCAAAGATGCTCCTCTCACCTTGCTTCATATTGATGACCTTTTGGTGGATTTGGTAGACCTTTGCATCGTCACCAACTCGATCAAAGGTCCTGGTGATACTATCCCACATATCCTTTGCAGTCTCCTTGTCCATAAATCTCCTACTTATCTCAAGTTTCATGGAGAAGACCAACCAAGTCATAATTGTGGAGTTCTCAGTCTCCCATTTTAGATATCTTGGATCAGTAGTAGCAGGCTCCTTAATAGAGCCAATATATACCCCAACTTTCCCCTACTTCTCAGGGACATCTTCACAGACCGAAACAAGTCCAAGTAGTTGGTTGTGTCCAATTTCACAACCGATATTTGGGTGTTGGGGTTATCAAAGGAGGCCATAGTGGGGAAACCACTAGCCGGAATTGGTCCACTGACCTCAGAATCAGTCCCAGACATAGTAGACATGGTACCAAAATACCCAACAAATCAGAGTGGTGTCTTGCATAAATGGGGAGTAAACTCTACCCAAACACAAGCAAGATATCCAGCAAACAAAGGGCAATACACTGCCCAAGCAGTCACAGCAGTAAAAAGGAGGATAAATCCTTAATATAACCTAAATCAAACACCTCATGTGCATCCCAACGTCATTCCATAACAACCAAAGTCACTGAAGTAAGGTAACTCCACAACTCACAGCAGTCATTCACCACATAACATCCAAAAAACTTCAAAAGAACTTCAGTTTATAACACCCAACAAGTGTAAAAAGATGCAAACGTTCCATTCTCATCAACTAATAACCATCCAATGCATTGGCTTCCAAAAAAAGATCAAACAAGGAACTGAAACAGAGCTGGCGGTACCTTTGGAACAGCAAAGAGTTGAGCTATGCTCCTTAAACTGCTTCTCTCTTCAACCGAGTGCTGGGGGGTTTGAAAGGATACCCTTAGGCGATCCAAAAGCATCAATCCTCATCCCAAAAGGTTGAAAGATGAGGAAGAAATGAAAAAAAAGCTGTAGAGGCTGGCGGTAACTTTTGGTACAGCTGCTAGAGCTTCAATCTTCTTCAACAGCGTCTACTGTCCCTCCATTGTATGTTGGTTCAAAGAATGGAACTCCAAGGGATGTATTACTTAACATTGTACAGCCCCTAGTGGAAACCTCTATCCTTTTAGGGTTCCAAAGAGAGGTAAAAGAAACAAAACTGAGCTTAGCCGACTCTCAAACCAGAAGACTCAGCTCTGATACCAAGTTAAGATTTAAAGATGGATTGATTCTAGTCAGAGAGGAGAGATTTACAGCAAGGAGAAGAAGGAGAGAAGAGAAGAGAGGAATAAGAAGATAGGTTGAGAGAATTGTGTGTGTTAGGAGAGATTTCTCCTAACACCTATTTACTTAATTACTAACCACTTTAGGAAATTACAAAGGCCTCCCTAGGAAGGTAAAAGATAAAAAGAAATAAAAGATAAAATTACAACTCTAGTGACTTATAATAAAGACATGGACTAAAGTACCCCTAATACATAAACTCTAACAGTGTGTGTGGTACAGCAAGGTGCAGGGGCAGGGGTGTGGGTGTGTGTGTCTGTGTGTGTGGGTGTGTTTGGCCGGGTGTGTGTGTATGTGTTTGGCAGGGGTGTGTGTGTGTGTGTGTGTTTGGCAGGGTGTGTGTGTGTGTGTTGTGGGTGTGAGTGTGAGTGTACTGTGGTACAGCAAGGGGCAGGCAGGGTGTGTGGGTGTGTGTACTAGGTGTAGCAGGTGCAATGGGGTGGGGTGTGTGTGCTAGGTGCAGCAGGGGCAATGGGGTGGGGTGTGTGTGAGTGTATGTGTGTGTGTGTGTGCTAGGTGCAGCAGGGGCAATGGAGTGGGGTGTCTGTGGTGGGGTGTGTGTGAGTGTGGGTGTGTGTGCTAGGTGCAGCAGGGGCAGGGGTGTGTGTGTGTAGGAGTGTGTTCTCAGGTGCAGCATGGGGCAGAGCAAGGGTTGTGTGGATGGGTGTTCTCAGGTACAGCAAGGGGTTTTAGGGTGTGTTGGTGTGTGTGTGTGTGTGGGTGTGGGTGTGTGTGGTAGCTGGGGGAGTAAGTGGATTGGTATGAAAGAGGAGGAGATAGCCGGAGAAAGATGTGCAAAAGTTGCAGGAGAAAGAGGAGGAGATAGCAGGAGAAAGAGAAGGAGATGGAATGGAGAGGAGATACAATGGAGAGCATTAGTGTTAGAATCGCAAGGGTACTTTAGACCTTTTTTTTCTTATGTTTTTATGTTTCTATTATGCGGGCTTTAGTCCCACATTGCTTATTTGTACTTTTATTCTCTATTCTCAGTGATTTAAATAAAGAGCTTGGGATGATCATTATTCATCCAAGCCTTACTCTAATTCTAAATTTGTTAACATGGTATCAGAGCAGGTTTTGAATTAGGATCCTCTACCATCTATTTTCAGCTCTTTCTTTCTCATCTCTCTCTCGATCTCCTCTTCTCTTCCCTCTTATCTTCTTTTGTTTTCTATTCTTCAATAGGGCAGCACTGATGAGGTGATCCATAGATCTAGCTGCTGCCCTTTCTCACCTCATTCCATGATTACATAAGTTTCCATATCAACAACACCTTGGCTGCGATATTTGAAGCTTCCCATATTTGATTGATTCCACCTCAACTGTCAGGATTCAATCTCCCTTATGGAAGATCAAGAACTGCAGCAAGTTCCTTTGTTGTTTTTTTTTTTTTTAAATCTAAGATCTGCCTTGAAGACCCCCTAGATCGATTTCTCCAAAAACAAGGTTTTTTTCAAAACCCTGACAAATATCGATCTAGGGGCTGCTGTCCTCTGTTGGGGCTGATATGTGGAGGGGTTCTTTATCTTTTCTAAACACACACTCGAGCCAAGTTTCAGCTCAATCCAGTGCTGTTTTTGCAGGTTTCTCTCCCTACATCGATCTCAATAAAATCAGGGTTTTTTTCAAAACCCTGAAAAAATTGATCTCAGTGTTTTGAAGCTCTGTTGGTGCTGGTTTTTTGAAAGTTGGTTCTCCATTTATAATGACATATCTGCCCCAAATTTGAGCCTAGACTATTCGTTTTTGGGCCTATTCTTCCCTATATCGATTTCAGCCTAGCAGGGTTTTTTTCAAAACCCTGAAAAAATCGATGTAGGGGCTACACTTGTTTGCTGCTGCTGATTTTTGGAGACACATCTTGTGACATTGAAAAGGGATTCTCCTCCAATTTTCAGCCTTTAATTTGGAGGATATCTTGTGTTTCTTGTTACCACAGCCTTCTCTGCGATTTGATTTGTTCTGCTGCACTTATGGCTGAATCTGAAATTTCTAATGGAACTTCTACTCACAATGGGTATAGTAGGAATGATACCTGTGATCTTCTCCCTAATCCTATCAAACTGGATGGGAGCAATTACCTGATATGGTCTCGCTCTGCCTACTTTGCCATTGCCGACCGTGGGCTTACTGGCCATATTGATGGCACTACTGAAATGCCGGCTGAAGCTGGCCCTTCTCTGACCAGGTGGATCTCCAACAATGGTGTACTTATATCCTATTTGATTGGCTCAATGTACTCAGACCTTGCTGATGGTTTTCTTCTCCTTGATACAGCACATCAAATTTGGTTTAATTGCAAGGAGACATATGGACAGCTCGGTAATGATGCACAGGTGTATGAGCTCCAGAAGAAGGCCAATAATACCACTCAGGGGGAGTTATCTGTCTCCAAATACTATTCTACTTTGTATAGTCTCTGGCAGCAACTGGACCATTTTTCTGATTACCATCCCACTACAGCTGCTGATATCACTGCATATAAGAAACATCTGGACAAAACCAGGGTCTATGATTTTTTGGCTGGTTTGAACATGGAGTATGATCAGATTCGTGTTCAGGTATTGGGCCATTCCCCTTTTCCCACACTTGAACAATTCTATGCTTTGGTCTCCTCTGAAGAGAACCGTCTGGCTGCCATGCCCACCCTCCTGTTATTGACAGATCAGCCCTCCAGTCTGCTGCCCAGGCTATTCCTGCCCCTGTCGGACATGTTTCTCTTGGTGATTCTGCTACAGGGACTGTTACTTGTGAGCATTGTCACAGGCCTTATCACACCAAAGAGAAGTGCTGGAAACTTCACGGGAAGCCAGCTGACTTTGAGGCTAAACGGGCTACCAAGAAAAAGACAAAAAATAAGGCAAACCACTCTGAATCTGTTCCTACGGCCTCGACTACTGACACTGGCCTACCCCTGGATGATCTACAGGCTTTCCTACGACTGCTAAGGTCTTCCGCTGCTGCTGTCTCTACTACATCAGCTCCTGCCACCTCTTTTGCTCCTTCAGGTTCACACTTTGCCAGGTCAGGTATTCCATTTGGTGGTTATTGTGCTTTTGTAGCTTCTCATCCTTGGATCAGAGATTCTGGGGCTACAGATCACATGACCGGTTCCTCTAGCCTGTTCCATCGGTATTCTCCTACTTTTGGGAAAGACAAGGTCATAATAGCTGATGGTTCCCTTTCCTCCATATCTGGAAAAGGAATCATCAACTGCACTTCCTCCCTTTGTCTTCAGTTTTGCATATTCCTAATTTTACTATTAACCTTCTTTCTATTAGTAGTCTTACTCGTGATCTTAACTGTAAAGTGATTTTTTTTCTTTCCCATTGTATGTTTTAGGATCTAGCCTTTGGGAAGACGATTGGATTGGGTAAAGTGCATGGTGGCTTGTACCTGCTTGATGATGGTCGTCTCACTCCACCACCGTTACCATCTCCACATCAGAACTCCTTAGTCTCTTCTGAAATTTATCAGTGGCACTCTAGATTAGTTACCCTCCATTAGGAATATTAGCATCTTTATTTCCTACTTTGGTCAAATCATGCGATAAGACCGATTTTTTTTGTGAGGCTTGTGTTCTGGCCACACAGACACGTTCTACTTATTCAGTTTCAAATAAAAGGAGTTCTTCACTTTTTTAGATGGTGCATTCTGATGTTTGGGGCCCTAGTCGTAAAACCTCCCTCTCTGGTCATCGTTGGTTTGTTTCTTTTATTGATTGTCATTCTAGACATACATGGGTTTATCTTATGCACACTGAGAGTCAAGTTTTTGCCTATTTTCAGCATTTCCATAGAATGGTCCAAACTCAGTTCCAGGCTAATCTCAAGGTTTTGAGAAGTGATAATGGCACCGAGTATAAGGAATACCAATTTCATAAGTATTTGGCTAATAATGGGATTATTCACCAGACTAGTTGTGTTGATACCCCAACCCAGAATGGTGTGGCTGAAAGGAAGAACCGACATTTGTTGGAAGTGACCAGGGCGTTGATGTTTTCGCGCCATGTCCCCTCCCAATATTGGGGGGATGCTATCCTCACTGCAACCTATCTCATTAATCGGTTGCCTTCTCGTGTTCTTGACTCTCACAGTCCGGCTGAACTTTTACATGGGAATTCCACCTTTGTGGTTCCTCCCAAGGTGTTTGGTTGTGTGTGCTATGCCAGAGACTCAAAATCTCATGGTAAACTTGACCCTCGTGGGTTGCAGTGTGTTTTTTTGGATTACTCTCCAACCCAGAAAGGTTATAAGTGGTACCATCCACCTTCCCGTCGTACTCTGGTTAGTATGGATGTTGTTTTTGATGAATGTCTTTCATATTATCCATCTCCACATCTTCAGGGGGAGAATTCTGGTTCTAGTGAAGATGTGTTTGTGCTTCCTCCCCTTGAGTCTCCTGAGTCTCCTCCTACTTTGGAGCCTATGGCTGCTATCCAACCCACTTTGGAGCCTACTTTGGCTGTTGCCCCTTCTCCTATGGCTACTGTCCAGCCTACTTTGGAGTCTACTTTGGCTGCTGCCCCTTCTTCCACAGGGATTCCTTTACAGGGGGAGCTTGTAGAAAATAATGGTGGTCATGTTCCTAGTCAGGGGAAGTTGACTCCAGTCCAGAAGACCATCAATGAATTTCAGAAGAGAATTGACAACTCGAATGTTATCACCTACCAAAAGAGATGCTCCAAAAGAGGGCAGCATCAATCCACTGTGGCACCCATACCTATCCAATTGCTGGCTTAGAATCCAGATCCTCATCCTCTTCCTCGTGATGAGACTTCTCCTTCCGAACTACCTATTACCCTTGGCAAAGGTACTAGGACTTGCACCTTGCATCCCATTTCTCGCTTTGTTTCTTATAGTTCTCTTTCTCCGTCTTTTCGTGCATTTGTGTCTTCTCTTTCTTCTGTTTCTGTTCCTAAAAATTGGCAGGAAGCTTATGTAGATGGAAAGTGGAAGGCAGCTATGTTGGAAGAAATGAAAGCCTTAAGAAAAAATAATACTTGGGATCTTGTAGATCTTCCTCTAAGGAAAAACCAGTGGGATGTAAATGGGTGTTTGTGGTCAAGCAGAAGGTTGATGGCACTGTGGATCGGTATAAGGCACATCTGGTTGCAAGAGGCTTTACTCAGACATATGAGATTGACTACTAGGAGACTTTTGCTTCTGTTGCAAAGTTGAATACAGTTTGGGTTTTGCTATCTTGTGCAGTCAATCTTGGATGGGATCTACAATAGTTGGATGTGAAGAATGCCTTTCTAAATGGAGAACTTAGTGAGGTGGTGTACATGGATATTCCACTAGGGTTTTCTTGTGACAGTAATCAAGGTAAAGTGTGCAAGTTGAAGCGAGCACTTTACGGGCTGAAGCAGTCACCTAGAGCTTGGTTTGGTCGGTTTCACAAGGCCATGATTTCTGTGGGCTATGAACAGAGTAATGCTGATCACACTCTCTTTATAAAGAGGGCTGAAAAACCATCACTGTTCTTATAGTCTATGGGGATGACATTGTGGTTATTGGCAACGATGGTGATGAGATCAACCGGTTGAAGAAGTTTCTTGGGCAGGAGTTTGAGATTAAAGATCTAGGGAAGCTACGGTACTTTCTAGGGATTGAGGTTGCCAGGTCCTCTAAAGGCATCTTTCTCTCCTAAAGGAAGTATGTCCTAGACTTGTTGTCTGAAACTGGTTTGTTAGGATGTCACCCTTCAGATACTCCTATGGAGGCTACTGTTCGTCTTAAAGAAAAGGAGGGTGAACCTGTTGATAAAGGCCAATACTGTAGACTGGTGGGGAAGCTAATTTATCTCTCACACACACGTCCAAACATTGCTGTTGCTGTGAGGACTATGAGTTAGTTTATGCATGACCCCTATTCTTCTCATATGGAGGCTGTCCTTCGGATCCTTCACTACTTGAAGTCAGCTCCTGGAAAAGGCATTCTTCTGTCTCCTCATGGTCACCTACGGATAGAGGCATATACCGATGCTGACTAGGCTGGTTCTACTGATCGAAAATCTATCTCTGGGTATTGTTCTTTCGTAGGAGGCAATCTTGTCACTTGGCGTAGCAAGAAGCAGAATGTGGTGGCTCCGTCTAGTGCTGAAGCAGAGTTTCGTGCTATGGCACAGGGCATTTGTGAGTTACTTTGGTTGAAAGGCTTGCTACAAGACCTTGATGTTCCTGTTCATCTCCCTATGATGTTGTATTGTGACAACAAAGCTGCAATCAGCATTGCTCACAATCGATTACAACATGATTGCACCAAGCATG